>NC_143056.1:52736000-53077000 GCF_052426305.1 Pelodiscus sinensis | reverse complement strand
TGTTTTGGTTTTTTTTCCAGGGGAACCCAGATTGATCCTGGGAATCTCTGCTTTTGTTTTTTAGCTCCTGCCCTTGTAAGAATACAAACAGCAAAGAGATGAAATTTCTTCCAAAATTGAAGCTGATGGGATGTATTTTCTTGTATACAGCATCTTCTGGGGTGTTAGAGAGGGCCAATAAACCAGGCTGTTCCACAATACCCCATTTAGTCTTGATAGTACTTCCAGATGGGTGGAGATCTACTTTTCCTGTCTAGGTTCATAAAGTCAAAGCAGGCATTTTTAATATCAAGCAAAACTTTCATATTACTTTATAGCATGAAATATAGACATTACAAGAAATGCAGCAATTTACAAGTACAGGTAGAACCTCTCTAATACAGCACCCTCTGAACCTGACCAGTGCTGAACAAGAAAATTTGCCGTACAACAGTGTTATACTCACAAATTTCTCTATCCCTTCCACTCTTTAGGGACACACACCTTTACCCAGTTCCTAGGGCTCAGGGCATAACTTCCTGCAGGTAATATTCAGTAAGGGTATGTCTACAGTACCCCGCTAGTTCGAACTAGCGGGGGGAATGTAGTCATCCGCAGTTGCAAATGAAGCCCGGGATTTGAATTTCCCGGGCTTCATTTGCATGAAGCCGGCCGGCACCATTTTTAAATGCCGGCTAGTTCGGACTCCGTGCCGCGCGGCTACACGCGGCACGGACTAGCTAGTTCGGATTAGGCTTCTAATCCAAACTAGCTGTACGCCTCGTGGATTGAGGTGTACAGCTAGTTCGGATTAGAAGCCTAATCCGAACTAGCTAGTCCATGCCGCGTGTAGCCGCGCGGCACGGAGTCCAAACTAGCCAGCATTTAAAAATGGCGCCGGCCAGCTTCATGCAAATGAAGCCCAGGAAATTCAAATCCAGGGCTTCATTTGCAACTGCGGATGACTACATTACCCCCGCTAATTTGAACTAGTGGGGTAGTGTAGACATACCCTAATATTTTTATTTTCAGTAATATTCTTATCATATATATAGTAGCCCACTGTCTGTGAGTCTGTAACACTGACGTACACAGCCACAACCCCTGGCTGTGTATGTCAGCGCCCTGCCCCCCTTCTCCTCCTGCCGAGGTGCTCAGCTGAGTACTGCGCCACTCAGCTGGGCCGCAGCGGGGGAGCAAGCGGCGGCAAGTGGCTGTGGGGAGCTAGCATAGGGAACATGGACCTGAAACGGCTGCTTGCCACCACTTGCTCCCCTGCCGTGGCCCAACTGAGTGGCGCATCACTCAGCGGACCGCCACGGCGGGAGGGGAAGGGGGCGGGGCACTGACATACACGGCCGGGGCGTGGCCATGTACGTCACCACTCCTACCCCCCTACTCCTCCCACTATGGTGTTGAGTTCTGATCCCCTCAGACGGGCCACCACAGGGAAGCATTTGGACTCCCCCACAGTGGCCCAGCTGAGGGGCGCAGCACTCAGCTGAGTGCCACAGTGGGAGGGGAAAGGGGGTTAGGTGGTGACGTACACAGCCTCGCCCCCGGCCGTGTACTTCATCACCCCTCCCCGCTACCTCGTGGCGGCCCGGCTGAGCAGGCAGCACTCAGCCGAGTGCCACGGCGGGAGGGGAAGGGGAAGGGGGGCAGGGAGAGATGGAGGGGAGAGAGAGGCAGGAGAAGGAGGAGAAGAGAAAGGGAGAGTGAGAGGCAGAAGGGGGAGAAGAGAAAGAAAGAGAAGGAGAGAGAGGCAGAAGGCCAAAGAGGCAGGAGGCGGAGGAGAGCTGAGAGAGAGAGGGGGAGGCAGTAAGAGGAGAGAGAGAGATGGAGCAAGAGACGGGAGGCTCAGGAGAGAAGACCAAGATGGAGGAGAGACCTGAAAATTCCGTCTTATGATGGGCTAATTGGCTAGTTTTCTATATATTGACCATTCCCAAGCAAGCAGAATATACATGCTAAGCACATAGTGTCATGCTCACCAATCCTGATAAAGGCAGGCAGACGTCTCCTGTTAGGCAGGCAAGATCAGTTTCTCTGAATCTTAGCTGCTACACATCACGATCATACAGAGGAGTCCTGGCAGCTCTGGTCTTAAGCTGGGTCTTGGAGATGAGGTCTTTCAGGTCTTGCCTCCTTCTTCTTGGTATTCCTTTCTTCCTTTGCCTTTTCCTTCTTCTTCCTGATCTCCTTCTTGGACCCCAGTTTATATAGTGAAACTTGAGTCCTGCTTAGCTTTACCATAAACAATTATTTTAGTATAATTTTACTAACCAATCATAACATACTGTAACAGAATTACCTAACCAATCATACTCCACCACCTTAGTTGGTTTACACTTAGCAAAATTAATTATACAGCAGACAGACACAGTTACAAACCAGACAAACATCACACAGTCAAACAATAGGAAAGTGAGGACGATAATCGTAGAATGTGGATTCCACAACCTCAACTATTGATAAGCAGTTTCTTGCCAGACAAAATGCTGTTAACTAAATTTTCTCTACCCATCTTGAGATTTGTTTCTTTATCTGGTGACAGTGGGTGCTATTTGGACATGGTCTCCTTCTCACAGCCTATTCTGACACTATTTCAATGCAATTTAGATGGAATGTGAGTATGTGACTCCAGGCCTCACAGCTAATGTCTGCTGCACTTCAGTCTGGCTGCAGAAAAAGGCTTTAGTTTAAGCCTTCCAATATGGCTACAGAAAAAAACATATTGTTACAATGGGAGGTCAATATTGTCTAGCAGCATTACCAACATTTCCAGTGTTTAGTGGACCCTCAGAAGATATCTGGGGTAAATTAGAGCTAAATTACAGCACAGAACACTGAGAGCCAGGACTGGTGGTTGTAAACAAACTTATGGGGCAGTGGGAAACTTGGCCACACTCATGATAAGTGGACATCCATCTAACTAAAATCGTGCTGGACCACGGATGTTGCCGGACCAGAGAGTGCCAGACTAGAAAAGTCCAGGGCCACAGAATGCCTTTTACCCACTTATTCCCAACACACACATGCATGGACAGTCTTAAGTTTAGCCATTAGTCAATCCCAAGCTTAGATTTAATATCTCTGCCTGCAGTGCCAAAAGCAACTTAGGGTGCACTTCTCAACTGTGGCATAACCATAGCCCTGCCCCCTCATGTACCATCAAGTGCCTAGAAAGAATCACCTGTGTGAGAATAAGCTTCATCTTTTTACCAGTTGTAGCAAGGGACACAGTGATGCCATTCAAATATAGGGCACTAGTTTGCATTATGAGTTCTCTGGTTAAAATGATACCCTTTGCAATACCTTGTTGCACCCTTTCCCCCATCTCACTACATCTGATACAGCTGAGTACATACAATATTTGCTATATTGCATGCCATCATGAGATGTAATAGTAAGTGGCTTCTACTCAAGAGACATATACCTTACTTTTATACTTCCCTTTATAATCTTCCAGCTAAAGAGAAAATGGGCCTATGAAAAGAATGAATCAAGTCATTCTCTACCATTATGCAAGGAAGGGAAGGCCATATAAATATAGTCAAAGTTGAATGTTGTTATTAGTTATGGGCATGTCTATACTATGCGGTGATTTCAACGTAACAGGAGTTATTTTGAAATAACAAGGTGAATGTCTATACAGAGAGCCTATTATTTCAAAATAACAGGTTTGTTATTTTGAAATAATAACCCCTCATTCTTGGTGTGTCTACGCAGCAGCATTATTTAGGACTAATGGCCATTACTCCAAAAAAACAGTTTGAGTGTCTACACGGCAATTCCACTATTTTGAAAAAAATTCAAAATAGTGGACAGCTTATTCCAATTTCTGTAAATCTCATTCTATGAGGAATAATGCCTATTCTGAAATAGCTCCACTGCTGCTATTTCAAAATTGCTCCTCCCCAGAGCCATTCAAACTAATTACTCCCCAGTGCCTCCTGGGGCTCTAAATTGAGATAGCACGTCCATATTAGGGAAGCCTGTCTCAGACTAATTTTGAGGCTTCCCTGTAGTGTAGACGTAATATTTTCTAATAAGCTATTTTGGAGTATTTCTTCCAGAATGGCTTATTTTGAAATAAGCGTGTATGTAAACATACCCTTTGTGAGTAATAATGTCTATTTCGAAACTGCTATTTTGATATAGGGGTAGTGTGGATGCTCAGCTGTTGTTATTTTGAAATAATTACTCCCCAGAGTCATTCAAATTACGCTCCAGTGCTTTCTGGGGCTGTAAGTCAAGACAGTGTATCGACATTAAGGGAACCTGCCTTGGACTAAATTCGAGGCTACCCTGTAGTATGGACATGTTATTTCAAAACAGTTATTTTGGGGATTATTTTTTCAAAATAACTTATTTTGAAATATTCTGGTACTGTACACATAGCCTATTTGTTTCCAGGAGAGGCATTACTATAATTTGCTGGATGCTATACAAACATAAAGAATAGTGTATATTTAGTCATTTTTTTCAAGGTTCAGTTTTCCTAATTATATGTTATTCAAGCTCTCTTTGAGGGCTGAAGGACAGATCAATCATGGTGATATGTTATTAATATACACTGTGGGTTTACTAAAGAAAAAAATATGTAATAACTATGTTAAAGGAAAATCAATTTAGCATGCTAATGAGTTAGTTAACTGGTGAGGAAATAAACAAGAATGAGTATGTTGCGTCTGGAAATACATAAAAAGTTCCCAAAATATATCTTATTATGGAGGAAACTGATGTAGAAACTGAAAATGGAACCACCTCGATGGCAGATGATATTTATAGATGCATCATCAACAGATTTCAACCACACAGTCAATATTCCCTAGCCCACATGTCATTCTTCATTATGTACCAGACAATAAGGACCCCAAGGTGACTCAACCATACATGTCTCTTCTCATCTGGTAGATGTCAGGCATATCCAAAAAGATTGTAAGTACAACTGAATAATTTTTTAATGAATGTAACAGGGTGCAATACTTTTACACCTATCTGGCAGATATCATTAGTGTTCTGATGACATTGAAATCCAGTGCTGTACTCTTAAAAAAAAACAGTTTAATCAGTGGAGAAGCTAGCAGATATCTTTTAAAAGGTTCTCAAAGATAGTACTAAATCATACTGAAATAACATTTAAAATGGCTTTAAATTACTTAATCAATGAAACCTGCCTGTTGTTGAAGTAAAAGTCAATCCAACTCCCATTAAATCAATGGAAAGATTTCAACAGAAGTAGAATTGAAGCATCTCTAAAGATCTGTGATTTCCTTCTTCTCATGTTTGAAAAATATTTTTACACTTCATTGATATAATTATAGTGGCTATTCATAACTAAAGTAGCTTGTCCCTTTTTTCATTTTTTCTCTCTTTTTAATATTTCATATGCTATGACTAGACTGCAGAGCTTTTTGGGATACCACTGGTATCCTGGAAAAGCTATGCCACGTCCAAGGAACATATCCGCTTTTTTGGAACAATTTTCAAAAAAGTGGATGCATTCTTTCACCATCCCTGTAATCCTCGTTCTACGAGAAAGAAGGGATGTGACAAAAGAGGAGGTTTTTCTGAAATTTGGCACTGTGTAAATGGGCCAAACTTGGGAAAATCCTCTTTTGAAAGAAAAGAGGGAAGAGATACACAAACTGCTGTTCACAATTTGTGTATTTGTTTCTAGCTTTTCTTTGAAGTGTAGACCTAGCCATACTGTGAGAAAAGCTCACTAGTAAAAACTGCTTTTGCACTTATCTATACTAATATTATGTTTGCAAATCCACTGTGGGCAGGTTTCTCTTACACTTTTAACAAAAAAATTACAAAATGATGACAATAAGATTACTTTCATATGCTTGAATTTTTAGACTATGGAAAGCTGGGATTGGGTAGGAGAGGATAAAATGATCCAGAAGTCAAACCTGTGGCTATGGCAAAGTTGAAGATGCTATTCTCATTCAGACTGACATTGTACTGCTATAGCTTTAATTACTTCAATTAGTAATGAAGTTACTCCTGATTTATATCTATGAAAGTGAACTCCCAATCCAGATGAAATGCCTGAAAGAGTAAGACTTAAAGAAACCAAAGTATCTATCCAGTTCTTTTTTTAAGGCCATCCGGATAGGAGAGAGATTTACATAAAAGTTCTTCTGCATTCTTTTCTCTGACACATCAAAGAAGCACTCAAAACATGAGTGAGGAACGTCAGACTACTGATAATGTATGATTTTCATTGTTGTTTTTTAAAAAGTATTTGAAAGAGTGGAAGACAGTATTCTAAGTGTCTTCTTATGTTTTATGTGTGTAGGCTAGAGGGAGTAGGTTGTAGGGTACTTGGAAAGGGGGGGTTAATAAAAAAGTCAGCTAAAACAGAGATAAGGTGGAACAGGAGAACCAGACAGGAGACTGTGTACCAGGACCACAAGCCCATTGAAATCAGTGAGAAATGTTTCATTGATTTCAATTGAATTTGGATTAAACCCTAAAATCAAAATAAAACACATTTGTTATTGTTGATTTAGAGCCTAGAAAGATGCTACAGATTGGTGTTGAAAAATGCCTTAGAATAAGGAAGGTAAGAGAAGTGGTAATACCATTTCTGATCTTGTAGGTGGGTGCAGTTTGAACTGTAGGAATAGAAATAATATGGTCTATAAGCAGAGTTCCAATACAAAACTTATTCTGAATATGCATGCTGTTTGAGTCTGCAAAATGAGCCAGCATAATAGTGATAAAACTTCACTAAGTGACCATTGTTCTTCCCTTTTCAACTACAGATTATTTGCATGTAGTGTTATATGGAACTTCTAAAGCTTTTACTAGCTACATTGTTTCCAAGATTATTCTCAGTATTTAAAACAAAGTTGAGATATGGCAACCGTGGCTACCTTATTGGGACATCTTCACCATAAGAACAGGCAGCCGCTAAAATGCATCATTGCACTACTCCAGGCCTGCCAAGCTGAGAAAGCCAGCAAGGAAGCCAGAGATGCTTTTGTACAGCACCAAGGGCAGCCTGTCCTTCCCTCTTCGTCACTGAACAAACTATCCACACACACACACACAAAAAACCAGAGGAGCAGCTGTAGAGATAACAACAGCTAAAGAACTAGCAGCATGTGTTATGCATCATAGCAGCAGCAGTCCTGGTGACAGTCCAAACTTTGACTCCTCCAAATATGCATAGGACATTGAACGATAGATTGAGAAATCAAGTACTAGGAAGGAAAATTAATATGGTGCGTAGCCTTTACAAAAAAGATGCATGATTGGGACATTAAGGTAAAGAGGATAAGTAAGCTGAGGCGATAAGTATACCATGTCTAATACAATGGCAAATCTCTGTTGCTCCCTACTCACCTACCTTCATAGTAAAATCTGAGAAATCAAACCATTTTTAAGCAAGCATAGCAGAAACTGCTAAGGCCACTTTTATAACTGCAGTTAAGACCACAGCAATGTCAAAGGTAAAGCTAGGGATAAGACACATATATGTTCATACTAAGGAATGCTAATGTACTACTCCTCTAGAAACTGAGAAGCCATACCAATATTCCTAAGATTTCTTTTAATCAAACAGAACGACAATGACATTAGTGACTATCTACTGTCAATCAGCATTAAGGCTGGTATTAACTCTTGTACTAAGTCAACATAACTGGGTTATATACATGGAGATGTTCTGGAATTATGGAATTAGAATGTGTCCTGCTTGGACCTGTCTGAACACACAGGGGATGTACTTGATGATCTCTTGAGGTCCCTCCCAGCCCTATATGTTTATAATTCTAATTTAAAATGAGATAATCCTTTCAGTTCTAGTGGTTTTGGGGGTCTCTAGTTCACAGCTGTGTGTGAACCACTGCTGAGACTTCTGCAGTATGTCATACACTAGCTGTTTTCATCAAGGCAGACTTTGAGGGATGGGATCTGTAACAACCAAAGTCCACAACACAAGTAAATAAACTTCTTTTCTTTTCTTTTCTTTTCTTTTCTTTTCTTTTCTTTTCTTTTCTTTTCTTTTCTTTTCTTTTCTTTTCTTTTCTATGGAGACAATGCTGCTTCAGTAGTCTTTATGAGGCTATGTCTAGACTGCAGGATTATTTCGGAATAAGCTATTTTCAGAAGAGATCTTCCGAAAAAACTTCTTCCAAAAGAGAATGTCCAAACAGAAAAGCACATGGAAAAAGAGATCTGCTTTTTCAAAAAAGAGCATCCAGAGTGGACGCTGTCTCTCATAAAAGGCCACCCAGAACCACTTCATTCAAGGGTTTAGGTCACCAGTTGCTTCTGAGTGCTGGTGCCGGAGCCTTGCAGAGACATGGGCTTAAAGGGACCCCCCTGACAGCAGTTTCTCTGCTTCTGCTGCATGCTTGCCTACCTCTTGAAGGGACAGCAAAGCTCTCACAGTGCCTGCTGTGGTTGCCCCACTCTTTTGGATGCCACAGCTTTTCTCTTGGTGCTATGAAGCCGGAGCTGCCCCTGGGCATGTGAGGGCCCCACACAGCCATGCTGCAGTTTCTGCAGCACTTTGTGCCAGCCGCCTTCTTGGTCCTGCATGAGCTTGACCCCGAGCTGATTCTTGGGACCCTTTCCCTGGGTGCGGGAGATACACTTTGGCAACCCCCGCCCCTCCCCCCAGGGGAGAGGCATGGCTGGAGGCTTGACACCAGTTCACACTGGTGGCACCAGCTGGTCATGAAGCGGTGGGATGACCAGCAATGGTTCCAAAACTTCTGCATGCGGAAAGCCACCTTTTTGGAGCTGTGTGCCTGATGGGGGTCTCAAGGCCAGAGTCCACCACAATGGATGGGGAAGACGTTTCCCCACCCCCCAGGATCTGGTGGCGTTCCTGGTAATAGGGGCAGATGTGGTGTCCTGCTCCTGAGCACAAGCTGCACTCTCTGGCCCTGATGTATCCCTGGCAGAGCTCCTTTACCTTACTCCAGACCTGTTCCAAGGTCCAAGGTGGGTGTTCGCGTTCTGCCAGGGATTCAGCCATGTACTTGAAGATGTCTGCATTGTGGCACTTGGAGCGGAGATCCTTGAAGGAGGGACAGGATCTCTGCTTCAGACAAGGAGGGTGCCTGCCTCTTGGTCCCCTGGGTGGGTCCTAGGATGCCTGGGGCTGCTCTCTGCGAGGACCAGAGGGGATATGGGGGATTGTAGCTCCACCTGGTTGGCAAGACCTGTGGCATGGAGAGCTGTGCGGTCAGGGTGCTGCTCCCAAGCCAGCTTGCTGCCACAAGGCTTGTCCAGGGTGCCTGCAGCTTTAAGAGCTGGCAGGAGACGGGAACTATAGAGTTTTAATTGGTATGGAGGGAGTGTCCACCAGGGCACCTGTGTTATTTTCTGGATGCCTCTTCTTTCAAAAGAAAACCTTCCTCCCCGTCCACACACACTTTTTTCCAAAAGAGATCTTTCAGACAAAGGCTTCTTCTTCATAGAAACAGGAGTACCAATGCTGGAAAAAACCCTCTGTTCTTTTGATTTACTTTCGCGATTGCAATGTGGATGTAACTCAGATTTTTCCAACAAAACTCTGCAGTGTAGACATACCCTGAGTGAGACATGCTATTTATTTTTCGTTGGACTGAAGGATGAAAGGGATTAGGGGCAGATTCTCTTGCCTTTTCAGTTGCTATATGGCACTTGGATGATGCAAAGTCCCTTCAAAAACATCTTAACTGACCAGTGAAGGAGTGTCCTCGATACAGGAGCGGCCCGAGGCTGGCTGTGGCAGCTGGCGCCCCAGGAGGAATGCGCAATTGGCACCCCTGTCTGCATGGCCATCAATGGTGTGATGTAATTATCGGGCACGCTGGGCACCCCATGACATCATCATCGGGCGCCCCGGGCACCCCGTTGTAGGTGGTGCCGTAGGCGACCGCCAAGTCTGCCTGTACTGACAGGCCTCCCCTGTCTGGATAGGGAAATCCTCTAGTGATATAAGGGCTGTCACAGTGAGACCTACTCCACCCTTCCCTCTGGTTTTGATTTAGGGGACATAGGAAGGTATGATGAAGGCAGCTGTGTGGCTAAGCGATTCCACAACATGGATGGCAGCCAGGTGTGAAGCAAAGCAGTTCTGAAGTTTCTTTTCCATTACTTTGAGGAACTGGCTGGTTAGTAAGCAGACCCAGAATTGTGGGCCACAGCCCCACCTTCTCAGCCTCCTGTCCCCCCTCCACTCTTCCTCCCTCCCCTGCCTCCCCTCCCCCCAGTTCTCCTTATTTGCCAAATGGGTTTCCTAATTTATTATTTTAACTAGAGCTAAATCTAAAGTAACACACACCCCTTCCCTCCCACTCTTCCACTTTTGAGTACCTCCGATTTCTTGTGGAGAGTCAGCATTCAGATTAAGATTGTTCATTTTGGGCCTATCTCTAATCTTTATTCTATCAGCTCTTTGATGAATGTTTGCAAGGTCCATTAAACTGTTCCAGACTTGGAAATATTTTTGTGCCTTTTTACCATTATGCATAATCAAGGAAATTTTATCTTGATCCTATAAAATAATGCCTGAGTTGCTGTTTTTCTTTATATGCTTGTTTGTTTTCCATTTTGTGGTTTACATTGTACAATACAGCTTATACCCCCAAAAAAGTTAAAGTTACCTAGAAATAGCATATAGCATGCAGAGATGAACTTTCATATATTTCTACATTAAATATGTTGTCCTGTTTATATCTGAGATATGCACAGCACAATATAAATTCACTGTACATGAAGAATTATATTTTTCACACCAAAACTCCTTCCAGGCCCAAACATGGAGACCTGCCATATATTTCCCATTCAATTCACTGGGGACTTTGCTATTGATTCTACAAGGAAGGTGCTCAGATAAAACAGTAATGGGTGGCATTATAAAAATGTTAAATAAAAGTAAGACAAGACCATTATTTTCTGGTGGAATAGAGTACTCTGGGTCGAACAACCTGATTTCTTTCTTGATGATGAGTTCTATAATTTGGCGATAGATTAGGAGAAAGGAGGCTGCAAGACTCCCCTTTAGAGCGATTTACTGACTGAGGGTATGTCTACACTACCCCACTAGTTCAAACTAGCGGGGGTAATGTAATCATCCGCAGTTGCAAATGAAGCCCGGGATTTGAATTTCCCGGGCTTCATTTGCATAAAGCCGGGTGCCGCCATTTTTAAATGTCCACTAGTGTGGACTCCATGCCGTGCGGCTACATGCGGCACGGACTAGGTAGTTAGGACGAGGAGTGAAACGAGAAGTAACGGTAGTTCGGACTAGGAAGCCTAGTCCGAACTACCTAGTCTGTGCCGCGTGTAGCCGCGCGGCACGGAGTCCGCACTAGCGGACATTTAAAAATGGCGGCACCCAGCTTTATGCAAATGAAGCCTGGGAAATTCAAATCCCGGGCTTCATTTGCAACTCCGGTTGCCTACATTACCACCCTAGTTCGAACTAGGGTGGTAGTGTAGACATACCGTAAAATAGGTGCCTGAAATACTTACAGCTAATTTGAGGGAACAAAATGTAAAAAAAGTTTTCTCTTGTTGCTTCACATTTAATGTTTCTTTTATGTAACACTTGTAAAGTATATAAATCAGAATGTTTTAGGTCAGGAAATAAATAATTTTCTCAATGAGAAATCAAAAGTGTGCCTAAAAAACAGGCCAGCTGGCTTTTTAAAGGCATTTGTTATTTTGTTACTTCCATAATGATTGTTGATTATGATAATTGATAATTTCAATAATTTCTATGATACAGTTAATTGGTAAAAGTAATTTAATTGCTCTTTTATGTGAAATACTCTTAATTAACAAAGAACATTTAAATAAATTACCATAATACTGAAGGTCACACAGATATAACCTACAGTTGTGCTCACTGTTGCATAGATACTTATTTCTATCCAGAGACAGAAGGTGAATAAGACTCACTCTTTGGATTCAAAAAAAAAAGTCATTTCACTAAAATTAAACAAAAATAAGCTTCTAATTTTGAACTGTAACTTCAAGAATCCTATACTTCCTGCCTTTGGATAAAATCAGTTGTGATATCAGTTTAATATTAGATTGAGATATTCTGCAGTGGTGGCGAATGAAGCACCTGATTTGGTCCTGTCCCTCTATAAATATCTGGATTTTGTTGGGGGAGGAGGGGAGAGCAGGAAAGCAAACTGACATGACGGGGAAGCTGAACTTTTTGAAAGATTTAAACTTTTCAAAACAAAGGTATGTTTAAGGTCCACAGAGGAGAGAAGTATCTGGTGAGTGCTCATGGAAAGGGACTGTCTAGTTATATTTCACCAGATAAATAGCAAAATAATACTGTCCCAGTTTCCCCAAAAAGCTTTGTTAATATAATTCCATCTCAATATTCTTATAATTTAGTCCCACAGCAAAGACTGAGTCCTACAAACTGTCTTAAAGACCCTTGATGTGGAAAATCTAAAATAGCTTAGATTCCACTGCCAATTGTTCTGCCTTTACAATATTTAAGGTCACTGTGAGGAGGAGTTAAAGGCCCTGCTTGTCTGCTATATACTAACAGCCACCACCTAAGATATAATTCCCCAACCCCTCCGGCCCCCGAAAAAAGGATGTCTACCATCCATTGTTGACATCTCTGTGCAGATTTTTTCCCTCCTTATCTTCCTTTAGGATTCTTTTACATTTTGTTCCCTCAGTGTGTTGTTTTTGCATAATGGCAATGCTTGAATGTTCTGTCTGTTAAAAGAGTCTTTTCTCACCCCCTCCCTTTATTGTTATGTAAGTAAGTTCTGAATGAGTTTTATGGGTCTAATTATGGGTGGGGGAGAGGGGAGATTTCAGGAACAGACCATATTTGCATAAACACATCTACTTTTCCTATGTGTGCAGCACATATTGAGTGCGGGAGTAATGAAAGGTGGTTTTCATATTGTATGAGTAATTAGAAATTAGAACTGTGCTTAGCCTGCCCAGATTGAGAGGGTCATCCTAAATTGAACCTTATTTGCTAAACAGGGGCGGAGGGCAGGGAGTGGTAATTGAGTCTTAAAGAAATACAGAGACAGAGAGCCTAAGGTGTCCTCATCACCATTTGTTTTACTTGATAATTCTTGTTTTGTTTGGTGATCACTGATAACCAGGTGGTAAGGCTTAAATGTAGTGTTACGGTAAAAAAGAGCACTCAACCTGCACTAGTAGTGAGATTCCCCAATATCTGCATAAAACTGAGAGCTGGCTTAGGTGGTGGAACCTCAGAACGTGATGTTGTAGCAGAGAGATGAAAGATAACAGCAGTACTAATCACTGGTGGAAGAGCAAATGACAATCCAGTGGCCAACAGCAGAGTGAAAAGCAGCAATTGAATCAGTCGCAGTAGTGGAGGATTAGAATTCAAAATTACCTTGATAAAATTGGAAAATTGGTCTGATATTATCAAGATTAAGTTCAGTAGATTAAAGTACAAAATACTACATGTAGGAGGGAAAAGCAAATACACAACTATAAAATGGGGCTAGGTAGGAATATTACAGAAAAGGATCCAGGGGTTATAATGGTTCACAAATTGTAAGAGTCAACAATATGATACAATTGCCAAAAAGACTAATATCATTCTGTGTGTATTAATATGCGTATTGTATGTAAGATATTGAAGGTAATTGTCCCACTGTACTCAGCACTGGAGAGGCCTCAGCGGGAGTGTGGTGTTCAGTTCTGAATGCCACATTTTAAGAAAAAACACGAACAAACTGAAGATAGTTGAAAGGAAAGCCACAAAAATGATAAAAGATTTAGATACCTTGACCTGTGAAGAAAGGTTAAAAACCTGGGCATGTTTAACCTGGAGAAAAGAAGATTGTGAGTGGAGTAGGGACCCGACAAATATCTTGTTCATTCCACATGTATTCAGGATAGTGTGGACGATTCTAAAATTTTACTTTAAAACTGTAAATGTCATCACAGGACAGGTTTAAGTTAAAAGATTGCAAGATACTTATTGAAACCATAATATTCTATTTCATTAATTTTTCACATGGATCAGACTAGGACACTGACAATAAGAAAAATATGAATTAGCAAACTCTCTCTTTCTCTCTCTCTCATATAACTCTTTCATTGGAAAGGGGGGTGCTGGTTAAATGAATATGCCAGATAACAAAGCTTATTGCTCTGCCCCTGCCTCCTACCAGCAGATCTGATTCCTGGTAGCCTGAGGTAGGCTGACGGGGAAGAAGGCACCTGCTGATGATGTCAGATGACAATGTCAGTTGTCAGAAGCCCTACAATGGCCACTTGGACAGGCAGAAGTCAGGTGTGTGCTTGATGACACAACGGTATTGTGCCTGGAGGCAATGCCAGTTAACATTTTCTATTTAACAGAATGCCAGATAACAAACCTTTCAGTGTGTGTGTGTGTGTGTGTGTGTGTGTGTGTGTGTATAATTTACACATAGAAATAATGTGCTTTACTGTATTCAGTTAACAAATAATATTTATCTAGAATGTAGAAATACAAACACAAATATTTAATGGGGTGGGAAGAAACATTGTTAGTGAGCTAGTCTCATAGGAAATTAATGGTATTGGAACTAAATAATTGGAAATGGGAATTTGTGGATATCTTTATTAACCTTATATTAATTTACGAAATGAAAAGAGAAAAATAAGAAAATCTTGCTCCCAGAAGTTACTATTTACCATACACAGAATAAATTGCATCTGTAATAAAAAAAGAAAATGCTTTTCCTGGTTATGAAAGAGACGGTTATAGTTCCATTAAATCAAAACAATTAAATCAGCAACAATATACATCCACATTAAACATTTCATTTTAGTAATAAGTGGTTAATCATACAACATTTTATACCTTTGTAGAATGATAAAATTGTATTATTTCAGTTCATACAAATAATAATATGTCAGACAGGAAAACTTATCTGCATGCCAGAAATTTGTTTGGTATGTTATTGATAAACTAGCCAATTAGCCCGTCACATGACGGGATTTTCAGGTCTTCTCTCCTGAGCTCTGTCTCTCTCTCTCTCTCTCTTCCTACTGCCTCCTCTCCCCCCCCAGCTCTCCTCCGCCTCCTGCCTCTCTCTCTGTCTCTTTCTTTCTCTTCTCTCACTCTCCCTTTCTCTTCTCCTCCCCCTCCTGCCTCTCTCCGCCCCCCTTCCACTTCCCCTTCCCCATGGCACTTTGCTGAGTGCTGCCTGCTCTGCCGGGCTGTCACAAGGGAGGGGGGTGGGGCCAGAGCCATGTACATCACCCCCTTCCCTTCCCCTTCCACCCCGGGGGAGCCCAAACAGCCCCTTGCACTGCTGGCTCCCCCAGCGGCCCGGCTGAGGTGCATAGCACTCAGCTGAGTGCCACAGCGGGAGGGAAAGGGGGGGGTGACGTACACAGCCAGGGGGCAGGGCTGTCTACATCACCGCCCCCTCCCCCCATGGCAGCCCGGCTGAGGGGCACACCACTCAGCTCCACAGCAGGAGGAGGAAAGGGGGTGGTGACTTACCTGGCCGTGTACATCACCGACTCACCCCCCTTCCTGTCCCACCGGGCCCACCTGAGTGGTGGCAAGCTGCCCTGGCTGCACCCCCCCCTTACCAGGTCATATTCCCACCCCCCTCCTCCCATCCAGCCCCACGACCCCCGATCTCTCCCCAGCTCTGCTTCCCACCCCCTCTTCCTGCTGGCCAGACCCACGGCCCCACGGACACCCCCCGCCAGAGCTGCTTCCCTCCCCTCTTCCTCCAGGCACCCCCATCCTCCCCTACAGTCCCCCATCCCCCCCAGCTCTGCTTCCCACCCCCCTTTCGGCCAGCCCCACCCCCTTACTCTCCCTGCATGGCGCCCCACCCCCCTTCTCCTCCCTCCCCATCCATGGTGCGCTGTGCTGCTCCCACATGAGCGACACTCCCGTCAGGCCCTGGCAGAGGAGCAAGCGGTGGCAAGCAGCCCAGCTGACCGCCGCTCCCGCCAGGTCCACCTGAGAGGCACTCCCGCTGGGCCCCAGCGGGGGAGCAAGCAGTGGCAAGCGGCCCAGCTGACCGCCGCTCCCGCCAGGTCCACCTGAGCGGCACTCCCGCTGGGCCCCAGCGGGGGAGCAAGCGGTGGCAAGCAGCCCTTTGGGGTCTGCGCTCCCCACGAGTGCTGCTCAGCTGGGAGTGGCGCAGTGCACCAGGCAGGTAGGGGAAGGGGGCGGAGCTGGCCCGAAGGGGGTGGAAAGCAGAGCTGGGGGGGATTTGGGGCTGTGGATCTGGAGGGGAGGATTGGGGGAGGTCGGAGGAAGGGGGGGCCCTGCGGCCACTTGCTGCCACAGAGCAAGGGGAAGCGGGGCAGGGCACTGACGTACACGACCTGGGGGCGTGGCCATGTACATCAGCGTTACAGACGCACAGACACTGGGCTACTATATATATGATTCTGTCTTACATAAAATTCCTTGATCTTCATAATCTTCCTTGATCTGTATATGTTTACATGTTGAACATATAAAAACTATACGGGCTTGATCCTGCAAGGTGCCAGGCATTGCAATAGGAGTGCAGAGAGCCAGATAACCAGATAACCAGCTCAGGGATAGACTAAGAACCTTTTACTCATACTGGTTAATATAATGTGTCATGGCAAACACCTTAAGAAGTTAGATAAAAACATGAATACTGTTGCTGGAATATTTCAATGTAACATTATTTTATTTTTTTCAATTCAGAATAATACACAAGAACTCCAGAGACAGACAAAGGCTGCTCACTAAAACACAGAAACACAACTTTACTCCAGGCTGTCTGCTGACTTGACTGTTACTACATTCAAGTAATATACTTCCTAACAGAGACCTCTAGTTTGCAAGCAAGGCCAGGAAAAACCTTCAACATTTTAAGTGGCAGCTTATAATTTAGAACATAAGAACAGAAGAATGCCATACTGGGTCAGACCAAAGGTCCATTTAGCCCTGTATCCTGTCTCCCAACAGTGGCTAATGCTAGGTACTCCAGACGGAATGTGTAGAACAGGTGATTATCCAGTGATCCCTCTCCTGTCATCCATTTCCAGCCTTTGACAAACAGAGAGGCTAAGGACACCATTCCTACCCATTCTGGCTAATTTCAATACAATTGTCAATACAACAAAATGAACAGTTACTTGCAGAAGTTAGCTTTATTGAAATCAATACAACTAGCCATGACTACAATTTAGGAAAGCACTGCTGCATGTGCTTCATTTGGTACAATGGGACTTTCCTAAATCCAGAACTATGTGACTGGTCACTAGAGTGAGCAAGTGATTCATAAACTGGTCTTCACCTTCACCGAGCACATATGTAAAGAAGTTTCCATTTGCAAAAAAAGAGATGTCCACAGTACTCTGCAGTGAAAACAAACCTCCATACACCAGCACTAAAATGAGGAAGAAAACTGGATATGACAGAGGGACACAAGCTAAGGCTTAGGTGCTTAAATGCAGCCCAATGACCACTTTTAGGATTTTCAATTACTCTTACAGCCAAGCAGGAATAGAGGCTTTCTTTTATTATGCTTAAGAAAATGAAAAGCATCCACTAAAAGAAATGCTTTCATAAGTTCCCATTCATATGTCTCTGTCTCTCTAAGGCAGCAGCTCAGTGCCTCATGATATATTCCAGACACAGAGTTCCTGCTTGGCCTATCTAGCTGCTGCAGCTATTCCCCTCAGCTAACTTCCCCCCAGTCGATTGTGACATGAGTAGCAAAGCACTATGCTCAGGAGCCCTACAGACAGCTCAGCAATGCTCTCCCATAGGCTTTGTCTACACTTGTAAGTCTGAAGCGTGGCTGCAGCAGTGCTTTCACATGTCAGTGTGGCCACAGCACCAGCGCTGGGAGATAATTCTCCCAGCAGTGTAGGTATGCCACCTCCATGGTGGGGAGCAGCTAACAGCACTGGGAATCTGTTTACACTGGCTCTTTATTTTATAGCATTGTAACTTGCTGCAATCAAGGAGGATGTTTTTTCACACCCCTGAACAAGAAGGTGTTTCCACAGTAACAGTGGAAACAAATCCTTCATTGCTGACAGGAGAGGGATCATGTTGTTTTGCTTCCCTCTGGGGCATCTGGTGTTGACCACTGTTGGCAGACAGGATATTGGGCTAGATGGACCATTGGTCTGACCCAGTATGGCCGTTCTTATGTTCTTATCCCCATCTGTACCCTTGTTCTGTGTAGTATTTGTGCAGGGTATTGTGCACCTGTTCCCTGCCTCCCTTTCTCCCACGCTTTACTTGTCTACTTGTCACTGGTAAGTGAAGTGATTCCCAAAGAAGAGTTAATACAGCCCTGCTGGCAATAACCCTTCACAGAGAAAAACCTTTATTGCAGAACCTCCCTCACCTTGTCTAACTGATCCTAAGTTTATTCAAAGATCTGATCTGCACTGAAAAATTAGGTCAGCCCAGCTACCTCTTTGAGGGGCATGAAAAATACACACCTTTAATTGATATAGTTAAGCCAACCCTCACCCCACAGTCACTGATGAAGAATTCTTCTGTTGACCTTGCTACCACATCTCACAAAGGTATATTAGCAACAGCAATGTTAGAACCCCTCTTGATACTGTAGTGAGTGTGTGTAAAGTGAAGCTTTAGAGGAGGTCAACTGCAGCGCTATAGCTCTATAGTTGTAGCATTTTAGGTGTAGGCATCCTAAGTCATTTAACAATGTGGTATCTAAGCTAGTTGGTCTTCTGGACACTCTGCAAGGCCTATGTCTCCAAGATTCTTGGGAAGGCTTTGATTTTTGTTAGCAAGGTGTAATTCAATAATATTCTCAGGATTTTTTTTGTCTGTTTGATTTTTTTTTATGGGTGAAGCATTATATAAACTTTTCTACAAGGTGTACTCAGCAGTAAAAAGGACCAAGTTCAATTTTCCCAGGGTTTCCTAGACACAGGTTTGAGATCCCATTCAGAATTTCAATAAAAGATTTTGGAGTTATGGTATATAAATAGCTGAACATGAGCTGCCAATGTGATTTTGCAACCAAAGGAGATAATGCAATCCTGAGATGAATAAATCGGTGAGTTGGGATAAAGAGATTATTTTACCTCTGTATCTGGCAATGGTATAACTGCTGCTGGAATATTATGTCAAGTTCTGGTTCCAACAATTTAAGATAGATGTTGATAAATTGGAGAGGATTCAAACAGGAGTCACAAGAATGATTAGAGGATTAGAAAACACACCTGATAGTGATAGACTCAAATAACTCAGCCTCTTTATCTTAACAAAGAGAAGGTTAAGGAGTGAGTGGCTCACAGTCTGTAAGTATCTACATGAGGAACAAATATTTAATAATGAGATCTCAAAAAAAAAGGTATAACATGAGCCAACAAATACAGACTACAAATAAGATATACATTTTTGACAATGAGAGTAATTAGCCATTGGAACAATGTAACAAGTCTTATAATGAAGTCTCCATCACTGGCAATTTTTAAAATCACAGTTAGACTATTTTTTTCTAAAAGATCTACTCTAGGAATTCTTTTAGGGAAGTTCTATGCCCTGCGTTACACAAGATGTCAGACTATATGATCACAATGTGCTTTTTTGGCCTTGGACTCAAAAAATCTATATACACACACACAATTTTGGCTACCCTTAATAGAAAATACTTCTCCACTTACAAGAAATTAGTCCAGAAGTTTAAAACAAATAGACTTTTAACTTTTACTGAGGGAAAGGAAGAGGGACAACAGAATACACATGAGAAAGCCATCTAATAGAAAAGACTTCCATACCACCCCCATGGTACCTTAATGGTATTCCCAAGCTCAGGGCTCCTTTTGCAGCTATGAGTGGCTAATGATTCTAATGCCTTCCTTCTTCCCCACTCATAGCTTATTGTACAGAGTTGGAGAAATCCAGGAATTCTGGCAGCTCTCCAGCCCCAAGCAAATTCTACCTGGTTTGTTTCATGTGCTCTGCCATCTGAAGTGATTTCAGCTTTGATTGCAGGGTAGGGAGGTCTCTCTGGTAAGCTGAAGCACTTCGCAGTTTCAGCCCAAATTACCACAGCATTGCCTCACCTCAGCTTCCCCAACTATCTTGAAGTAGTTTCTGCTCCATCCATCACCTTGATGCTGCCTCAGTGGAGAAATCAATCACGTATCAAAAGGATACTTATCACCAGAAAGGCACTCCCAGTAAAAATAACAACACATATCTCTCATTCAGCACTCTTCAGGCTCCCTTACCCAGTAGTGCAAGTTGGAGTGACTCCTCCTCACCCCAAGTACTTTTGGTGCAATGCTCCTTTATGTTCCTTTCCAAAGAAGAAGAATAACATGTTATTTCTCCCAAACTCTAAATGTCATTGTAGTTTAATCAACTGGCTTCAAACTGCCACTGCCACAACTGAAAGGCAAATAAAGATTTGCCCAATCAGTCATGTGCAAATGCCTGCAGAGTCAGAAGTGGCTCGAGGTGAGCTGCCAGCACGTGGCACCCTTGGCGGAATGCGTGATGAGCACCCCCGCCTCCATAGTCCTCAATGGCGTGACGTCATCATTGGGCTCCCCATTGAACGTGGTGCCCTAGACGACTGCCAAGGTTGCCTGTATCAACAGGCCACCCTTGGGCAGAGCGTTGCCTCATTTGTGGTGGTTCTGTCCATCTGAGTTCTCAAGCAGCTCTGGGCCACTCTTCTCCCTATTCTTCAATGGTGTCCATTGTGAGAGCCCTGCTCTCTAAGGGTACGTCTGCACTTGCAACCTAGTTCAAACAAGGGATGCAAATGTAGGCGACCGAAATTGCTAATTAAGCGGGAATTTAAATATCCCGCGCTTCATTAGCATGATCTCGCCAGCGCATTACTCTGCTCCGAACTAATGTTACTCCTCAAAAAATGACGTTAGTTCATTAACATTAGTAACGTTAGTTCAAACCAAGGGGTTTGGTATGAACTAACGTGTCCTGGCATGCACTTTCACTTTTGAAACAGCTGTTGAGCAGAGTAACGGGCAGGCGAGATCATGCTACTGAAGCACAGGATATTTAAATCCTCGCTTTAATGACTATTTCGAATGCCTACATTTGCATCTTGAGTTCAAATTAGGGTACAAGAGTAGACTTACCCAAAGGGTACATCTACACAACAGGGCTAAAGTCAAATTAAGCTATGCAACTTCAGCTACATCAATTGCGTAGCTTAAATCGAAATAGCTTAATTTGGCTTTTGGCACTGTCTACACAGCAGGAAGTTGAAGGGAGAACATCAGTTATTCCAAAATAAAGCTACTGAGTATAACTACTCTATGGCTTTTGACCTCGGGGCTGGCATTAATCTTAATGATAGAGTACACTGGGATACTTTTTTTTAAATTGTACTTTTAGTGCATCTAGATCTCTTAGGGTAGAATGAATGTATAAGTTCAAGATAAAGGATTACTTCTATTTGGAGTCAGCACATTGTTAAGTGGGCACTTTTAATTGGAAATACAATGTATTTTGCAGAACTGCAGCCAAGTGTCTAAGCACTGAAGATTCTAATGTACATTTTCATAGACTCTGCTATGTTAGCATTATTTTACAGGGTTTGTTGTATTATTTATATTATGCCTTTTAATTATGAATTTTGCAAGGTTTTGAAAAAAATTACTGTAATGAAAGCTGAAGCAATGAAGTTTAACTGATTGTAAAGTACATGGAGCATTTGTATCCTAGAACTTATATAACTTGTTTGGAAATGTGCTGAGTGTACCAGAGAACACTCTGGGCAGTAAACAAACTTGCAGATATGTACTGGGAGAGCAGAGCTTTGGATCTTATATAAATACATTTAATAGATTCACAATCTGCTAAAGAGAAACCATTCTCTGGGATGGCATTCAAAATATTCCTAATGAAAAAAAGCACATATCATGACATTCACAAAATGAACACATTCTGCAGTTTAGATTCCCTGTGGCGCTTATTCACTTCTGGCTTTTATTTATCCTTCACAGACTAATGATGTTTCTCCCCTTCCAAAACTGCACTCAAAGAGACCATTGGTAGCGAAACCTTTCTTGGAGTATGTCTACACAGCAATAACTAGCATTATTTCAAAATACCTTGGTCCATGCCTACACGGCAGGCAGTTATTTCAAAATAATGTTGAAATACTGTCAAGCTAGAGGACTTGTTACTCCGATTCCTGTAACCCTCATTGTACGAGGAGTAAGGGAAATCAGAGGAAGAGTGCTCTATTTCGAAATAAGTGCTGTGCTTCCAATTTCGAAATAAGCTATTTTGAAATAAGCTGTGTAATAGAAATAGCTCAGTTTGCATAGCTTATTTTGAGTTAAGTCCTGCTGTGCAGATGCACCCTTGGGGTATATCTACACTATACACTTATTTCAAAATAAAGCTATTCTGGAAGAAATACTCCAAAATACCTTATTTTGAAATAGCACATCTACGCTACAGGGAAGCTTCAAAATTAGTCTGAGGCAGGCTTCCATAATGTGGATGTGCTACCTCAATTTAGAGCCCCGGTAGGTACTGGGGAATAATTAGTTTGAATGGCCCAGGGGAGGAGCTATTTTGAAATAGCAGCAGTGGAGTGTCCACACTACAGCTATTTGAAAACAGCTATATCAGAATAGGCATTATTCCTTGTGGAATGAGGTTTATAGAAGTCTGAATAAGCCATCCATTATTTCGAAATAACTATGCTGAGTAGATGCACCCTTACGTATGTACAGGCAGTCCCCGGGTTACGTACAAGATAGGGACTGTAGGTTTGTTCTTAAGTTGAATTTGTATGTAAGTCGGAACTGGTACATATTGTAGGGGAAACTCTAGCCAAACATTTCTCCAGAGCTCAGTTTTATTCTCCCACACCTCACTACCCTCAGTCCTTTATTCTCAAGCTGAGGTGTCTGCTGAGAAAAGCCGCTCCGCGTCTCCCTGGTCTGCTGGGGGGAAGCAGCTAGTGCGGGGTTGCCTCACCCCGTTTGTAAGTAGGGATCCGATGTAAGTTGGATCCATGTAACACAGGGACTGCCTGTAGTGCATATTCACTTCCAAATCTTCCAAAATTAATCAAACAAAAAGTATACCTAGCTGTTTTACACTAGTCATCATTATTTTGCTATTATTTTACAAGCTACATATGTGTACTATAATGTTTTATGCTTCTGTGGAGTCACCTCTTTCCAGAAGAATACTGGAGAGAGCAGGTTTGAGATGAGAAAAAAGTTACCCGGAATAATTGCAATCGGGAGTTAGTCTTCCATCCCACCTTCCCACACACATAAGTACAAACACATACAGGAAGAGTAGGGGCTTCTTCCCCCATAACCCACAGAATTTTAGGATCTACTAAATGTCTTGTGACACACCATTGTGTCCAGGTGCCCCTACCCTCATTCTGCCCAAGGCGTCTCCTGCCACTGGATAAATGAGAGCTATTCTTAATGAGGGATCTGCAATGTGGAAAGACACTCTGGGCTCTGCAGTCATCCCATGTGGGAAAGAAGATCTTGTAGGGAACCCTCCATGGATCTTGAAAGAGCAATTCTCCCCATAGGGAGAAAACACTTTAAAAACTCATTGAACTGTAAAGTGTGATTTTGGCAAATATGAAATATTTTTAATTCAGCAAGGGGGAATGTAACAAAGAAGAAAAGTGATGGTAATGGGGAGTTTGCCATTTACTATAGGATTCTACACATAGCGTCTTATAACTACAACAAAATATTCTTCTAATACACTTCTTATTTTGGTGCTTTATTTATGTTTGCATGCCTTTTTTGTCTATTTTTGCAGTGATCTGAACAAACCAAAATAGATATTTCACAGGCTTCACAAATCTATCACTCAGCCTCCATTCTGGCAAAAGGACACTGGACTTTCCATCGATCTCCAAATTATTTTATTGTGTAATGTGGGAGGCTTCTGAGAAACAGGCTCTACAGTCAGAGGCAGCTGGTGGAAACAGGTGTTGCGGAAAATTATAATCCTACTTTGATTAATCCTGTTTTGTTTTGTTTTGTTTTGTTTTTTACAATCACCCTCCAGTTATGCATGACAGGTATCCAAATAATCAAATGTATAGACTTGGTAGTAACAATCTGAGCTATTGTCAAGAGAAACATCAGGAATGATTGAAGCATGCAAGCCAAAATAATTTGCTTTTCATGGAGCTAGACTTTCATAATGTCCTCCTCAATTCATGCATTTGCTGGAAAATATAGATTTGTCTCTAAGTATATTGAATACATTTTATTATAGGTTACTTCCCACATACCTCATGTTAGGTAGTGAGTTCTCAAAGCAGCTTTCAGATTAATTAAAAATGGAAAACAAAGTAAAGATTACCTGAATCAATTGTGAACATGTTGGAACCGGTAAACAAGAGATTAAGAAATAATTTAAATCAGTCCAAATAAGACTGTTTCATTTCTTGGTTTGATCAGTGATACTACTGCTGTCAGAAATGCAAAGCTACTTAAAGATGATGTCTGAATGCTTCAAATATGAAAGTATGTTAAATTGATTCAGCTATGCCAAGTTTTGCATAAGTGGCTAGTGATTCTGGATGCCTCTAATGGTATGGGTCCAAGTTGACTTCTTGAAGGGCCCTTGTTTTCAGAAAGTGCTAAGCAACTTCCTAGGAAAAAATAGGCCCCTTTTAAGTACACATACATTAAACATGAAACAAGCCTGTATCAGTTTGTGAGGACACAAATATTTGGGGTTATGCACTTCCTTCTGCTGCATGAGTGAAGACAGTTTGGTGCTTTGTGTTTAGTCAGCTCTGACTCTCAATACTTGGGTGTGATGGGATATACAAACCCCTCACCAGAGAGCAAGCAGTTAAGGAACAACTATCCTCATCCAGCCACACCTATGAAGTGGAAAGAAGGTGAAGGTGGGGCTTAAAACCAGAAGCAGAGCAGCTCAGAGGCATGCAGATAGGGAAGGGAGCAGAAAGCTGCTCTGAGCAGGACGTGATGCTCCAGATATCATTGCCTGAGTCCTTACACCACAGACCTGCAACAAACCATCATGGTATGCCTGTTTTTTGTTTGGTAAACAGATATCTTTATACTAATGTATACAGGACTATATACAGTTATATGAGTCAGTGATACAAGAAGGGAATCAAACCAATCAAACCTGAAAACCTGTTCAGAAGTTTCTTCAGTGCAACAGCCCTTAACCTGAACTGAAAGCCTCTCCCTCACATTGAACCTGCACTGGGACAAAACCCCAGATTCCCCAAATAGGTATCCAGTTCAAATAACAGTTTCAATAACTAGCCCCTGAAGTAGGATCTCTTGATAGTATTGAGCAGCAGTCTCTCTCTGCTCCAATCAGAAGGAGGCAGGCATGTGGTATCGACTACACTTCTCAGGAAGCCACTGAAGGAGTTCAGAAGAGAGGAGGATGGGAGAAAAGGGCATCTGGGATTGGTATTTGTCTTGTCTCTAATGCTCACATAGAGGACTGTCCATGGATTGGAACTATAACTCCCAGAACACCTCCTTCCAATTTCTATCTCCCACCTGCTCCCATTGCCCACTGCCATAATGCAAGTGAGTATAAACAGGGAATTTTCTGGGCTAAATTTCATTTTGTCACCTTGGTAGTCAAATATTACTGGCAAAGTTCTGGAAGATGTTCTACTAGTGCATACAAATAACTTATTTTAAAAATAAATATTTTTCCACAGTGAAAGAAATATGCATCATTGTATTATGGAGATACAATACAAGCATGAGAGTGTGGACATTAATCTGCAGGAAACCAGTTCAAACAAGTTTAAAATAGTTGAACAGTTACCAAATCATCATTATAAGTTAGTGTCCGAACCTGGACCAGACAATACAGATAGTTAGGAAATACTGATGAACCCAAGCTGGAACTGAAACAAAAGTGTTAATGCAGCAACTCCAGAAATATGAAGGCTTGCGTAGCATATATTACTTAACTGCTTTGCTCACAATACACACTGTTCTGGGGGGCATAGCACAGTGGTTTGAGCATTGACTTGCTAAACTCAGAATTAAGAGTCCAATTATTAAAGGGGCCAGTTAGGAATCTGGGGCAAATCTGTCAGGGATAGTACTTGGTCCTGCCTGGAGGGCAGGGGAGTGGACTAGATGACTTCTCAAACTTCTTAGGAGATAGGTATATCTCTGTACTTTACACAGGAGATCTATTTTGCACTGATGACATATTAGCCACCTGGAAGAAGGAAGGAAGATACCTTTAAAATAACATTACCTGTTATCAGTTACCAAAAATAGAAAGTAATTATCTTCTCCGTCTTAGCAGTTGCCTTTAAATTCATGCCTTTAATACATAATCATCAAAGTAAAAAAAGAGACTCCTGTGTTCATTGCTCCAGTTTAGAAAGATTTTTTTTATTTGACCCTATGTCCTAGCCTGTGACTACTTAACAAATCATTTTCTTTTTAAATGAAGCAGAGATAGCTACAAAGTTTGGGCCGATTAAATGTCATTTCATTTTTTAAAATTCTTTCTCTTTTAGTTTCATTTGAATTCCCAGTGTCTTAGAGCACAGGAAAACTTTGGTTTCCTTTTAAATATGTGTTTGGCTAATATCTTCTTCAGAAGACTTTGTGGAACTCTATTAGGAGTTTTCTACCAATCTAAGAACGTATTCTCCTTAAGATTGAGGGGAGGTAACATTTACTAGGACAGCTAACATAAAAATCACTATCATTCTTAATCCAGAGTTGACTCCATTTCCTGGGATTTGACCAGGACTGAGTTCTGACAAGAAGTTAGTATATCTAGGATTTGGGAAGTTTATATATAAAGCAAACGTAGCTAATTGACTTTATTATGTAGTAATTATTTCCATGCATTTCACATGCCTTGAAGATTTGAGAGGTGGTTAAAATGTCAATTGCTTTTCCCACAGATTTTTTAAAGTTATTTTTTGTTAAATAAATGTCTGCACTACTTTTTATTTCACAGTGAAAGAGAAGTATGAATTTGTGTATGAAAGAGATGCAGGTGATGGCTGAGTTTTTATTGTGGCAGCCCAAAAGACAATAAGGGTGTATCTACAAAGTACTCTAAACTCGAAATAAGATACATAATTTGTGTTGCACAGATTGCTCATCTTATTTCGAATCTATTTTGAAATAGCTTATTTTGAAATTTGGCATGTCTACACCGTGCCAAAATAATAACATATTATTTTGAAACATCCGTTAACCCTCATGGAATGAGAGTTACCAGGGTGCCAAAATAGCACACCCGTTATTTTGAAAAATATTTTGGAATAACTAGTGGCTTGTTGAGATGCGGTGTGGCTATTTTGGGATCCCAAAATAGCCGTGCAGTGTAGATGTACCCTAAGAGAACCATGTCATTTTTATGCAAGTAGGATTTGCCTTTGGAGCATTTTTGTCCACATTAAAATAACTGAAGATTTAAGCAGCTGGATAGAATAATAACTGACCAATATGGCTTTTCTTGAGAAAGAGATCCATTAAGCCACCTCAAAACCAATTGAGGTCTGATACAAACACCATTGATTTCAAGGGAAGTATTTCATTGTCTTCAGTGTCATTGGATCAAGCCCTTAAAATGGAGAATAAAGGATTAATATCCAAAGTCAGGGAGAAAATAAGACTCTATAAAAAGAGATTATTTATTAGCAGTTGGACCCCACAAATGGTCCTGATTCCAAATTTTCCAAAGTGCAACTGCTTCAATTTCTGCAGGGTAAGCTGGAGATCCCCCTTGACAGACTCTTCTTCATATCCTTATACACATATATAGGAAGGGCTAATCAGTTGGTCCAGCATTTTGGTTAAACTTTTTCAAGATTGGAAGTTTGTCCCCAACTGTATTATAAAAAGGTTCCAGCTATGAATTGTCTTGGAAAAAACTATGTAACGCTGAATACATTGGCACACCTAGTCTAAATGAAAATTTCCCACAAATATTATTTCCCACAGGCGATCCATACCGTTCTGGCTGTGAAATCTAATCTCCTGCAGTTCTCTCTGTATTTCAATTTCTTCCTCACAGTTTTGTTTCCAGTACTAAATTGGGTGTCCCCACATGCTCCCTCTCTGTCCTTCTGGGTGGCCCACCTTGCACTTCCTCCCCCATAGGCACCAGTTGCTTCACACCCCCGTCTGCGGCAGGGCTCTGCGCTCTCAGCCAGAAGGACTTCTCTCCGGGCCAGTCTCACTCCAGCAGCAGCGGGACTCTGCATCCTAATTGGCACGGCTCCCTGCCTCAAGGCCACTGGCCCTGCAGGCTGCCAGCCACTGGCAACCTCTGTGGCTGGGGCTCTCTGCTTCTGTAGCATCTGAGCTTCTGTATTGTGGCTGGGGATAAAAGCTGAAAAACCAACTCCCAAGTTCATCCAATTTAGGCTTAGTCAATTTTCACTGTTATCTATCTATCTATATGGGGTTATCATTCTCAATTTAAGTTGTGGGTTTTGTTTTGTTTTGTGAATCATTACAAAGAAACATGCTTCGAACTTTTGTCTGTGTATTCATTTTAAGTGGTGTCTCATATTTAGGGCATTAATGTTTAGATACTTTTAGTGGTACGCCAATGTCTACTGAAAACATTAGGTGCAAGCATAGAGTTCAATTGATTTTAAATGTATCATCCACAACTAATATTTATTGATGCTCAGACTAAATCTCACTGATACTTCAGTGAACTTTGTTGAACAAAAATGACATATATGCTGAGTCCTATTGTATTATGGATTTCCAAAACGCAGCATTCAGCAAAATGATCCTCTTTACAACAAGCTTACATTTAACACCACTATTTTTGCTCAGGTATTTGCACCTTCATTATGAAGCTATAACAGCTGAAAACTTCTGGAATTAAGTTAGAAGATGCAAGAATTGAATCTGAAGTATAAATGTTTTCTCAGAACATTCTGCATGTATCATTTGCATGCCTCTGTAGGTCTTTTTTCCTTTAGGGGAAATCTCCTTCTTTAGTTTGACCTTAAGCAGACTAATAGTCTGAATATAAAACAGTAAATAATCTCAAAGAGAGAAAGATTGAACAAGAGGGAGGAACAAAAACACTCTTTCTGCATTTCATATTTTCAGATTAAGAACAAACTGCTCTGTAACTTTATCATCAATAATTGCTTAATTTATTTGTGTTTATGAAGTACTATGAAGAACAATTACCATGAAAGTTAGCCTTCCCTGAAAGAACATGTACTTTTGGATTTGTTTAATAAGCCTTATATGGAATTTTCCATCAATTTAATAACTAATATTTCTTCAAGACCAAGATAAGGAGCCCTTGCAAATGCTCATAAAATACTTATGCATGTTAAATTTTTAAACACCATTTTAATGACAGCTGCAATAAAAAAATATGCCAACTACTTTTTTTTAAACAACTACCAAAGTTCTGTATTGATGGAGGTAGACAGCATCTACTAGAAACTCTGGTGAAGCCAGCAGATACTATACATTTATCTATTGCATATATTGTGCATTTAAATTTGCCCTGTTATGGGACATCAACCTTTTTCTACTATTTTTCTATAATCTATCCATAAAATGTTTATTGGATAATTTGGTTGTGCATGGAAAATAACAATAGACTAAGGAATAACCTGGAGTCCTGTAGAATACTAATCTTTCCTTCCTCTTCTAGTTGAGATCTGGAATTCCAACATATGCAATCAGCTAGAAAGCCATGAGAAATTACCACCACTAGAGGGTTCCCTGATTTATATAGTTTAATTTATATACTGTGTGCATATATGACCATTTCTGTGTGGATTTTTTAAATTATTTATCATCTATTGTGTGTAAGTAAATAATAACAGCATCAACCTAATTTTTAATGGGCTTAATTGCACTTATTTTGCATCCTTATGTATCAACAAGCGCTTGAAGTTCCTTTTTTTGCTTTAGAGATTAAGTAGGTGGTTTTGCTCTGTTTTTTATGCACACCTGACCACAGTTATTCATCTCCTCCCAGTTTCATTACTGCAAGGCACTCTAATTTAGTGTTCCCTTCTAACCAAGTCACTTTTCAGCCACTGAAAATGCACAAATCCACTGCAAACTACATTACACTTGTATTCAGTTTATTGTCTTTGATTTCTCATCTGTTTTACAAGTGCAATGCAAGTATCTGATTTTGATATATAAAGATCCAGTGACATAGGAAACTGCTGCCACCCTCTTCCTGCATTAACCTGATACATGAAGTTGGTTGAAGGGCATAGGTTGACAGTTGCTAGATTTGAACACTAAGAGGACTCAACTATTTTGAGAGATCACTTCTCTTTTTGTGCCACGCTATCTCAGCTGTGATCAAAGGAAATACTTCACTTGCCCCCAATTTAATAAACAAGTAGCTGAGGGTAAAGCATTCTCAGAAAAAGCCCCTCCGGCTTGTAATATGTCACTCCCCTGTTCAAAGTACTCTGGGGCTATTGACCTTCAAAGCACTCTCTGCAAGATGCATCTGCTTGTGCGGCCTTCTGGGAAGAGCTTGATCTGACAGGAAAGAACTGTAGGTGGGGGCTGAGGTCTGATGGATGTCAGGCATTTCTGTTTAATTTATTTTTGTTCTTATAGCCTGGATCAGGGACACCCAGAATCTTGGGGATAGATGCTTCTTTTTACAGTTAGAAATCCACATTTCTCAGAAGTTGCCATGTTACATATACAGTAAAACTCCATTAGTCCGGCATCCAATACTGGCACTCCTGATGGTCTGGCACCATCAGGAACCCGGAAGTGCCCGGGCAGCCGGTCAATTGGAGCTGCTCTGTGCCCAGCTTTCTCAATTCAGCCGCTGCTGAAACTCCCCAGCAGCTGAATCAGAGAAGCTGGGGGCAGAGCAGCTGGGGTGCTCCTGGGTAGGTCCCATAGCGCTGCCCTTCGGGGCTGCAGGACCAACCTGGCAGCACCCCAGCTGCTCTTGGGGACTCCTGGAGCACAGCAGCTGGAGTGCTGCTGGGTTGGTCCCATAGTGCCGCTCCTCAGCGCTGCGGGACCAACCTGACAGCACCCCAGCTGCTCTGCCACAGGTGCCTCTATTCACCCCACCCCAGAACCTTCATAGCCCTCCCTTCTGATAGTCCGTCATATCTGATACCGGCACCTCCTGCGTCCTAAAGGTGCCGGATTATCGGAAGTTTACTGTATTAAGATATTACAGTATTATAACTGGCTTCATTCCTCCCACATCTCTTTTTTTTTTTTTTTTTTTTTTGATCATGTTTCTTATATGCAACTACATAGTCAAACTACTTCTTTTTGGATTAGGAAAGTATTTGAAAATCTCTCCCCTCCTCCAAAAGAATTTCATTAAGAGAAAATTTAAAATACTGCCCTAAAAGCCAAAAATAAAAATAATTAAACAAGGCTAATTAAAAATCCTTGTGTGTCAATGTGATGAAGGTGGCACTCCAATATTTATGACCTATTCATGGAATCACAGTCAGGTTAGACCAAATGCCGTAATCATTTTAAGTAAGGGAAAGTGACTTTGTTTTTTAATTATGTATGCTTACCAACACATTATGCCTTCTCCTTCCACAAGTGCTCTAGAGGAAGGCGGGAACTTAATGACACCTTTCCCATTATACATTGTGGCTGGGGGTACTTAATGGTGCAGGGGATGAGACAGACAGTTAAACTAGAGACCCACAAGATGAATGTGTGAGGTGATGGTCCTGAATGTCAGCTGAACTGCACTAAAAGAGGCATAAGGGGAAGCATGCTGTTTACACCTTTACAAAACAGAGTCAACTTGTGGAACTCCTTGCCCAGAGGATGTTGTGAAGGCCAAGACTATAACAGGATTCAAAAAAGAACAAGATAATTTCATGAAGAAATTTCATGAAGACATTGACCACTGTTGAAAGACAGGATACTGGGCTAAATGGACTTTTGGTCTAATCCAGTATGCCCATTCTTACCTTCTTATAGTTTCCTAACATGTTTCCATCTCCCACCCAATTCAGAAGCATCAGCTTTACAGGAAGCAAAAGTGGACCTTTAAAATGTATAAAATAATAAAAACAAATTAGAAAAAAGCACCCCATTCAGTGCCAGTAGGTAACAGTCACATAACTGCTGATCTTAGATACTATCGTAGGACTCAGCAGTAGAGCTATTATAAGTATGGGTACGTCTACACTACAGCGCTAGTTCGAACTAACTTAGTTCGAATTAGTTAATTCGAACTAAGCTAATTCGAACTAACGCGTCTAGAACTAAAAACTAGTTCGAATTAGCGTTTTGCTAATTCGAACTAGCAAGTCCACATTGAGTGGACTCTGAACAGGGCTTAAGGATGGCCGGAAGTAGTGCCGGCAGGGCATCAGAGGAGGACTTAGAGCGTGGAGATGCTGTCTCAGGCTAGCCGAGGGCTGCGCTTAAAGGGTCCCGACCCCCACCCCGGACAGACAGTTCTAAGGGGTGCCCCGCTTGAAAACCAGTCCTGGCTTGGATTGCCCAGAGTACCCACACTGGGCACATCACACCACTCGGCCATCAGCCCGGCTGCACTTGCCGCAGACTGCCATCTGGGGAGAGGGGGCAATCGGGGGGCTGCAGGAGAGCTTCCACCCCCAGAAGCCCGCAGAGCCAGCCCAGTCCTCCCCATCGGGGGCTCGTACCCCATTCCTCCCTCACCTCCTTCCACTTACCCCTCCCTAGTCCCCCTTCTTATTGATGTACAAAATAAAGATAACATTTCTTCCAACATTGACTCTGTCTTTATTGAACAAAACTGGGGGAGACTGGGAAAAGGAGGTGGGAGAGGGGAAGAGAAAGGCTGGGAGTGGGGAGGGCAACTAACATGATCAGGGGTTGGGAACAGGTCCCAGATGAAGAGAGGCTAAAGAGACTGGGACTGTTCAGCTTAGAAAAGAGGAGACGGAGGGGGGACAGGATAGAGGTCTCTAAAAGCAGGGGTTGGGTGGAGAGGGTGCATTCAGAAAAGTTCTTCCTGAGTTCCCGTAAAGAAGGACTAGAGGACACCAAAGGAAAGGAATGGGTAGCAGGCTTCAAACTAGTAAGAGACAGTTGTTCTTCTTGACAAAGCAAATAGTTAACCTGCGGAACTCCTTGCTGCAGGAGGCTGTGAAGGCTACAACTAGAACAGAGTTGAAAGGGAAGTGAGATCAAGTCATGGAGGTTGGGTCCATGGAGTGGTCTTAGCCAGGGGGTAGGAGTGGTGTCCCTGCCCAAAGTTTGTGGAAGGCTGGAGAGGGATGGCACGAGACAAATGGCTTGGTCACTGACTTCGGTCCATCCCCTCCAGGGTCCCTAGGGTTGGCCGCTGTCGGCAGACAGGCTACTGGGCTAGATGGACCTTTGGTCTGACCCAGGACGGCCATTGTAAGCTCAGGGCTCAGTGTCGGGGGTCTCAGTGGACCCCCTTGATTTTCATGCACACCTGCTCCTGGGTGGCCAGACTGGCAGCTCTCCTGCCCTAGACAGCCACTTTCCTGTGCCTAGTGCGGAGATCGTGGACGAGGTCCACGATGTCCGCACTAGCCCAGGAAGGTGCCCGCCTCTTGCGGTCCAGGGCAAGCTCCCTGGAGCCGCCAGCCTGGTCCCGGCAAGAGGGGGTGGGCTGGGGGGCATCGGGTGGGTGGCTCTGTGCCGTGCCAGGTGCAGGGTCTGCTGGCTGGGTGCTGGCAGGCTTGCACCTGGCACAGGCACCGTAGCCAGCCCGTTCCCCTTTAAGGGGTCCGGGGCCGGGAGGGGGGCATAGAGTTTCCCTGGTGTTGGCCAGAGTGGCCACCAGGGAAACCTGGGGAGGGCTAGCCTCCCACTAGTTCGAACTAAAGGGCTACACAGCCCTTAGTTCGAACTAGCTAGTTCGAACTAGGCGTTAGTCCTCGTAAAATGAGGTTTACCTAGTTCGAACTAAGCGCTCCGCTAGTTCGATTCAAATTCGAACTAGCGGAGCACTAGTGTAGCACCTATTAAAGTTAGTTCGAACTAACGTCCGTTAGTTCGAACTAACTTTGTAGTGTAGACATACCCTACGTTCAGTTGATCAAAATGGAATTTCTTTCTTCTGGAAAATGACATTTGTTTTTGTCTCAAATTGGGATGGCAGTCAAAATATCTAAACTTTTCCTGGTACAAAAGCTGCATTTTGGAAACCTCAAAACAATTAGTTCTTCCCGTTAACAAAACATTTTATTTCGAGACCGGTTGACATTAATCTCTGTGCCCATTTGAGACATTTGGGTCCCTGGATTATATCTCCTGTGTTGCACTAATGGTGGATTAGCCACAAGGGGAGACAATCATTCATCAGGAGAAATGTCCAGCCAGGCAGAAAGGCCCACAGAAAGGATTGGGGGACCAAAATTACAATACTCTTGAGGCATTCATGTGAATTTCTCCATGATACATTTCCTACCTCATCTATCTTTTCCCATTGAAAATGAGGATTTCAATGGGAAATGGGGGGAAATTGTTTTTGATGGTTTGTTTGTTTGTTTGTTTTTGGCCAGCCCTTCTTGTGTGTCACTGCTGTGATATATGTTCTTGGTTTTTTGCAGATCCACACATTCAGCCAATACAGTGAAAGCCATAGATGCCCCATCTACTAGCAGTTTCATATATCACTGCCTTGACACTAATTGGCTTCTATCTTGTTTGTGGGAATAAGAGAAATTTTCACATGTGTTACAGAATGGGCTGTAGGAACTATATGAGTGGTCTAGAAACAGAGGTTTGTGATAGGAGAGAGACATTTGGAATAATGTATTCCCAGCACTGAAAGACCTGATGAAAACTTGTGAAAAGAAGGAAAGGAGAGATTGGATCTCCTGTTGCCCCTATAGTGAGACCCAACTTTGATTATAGCAGAACACATAGATTCAGTCATCAGGAGTATCTAATGGATATATGTCCTATATCTACAATGGATCATTTGAGTTTCTGCTTACTTTTAAAGGAGTAATTTACCCATTCTTAACATGCACACGCAAACTACCAGTGGGACTTCCCCCTGTGCTATAGCCACAGTGCTAATTCTATCCACTAGTGGATTGCTTGACTCCCAAAGTAATTACTTTTCAATCATACCAGGACCAATCTACAGGCAGAATAAATGTAGCACTATGATTCACTTAGTTAACCCAGCCTATCCTTCAATAGGGTCCATCTCTGGAATGCTATGACCTTCCTCCAATCCAGCCCTGTTGCACTGTGTGCTCTGTAGACAACCCCTACCCATGTTTGTGAAGTGGGTAAGAGTAAGACTGTTGCATTTTCACACCTTTTTTCTTCTTCTCAAGGTTTCAGCTAAAGCCTGATTTGGAGAAACAATATTATTCAGAATCTTGGTTTGCCACTAAAAAAATCTGAAGTTTTATGGCTCAGTTTATCATCAGCACAGCTACCACAGGATAATGCAAGTTCAGTAATGAAAAGCTTCACAGTGTAGGCTACATAATTTCAACACTGCAACATCACATCCGAATCCTACCGATATCTGTTGCCATGCCAATTATAATACAAGGTTTAGTACTACAGACATGAATAAGCTGTCATACTTAGCTACTGACCTTTTAAGTTTACAGAGAGAAACCAGCACTACGGGTTAAGTTGTCTAACCAGGGAGCAAGTCTGCTGTCTGTTCTTCCTTCAGTACTTCCAATCTCCTCACAACCTGCACACACCAAAGATGAAATGTCTTGTTTTACTAGACAGTGTTTAATACGGGCATCCCTTCCTTGGTCACTCAGTATGAGTACAGCCACAAGAACACATATGCACAGGAACAGGAATAGAGGTGTGGGGGTGCCACAGCACCCCAAGTTTTATACCTGAGGGTATGTCTACACTACAGAGTTTTGCTGGAAAAACAGCCTGTTTTTCTGAAGCACTTCACTTACATTCACACTATAATTGTGTTCTTTAGACAGAAAGTAGAAAGAACACAGGGGTTTTTCCAACAGCGGTAAATCTCTTTTGGAAAAAGGCATGTGTGCATGAGGAAGAGGGTTTTGGTTTTTTTTTAAAGAAGAGGCCTCCAGAAAAAAGCACAGGTGCTCTGGTGGTCACTCCATCCATAGTAATCACAACTGAAAGGTGAGATAGCATCCAATGAATTCATACTCTATCTTTCAAAAAAGTGAATTTTTTTCTATGCTCTTTTGCTGTGTGGATGCTCCCTTCCAGAAAAGCTTCTTCCGAAAGAAGCTTGAAGTCAACACATAGCCTGGTTTTCCGGTGCCTGGGGGCAGGCCCCACTGCTAGCTCCTCCAGTCCCATGACTGGCCTCCAGGTAGCCTCCACAAGGTCCTGCCAGTCCCAGGGTTCTGCCACCTGTCCAGGGTTCTGAAGCTGCCCCCAGCTGTGGCCCCAGCCTGGGGTGGTGATGTTTGCCAATTCTCCCAGACTGGACAGACCAGATGCTATTTGCAGCAATTGAGCTTGGGCCATTTAGTCTGGGAGAGCTGGCAATTTGATCTCAAGAGAGCAAAAGCGGGGTACAGCTCAGCACACACAGCCCCCAGAACAGTTCCTGTGCTACTGTACTTGTGCAATCTTTCTGCTTGTTTCATTGGCTCTCCCTTAAGTATCTTGTCTAGAATTCTTCTCCACTGCACTTCAGTCATTGAGTAGCTATCTCTGGAGATGCCCGTATTAGCAGGGCTCAGACAAACCAATAATTTTGTTATTAGAGAATGTAACTTTTATTAATTTGCTAGGATTTTTATTTTTTAAATCATAGTTGTACAGAGAGATTCAGTTCCAATATTCCCACCTGCAACTACTGCTGCAGGGGGACAGCATTGAAAACTGAATTTAATTGTGCTACAGCACTGCCAATTCATCAATAAAAATAGTGTTAAAAAGGGAAATAAAGGGCTTGAAAGAGAAAGTTTATAAGAACATATTCTAATTTAAGCGTGGATGAATAAAATGCAAAAGCTTCAATTGCTTCTAGAAATGCTATTACCATCATTATCAAAACAAGATAAGGATGGAGCATTAAAAATACAAAATGTGGGGCTGTGTCTAGACTGCATCCCTTTTAAATCCCCTCCCCGCTTCATTTGCATAAACATGGCTGCCGCTTTTTTCCGGCTCGGAGCTTTGCCGGAAAAAAGCGCCAGTCTAGATGCGGATCTTTCGGAAAATAAAGCCTTTTCTGAAGATCCCTTATTCCTCTTAAAATAAGGAATAAGGGATCTTTCGGAAAAGGCTTTATTTTCCGAAAGATCCGCATCTAGGGTGTGTCTAGACTACATGCCTCCTTCGACGGAGGCATGTAGATTAGCCAGATCGGAAGAGGGAAATGAAGCCGCGATTAAAATAATCGCGGCTTCATTTAAATTTAAATGGCTGCCCCGATCTGCCGATCAGCTGTTTGTCGGCAGATCGGGGGAGTCTGGACGCGATGCCCCGACAAAGAAGCCTTTCTTCATCGACACAGGTAAGCCTCGTGAAACCAGGTTTACCTGTGTCGATGAAGAAAGGCTTCTTTGTCGGGGCATCGCGTCCAGACTCCCCCGATCTGTCGACAAACAGCTGATCGGCAGATCGGGGCAGCCATTTAAATTTAAATGAAGCCGCGATTATTTTAATCGCGGCTTCATTTCCCTCTTCCGATCTGGCTAATCTACATGCCTCCGTCGAAGGAGGCATGTAGTCTAGACACACCCCTAGACTGGCGCTTTTAAATCCCCGCTTCATTTGCAATTGCGATGTGTCTAATTTGCATCCCTTTTACGGAAAAGGGATGCAGTCTAGACACAGTCTGGATGTTTACAGAGAAGAAAGTTGAGGCAGCTCAAACAGGACCCATTTAACTTTATAACAGTGTATCTATAGAATATAAAAAGGAGGCTGATGGTAATATTGAAATGAGAGAAAATACATGGACTTAAAAACACTAGAGCGCTTCCATACACAGGTGAATCATTGTTTATTTTATACAAAAAATATACGAATCTCTACTAACTCTCCAGAGTGTCTAATAGTTGTAAGGATTGGAATTCTTGCATAATTCACATTCTTAACTGATTGATTTTTTGCATAAGATACAGTAGCACATATGTAATTTACCAATCCCACACAAAAAGAATGTTATTTCTTGTTTAGTTATTAAATTAAATTCAAGGTGTCTGATTATGACTAATTTCTATGCAGCTGTCCTGCATGAGAAATGCTTTAAAACCATGAGGATTGCTCTTATTAGAATGAGATTACTAAAATGGCCCTCTCCTAAGGCTATTGGGCCAGATGCTAAAACCCTTCCACACAGCAAGTAGTTCCATTGATTTCAGTAAGATTGATTAAGGACTAAGGCTGTCGGACCCTAAGGTCTGGGATGCAAAATCGGGCACTCAATCTACAAAGAGCAAGATTTTGAACCATGGGGTGAGTAGTTAAGGTATGTCTACACTGCAGAGTTTTTTTGGAAAAACTTCACTTACATCCACGCTGCAATCGCATTCTTTCAACAAAAAGTCAAAAGAACGGAGAGGTTTTTCTGACACTGGTAAACCTCTTTCAACAAGGAAGAAGCCTTTTTATGAAAGAGCTCTTTCAGAAAAAGGCATGTGTGGATGGGGAAGAGGGTTTTCTTTCAAAAGAAGAGGCCTCCAGGAAAAAGCACAGGTGCCCTGGTGACCACTCCATCTATAGTAATCACAACTGAAATGTGAGATAGTGTCCAATCAATGTAGATGCTATCTTTCGAAAAAGCACATTGCTTTTTTGATGCACTTTTGCTCTGTGGGTGCTCTCTTTCTATAGAAATTTTTCCAAATGATCTCTTCGGGAAAAGCTTCTTCTGAAAGAAACCGGCAGTCTAGACATAGCCTCGTTCCCATGATCCTATTAAAGCTACAATGATCATTTGTGTGAGTAACAGTTTACTCATCAGAGTAAGGAAGTCACAATCTGGCTCCAAACTGTTCCCAGTTCTATCAGGAGTAGGATCTTATTCTGAAAGTAATCTCATGGATTGAATGGCTCAGACACAGAGTCCTTTATGCTCTGGCTTCCAAATGATTTACCTTATAGAGCGAATTTCTTTTCTTATTCTGTTCAGGAGCCGGATAACCCATTTCATATGCCAGAAGGAGCTAGGAATATTCTAAATTACACTCTGTGCTCTTAATTTGGAAAAGAAAAGCAAGGCCCCCTCTACTTCATTTGAAAAGCTCTCTTATCTCCCTTTTCACTTACTCATGAGCTAAGGTCTAGGAAGAGTAAAATAATGTTAGGCTACGTCTACACTGGCATGATTTTCCGGAAATGCTTTTAACGGAAAAGTTTTCCGTTAAAAGAATTTTCGGAAAAGCGCATCTAGATTGGCAGTACGCTTTTCCGCAAAAGCACTTTTTGTGGAAAAGCGTCTGTGGCCAATCTAGACGTGCTTTTCCGCAAAAAAGCCCCAATCGCCATTTTCACCATCGGGGCTTTTTTGCGGAAAACAAATCTCTGGCCCTTTTGCGCAAAAGTTTTTTGGGAAAAGACTTTTGCCTGAATGGGAGCAGCATAGTATTTCCGCAAAAGCATTGACAATCTTACATGAGATCGTCAGTGCTTTTGGGGAAATTCAAGCGGCCAGTGTAGACAGCTGGCAAGTTTTTCCGCAAAAGCAGATGATTTTGGAGAAAAACTTGCCAGTCTAGACATAGCCTTACTGTATTCTGCAATCTCCAATTTTCTCAAATCTTTCCAGTAATGTAGTGGTAAGAAACAAACAGAACATTTCAGGTATTGACGCATAAGAGTCAAAGAAAGAGGGATCATTAAATTCCAGAGATAATACCTCAACATACGCAACCAAAAACTGAATTGCCTTTCCTTGTTGTCATACTGCATTGCAAACTTATGTCTAATCTCCTGTGGCTGCTAGGTTTCTTCATTTTTATCTGCTTCTATTGTGTGGGGGAGGGGAGGGAGAAGGGGATTATTATTTTACCCCAGCTGTGCTAGCTTCCTTTTTTCTAAATAGTTTACATTCAGGTCTATTGACTGGGGACATGGGCAAAATGGAGCAACTGCCTCAGGGCCAGCAAATCAAAAGGGCTTGTGGATCCTGGCTACCACTGCTATTACTGTGGTGGCAGCAGAGGCAGCATCCCTGGACCCTTTAAATCTCCATCAGAGCCCTGGTGGCACACCCCAGACAGCACTCTCCAGATAGTGCTGAAGGGTTGGAGGGGGAAGACTAGCCCTCTGTCCAGCCCCTTCCATCGGAGGCACCGCGCCTTCGGGGAGTGCAGCTCTGTATCCCTCTTCACTTTGCCCAGGGGCTCAGCAATTCTGTCAGCCTCCCTCTCCTCATGTTATTTCCTGCCCATGTTTACTCTCTCCAATTCAACTCCTCTTTTATTATTAGCTGTCCTTTTAATGGATGTATTGTTTACTCTGTCTTCTAGATGAAAATGAAATTAAATAAGAACAGACATAACTTTGATCCCATCTGTACCCTGATCCTAGCCTCCTCTTCTTGTTGCCTTTTATACCTAATTTCCATTCCAGATGACAATGTTTATGTCCAAAGGCTTTTGAATAATTTTAAGTCAAATTGCGTAAGACAGAACAACAACGCACAAAGTTTATGTCCAGCCAGGATTATTCCTTCTACTTCCATGCAGTTTATTTCTCAAGATGTATTTTCGTCCTAATGAAGTTGGTCTCTTTTCAATAAATTTATTATTCATTATTATTATTTTTGGACATTCATATACTAGTGGTATTGATTAGACTTCTGGAATGGTAGTTCTCCAAACTCTCAGCTCAAATTCAATTTGATCTCGCTATGGAAATTTGTTTTTCTAAACAGTCCATGATAATTAGTCTCAGAGGGGTAGCCATATTAGTCTGTAACTTTAAAAACAACAAGTAGATCTGTGGCATGTTAGGGTATGTCTACACTACCTCCCTAGTTCGAACTAGCGGGGGGTAATGTAGTCATACGGAGTTGCAAATGAAGCCCGGGATTTGAATTTCCCGGGCTTCATTTGCATGAAGCCGGCCGGCGCCATTTTTAAATGCCGGCTAGTTCGGACTCCATGCCGCGCAGTTACACATGGCATGGACTAGCTAGTTCAGATTAGGAAGCGCGGCATGGAGTCCAAACTAGCCGGTATTTAAAAATGGCGCTGGCCGGCTTCATGCAAATGAACCCCGGGAAATTCAAATCCCGGGCTTCATTTGCAACTCCGTATGACTACATTACCCCCCCTACTTCGAACTAGGGGGGTAGTGTAGACATATCCTTAGAGACTAGCAAAAATATATATAGTATCATGAGCTTTCGTGGACAAAATCCACTTCTTCAAATGAGCATTATCATTAGCTAATTTCAGTCACTAAAATTTATATTGTCCAGATTGGATGATTTTTGCCAGTCCATGATTTTTAAAAAACTTAAAAAACAACAAATAGTCTAGTATCACCATAAAGACTAACAAAACATGTAGATGGTATCATGAGCTTTTGTGGGCAAACCCACTTCTTCAGGTGACCGGAGTATAATAAGTCCAGATCAAAGAATAAATAAGGGAGGGTATGTCTACACTACCAGCCTAGTTTGAACTAGGGTGGTAATGTAGGCAACCGGAGTTGCAAATGAAGCCCGGGATTTGAATTTCCTGGGCTTCATTTGCATCTTGCCGGGCGCCACCATTTTTAAATGTCCGCTAGTGCAGACTCCGTGCCGCTCGGCTACACGCAGCACGGACTAGGTAGTTCGGACTAGACTTCCTATTCCAAACTACCATTACTCTTTGTTTCATGAGGAGTAGCGGTAGTTTGGAATAGGAAGTCTAGTCCGAACTACCTAGTCCGTGCTGCGTGTAGCCGAGCGGCACGGAGTCTGCACTAGCGGACATTTAAAAATGGTGGCGCCCGGCAAGATGCAAATGAAGCCCAGGAAATTCAAATCCCGGGCTTCATTTGCAACTCCGGTTGCCTACATTACCACCCTAGTTCAAACTAGGCTGGTAGTGTAGACATACCCGGAAGGAAAGGAACATGATTTTAAAGTAACTCTTAATAGCAGTGGTTGTTTAATTAAGATCTTCTCTTCCTTAATATAATAATTTTCTGAATTATTTTCTATGATTTTCCTGTTAACAACAGATTTAATTACCCTATTCATCCTTGAGAATGCTGATTAAAATTTTCCTCTCTAAATGAGTACTCATCAGATCCATTTCATCCCTCAGTGTGCCAAGGTCTGAAACATGTCTTCCTTCATTCAGGCTCTCCTCAGAACAGCTGCCAAGGAAGCCTTAACTTGATCTGCAGGTGAAAGGGTTGTAGGTTTGCAGCTTGCGTGTCCTTTTAGAAGTGGCATTTTCAAGCCTGTAGGTTTTGCCGTTAACTCGACTTGAGAAAACATTTTGGAAACAATTCTTCCAAATTTAGCATTTAGCCACAGGCAGAAGTGCTTGTCGTTTTCTTCTCTCCGCTCAGCAAAAATAGAAGTTAGATAGGACTACTTTTAATCCTGGTCTAGAAGTGCTTCTTCCCTCCATCTCCTTCATCAGCAACCTGAGGAGAAATAGGTAGATCTCATTGCTGCTTCCTTTCCCCAGGCATTTTGCTTTGTAAACAAAACCCTATCTTGCATTTCAGTTCATGCTGATGGTGCAGCAGCAATTGTCAGCAATTCTAAACCTAGTTGCTCAGCTAGTGTAAATCAGTATTGGCTATGCCAATTGTCTATGAATACTGGAGCTATGCTGACTTACACCACCTGAGGTTCTGGCCTCTGCTAGTCTCTCTCTTCTGAACTGAGTTAGCAATAATGGCTTGGCAGAGCAGAGAAACTATTAGCATAGAGCTGGGGAAGAAAAGTGCAGTGAAGGATCTGGCTGTGGCAGATTCATTAAGTTATGTCAATGCATTGTCTCAGTCTATGGAAACACAAAAAGCAAAATAATCAGTAAACAACAAATTAATGTTTTTGAAATTTGCACGGTACAGTTATTATCCAGAAAACATGCAGGCATGGTTGCTTTGCTGAGCTCAGGTGTGAGGGAAAAACAGATACTGAAATCATTTTCATAATATTTTAATTAAGATTTTCTATAAATGGCATAAAAACCTCCAACACATATCAACACATAGAACAGGAACAAGGTCCAGAACCTGCTGAACCAGTTGGAAGGAATTTCAGAAAAGCAGAAAATTTTAATTATTAAAAGGTTACATAGGTGGTTCTGCTCTGGTTGCCCATAACATTTTCAATATGGTGTGATTGTCTCAGCATTCTAAAACCCAGCAGCAGCAGCAAACTGTGCCTCTAACCCACTGAACCAATGTGTTTTCAAGCAGTCAGCTAATTGGAAAATTGTAATGCACGTACAATGGCCCCATATGATTCCAGACTATGCCAGATCTCCCTCTCAGCTTCCCAATTTGTTATTTTTCAGCCTCTACAGGCATTGGCATTCATGAAAAGATCTCACATTCAGACGTTTTAGACAGTTTTGACATTTTCTTGCAGGTAATAAACACAGTATTTTATAGTTAATGTATTAATCTTTATGTTATACTGTTAACACATGGAAAAAATGTGCAACATACACATTAGCAATTACCATGACTGCCATTACAGTCATTCTTGGTTGTAGTTATTTAAGTACATGGACAGGGGTCTAGCAATAAACATTTAAGTTCCAGTCCTCCTTGGTGAAATCAATTAGTATCCAAATCAATGATTCTCAAGTCACAAATAAGGAATTTTATCAGGGAATCTAAACTCTGACTTTTCTGGGATGAAATGCAGTAGATGTTTTATAATGTAGACAAAGGAATTTCAGTAGGCACGTTGTAGATAGGCATTTTTATATATATGTGGCTACATCTAGACTGCAATCTTCTTTCAGAAGAAGCTTTTCCAGAAGAGATCTTCCAGAAAAACTTATTTTGAAAGAGAGCATCCATACACCAAAGGCACATCGAAAAAGCTATCTGCTTTTTTGAAAGATAGCGTCCACATTGATTGGACGCTATCTCGCATTTCAGTTGTGATTACTATGAATGGGGTGGCCATCAGGGAACCTGTGCTTTTTCCTGGAAACATCTTCTTTTGAAAGAAAACCCTCTTCCCTATCCACACATGCCTTTTTCTGAAAGAGCTCTTTCAGAAAAAAGCTTCTTCCTCATAGAAAGAAGTTTACAGCTGTTGGAAAAACCCCTGCATTCTTTTGACTTTTTGTCGAAAGAACACGATTGCAGTGTGGACGTACTGTAGTTTTTCTGGAAAAACACTGCAGTATAGACATACCCTATGAAAAGAAATAATACAGGTGCTGAAATGTATCCAGGAAGCTGGAATTAACACCTGCTTTTATGAAGGAAATCATGGGATCTTTAATGCCTACAAGTGGTCAAGGAGCTTGGTTTTATACTGACTCAGAGGTAAGATATCCACTTGGGCCAAGTCTACACTAAAGGAGAAGGTCGACTTAAGGTACACAACTCCAGCTATGTTAGGGTGTGTCTAGACTACCTAGTTTTGTCGACAAAAGTGGACTTTTGTCGACAAAACTATACCAGCGTCTACACTACTGCTGAGTTCTGTCGACATAACGTCGACAGAACTCAGCAGTTTTGTCGACGCTGGTATACCTCATTTTACGAGGCATAACACCTTCTGTCGACAGAACTCTGTCGACAGAAGGTGTTATTGCCTGTAACACTGCGTCCAGACTACGGAGTTCTGTCGACAAAGCAGCTTGCTTTGTCGACAGAACTCAATGTGTCTGGACGCGCTTTGTCGACAGAAGTTTTGTCGACAGATACTGTCGACAAAACTTCTGTCGACAAAACGCAGTAGTCTAGACGTACCCTTAATGATGTGGCAGGAACTGATGTATCTTAAGTTGTGTTTTTGTGCTATCTACACAGTGGGAGGGTGAGAGGAGCAAATACTCCCTTCAGCTTCCCTTACTCTGCATGAAGAGCGGGATTACTAGCGCCAATGGGCAGGCCTCTCAGTTCAATTAGCATGTCTTCACTATATCCGCTGATACGAACCCCAGAGGATCGACTGTGGCAACAACAATCTTCCACATAGCATAGACATGGCCCTGCTGAATTACCAGCTTCACTTTCTACAGCATTTGGATATTACACTTCAAAGTACTGACCCAACCTAATCCTGCCTAGCTTTGGGAAAATTGATAAGACCGCGCTGCACAGTTATGGCTATGGTAGCTTGCCAATTTTTCTACTCTTTGATTCACATTATTTTTTTATTATTTCATTTCATTTAAACTCATCCCATTGGACTAATATTTGCTAATTGTTCTGTACAACCTCCAGCCCTTTTCCTCACTAACTTCAAATATTTGTGCTTTTAGATATCAGATGAAACATCTTTGTATTGCTTATAGATTATATCCAGGACCAGTTTTCTCACCTCTGTTCTCATCCTTATCCAATTTAACTGACCTTGAGAGCCAAGGCATGTTGATCTGTTTAATCAAGAATTGGCAAATATAATGACTTGGACCCTGTATGTACTAAATCTATCCTATTGACATCTCATTCAACTTATTATACTGAAGAGCACTGGAGCTTGAAAGTATCCCCAAAGAAATTGCACAAAATCCTCTGTTACTAGTACTCAATTTGGCATGTTGTATAGAAAAATAATATCAATTTGTCTACTGAAACTATTAACAGTTTATTTCGAGTTTATAGAAAAGATTTCTCTTTCCTCTGTTCTTGAGCATGTGGTACTGAAGACTTACAACAAGCCTGATGTGTTCAGTGTTTATTTCAAGCTTTATCCATGCCTTTAAGTTCTCATATGACCCTCATCACGGAAGTATTTCAGTGCCTCACAATTTGTAATGAACCTTGACAACACCCCTGCTTAGACTGGAAACTGCATTTGAATCTCATTTTCAAATAAAAAGCTATGTCATATTCCCAGCCAGGTTTCTAGAAGGTGTGGAAAAAAGAAATGTGTACAAAATCTTATAATGCTGTAGTGTAGCCTACACTAGAAATGGTTCAGAAAAGAGCTACAAGAATGATTAAAGGATTAGAAAACATGTTGTATAGTGATAATTTGAGCTCCTTGATTCTATTAAACTTAATAACTAGAAAATTAAGGTGTAACTTGATTACTTGTCTATAAATACCTACACAGGGAACAAATATTTGATAATGGACTAGACTCAAAATTATAACAGGGAAAAAATATAGCAGCTTGGAAGCTGAAGCTAAATGAATTCAGAAAGGAAATCAGTTATATCTTTTTAACAGAAATATAATTAACCAGTGAAACAATTTTCCTAAGCTCATGGTGGGGTCTCCAATACTGAAAATTTTAAAACCAAGGTTGTGGTTTTTTAGCTCAAAGACGTGCTCTAGGAATTATTGGGGGAGGCGGAGAAGATTCCTATTAGCTGTAGCATGCTAAATGATTGCAATGATGCTTTCTGACATTAGAATATATGAAAAGTGGTCTCTTTGCAAGAACAGGGCTATTATAGTTTCCTTTATGTTGGAATGAGCAGTTTTTTAGAAAAAAAAAAGAAGCTTAAAAAGGTTGTCACACATCTGACAAAGAGAATAACTGCATTTCCGGAATTAAATAAATGGAATTGAGGAGCTGTAAGAGCAGATTTCACTTTTATTAATATGGTAACATCTGTACTTTATTCTGCTGGAGTATAGATAGAAAGTAAAATACTTTTTCTGTTGGAAAAGTATATCTCTATTCAAAATTATGCGCCCTAGATGAAAAATACCTTATGTAAAAATAGCATATCTTTTGAACAACTTAAAATCTCTTCCCTCATTAGAATTGTACATTCAATGCAGGTAATTTTGCTGTTTTTTTCCTTTTCCTTATGTCATTCCACACTCAGTGCTTACTTTTGCTTACTTTAATATCTTGAAGCTTATCCCAAGCAGTATGACTTTTTTCATGGTTTTTTTTGCTTGTTTTAATAACAACTGTGAAAAATGTTGATTAGATAAACTATGCAATTGCTTCTCTGGGTGCAATTGAGCTAATTGATTTGTTTTCCCTGTTTTATTTTCCATCTGTTTTTCTTCTATACTTGAACTATGGATTTTGTGAACCAGTCTAATCAAGGTACATTCACTTGCTTTAGTTTTCTTTTTTAAAATGAATCAAAAAATAATATGGAAATAAAATCTTTTAAAAATCCATTTTTGAAGTTAGTTTGATAAACATCAATGAGAGCTAGAGCAAGTGAAGGGGCGAGAGAGTGAGAATATATGTGTGTGTAGAATTTGCTTTGGGATTTTCCTCTCCCTGTTTGTATTTAGGCCCCTTTTACCTCTTTTGAGAAGAGAGGATATAGATGAAAAAATTACGTAGAATTTATTAGGTGTCACTTCTAAAAATTGAGACCAAAATGACTTTGGTTCAATTCACTGAGGTACTTATACACAAAACGTCCCAATGGTTTCTATGTGCTTGAAGTTAAGCAAGTGCTTAAGTACTTTATTGAAAAGGGGCTGTGGGTATTAGAGATTGAAGATTCAAATGATGTTCATGTCTCACTTTATCTTTCTGCTTTCTATCCAATGCTCATCTATAACACATCAGTGGATAAAAATGAAGAAGTGACAGTATAGCTGAATGATTTGTACTTTTCTTACAAAGAATATAGTTTTTCGGAAAAAAATACTGTATGAACAAGGACTTGAAACCAACTACCATGAATGACAGGCTTTATATTGGATTAAATGGCCATTCCTTCTATAGGTTATGATGCTCTAGAAGAGTTTGTTCTTAGGAGGATGTAAAATGAGTGGCCCTTCCCAGTATGCCCCACTCAGCAGCTTGCAGTATGGCAGACCAGCACGCCTCTGTTTCCCTTCTTCAGACTAACAAGAAATTGTCTAAAGCATCTCTCTGACTATATATATAGCCCTTCTGGGGTTCATTAATTATAAGAATCCCATACACACAAACCACAGCAAGAATCCCACAATCAGACTCCAGATTGCCCCAGTACAACCCAAATAGAACAAATAATGTGCTCCTGGCATCCCTCACCATACCCCAGATATCCAGTCTGGTCCTCATTCCAGGGCACCCACGCTAGCCTTTCCAATTAGAGTGCCAGCCTACTCTTCCCAGCAGGAGCCTTCCACAGCCTCTCTACTGATAGCATACCTCATTCTTCCTAACTTTCTCATGGCTTCTCCAAGTACAGCTTTCTGGTGCTGTGGAAGCTAGGGTGTGTCTAGACTACAGAGTTTTGTCAACAAAAGTGGACTTTTGTCGACAAAACTATACCTGCGTCTACACTACCGCTGAGTTCTGTCGACATAACGTCGACAGAACTCAGCAGTTTTGTCGACGCTGGTAAACCTCATTTTACAAGGCATAACACCTTCTGTCGACAGAGTTCTGTCGACAGAAGGTGTTATTGCATGTAGGGTTGTGTCTAGACTACACGGTTTTGTCGACAAAGCACCTTGCTTTGTCGACAGAACTGAATGTAGTCTAGACGCTCTTTGTCGACAGAAGCTTTGTCGACAGTATCTGTCAACAAAACTTCTGTCGACAAAACCCTGTAGTCTAGACGTACCCTTAGTGTAATAACTACTGAGCAGATTGGAACCTGGGGCTTCTGGAGCTTAGTACAGGAGCCTCTACAGCTAAAGCCAGCTGGCTCTCAGCTGAGACTGTAAAGCTCCCTTGTTCTTATTTCTTGCTATAAGTGGTCTAAGTGCCACTACAAGGCACAGTGAACAATACTAGGGGGATGCGTCTAGACTGGAATGATTTTGCGGAAATACTTTTAACGGAAAAGTTTTTCCATTAAAAGTATTTCGGCAAAAGAGTGTCTAGATTGGCAAGGATGTTTTTGTGCAAAAGCACCCGTGCCAATCTAGACGCCCTTTTGTGCAAGAAAGCTCCGATGGCCATTTTAGCCATCGGGCTTTCTTGCGCAAAAAATTAAGGTGCCTGTCTACACTGGCCCTCTTGCACAAGTATTCTTGCACAAGAGGGCTTATCCCTGAGCAGGAGCTTGAAAGTATTTGCTCAAGAAGCGCTGATTTTGTACATTACAAAGTCAGTGCTCTTGCACAAATTCAAGTGGCCAGCATAGACAGCTGACAAGTTTTTGCACAAAATCTTGCCAGTCTAGACGCACCCTAGGTGTGTGGGTTACATAAACAGGTAATCTCTTCTGCTGTTCACTTGCCTTCATCATTCAGCTCCAGCTCTGGGTGAGAGCCAGCAGGCAACTATCTCTGCTGCTGTTTTTCCTACATTCATGCTTCCCAACCCTCTACTCCTACATTAGTGATGTCATCCAGCAAATCCCTCTTGCTGCTCTCTTGCCTTCAGCCTTGCTCCAGAAAAACCTGCTTCCTACTGGGTTCTGCCCTTCCCAGCTGAACCTGTCTACTCCTTTCATGGTTTTCTCTCAGCAGGCTCCCATTTCCAGGAGCATCTGGCTATCACTTACAAAGAACTTTCTGCTTCTGGCCTCTCTCCATATTCCCAGAGAGCCAAGAGAAAGGGTTACCTCAGGTCTGGGTTACCTGTCATTTTCCTGGCTGACTTTTTTTAGTTTATGTATTCAGGCCAGATTCAACCCAGATTTCTCTTACTGGGTTGCTCACTGATCTTTGGCCAACCTGGAGCAGATCTGACACAGGGGCTCTATACCTGCTTCATTTACAGGGCCAGCTGATACGAGCATTTCTGTTGGCCAGAGCTGGAGCCTCTCATTATTTATCATCTTTTGGAAGAAGAGTATTTCCAATTAGCCACATTAATAAGTGTTAAATTGTATCTTAGAAACAGCTATTTAGCTAGAGATTAACCCCCTTCTTGCTTTGTTTTCCACAGAGTGTGGGCACCCTCAACAGGGAACTTCCAAACTGAATTGGGAGTGTTCCAGAGGCTGAGATCCTTATTGCTGCAATCCAGCCTTAGAGACTACAACTGTCATGATGCTTTGGGAAAGAAAGAAAGAAAGAAAGAAAGAAAGAAAGAAAGAAAGAAAGAAAGAAAGAAAGAAAGAAAGAAAGAAAGAAAGAAAGAAAGAAAGAAAGAAAGAAAGAAAGAAAGAAAGAAAGAAAGAAAGAAAGAAAGGCTTCCAATTTCAAGAAATGAGGAGAGCTCATGCAGTGGGCTCCATGTTGCAAGGGAGCTGACATATTGGTACAGGAATTTGAGGTTGCTTTGGGGAGCTCTGTTCAAATCAGGAACTGCTGTCAGAAAGCCAGAAGCCATTGCTGACAATCTCCTGTGTCTTTGACCAAGTTAGGAGTCTCTGAGGCCACACAATACAGCTGGGGTAGAGGCTGTGGAGGTGCCCAGAAATGACTGTGCTAACCACCACCTTTGTTGTTTGGGAAAGAGTTTGTAAGGGAAGAGGAATAGAAAAGAGATTTTAAGGGTATTTACACAGCACTCTTAGCTCAAAATACGCTACGCAATTTGAGCTACACAAATTGTATAGCTTATTTTGAGTCTATTTCCAAATAGGCTATTTCATTTACACAGCACCAAATTTCAAAATAAACTGCTATTCTGAAATGTCCCTTACATCTCGTGGAACAAGGTTTAAAGGGACATCAGAATAGCAAGCCGGTTATATTTTGAAATAACGGGTGCGCTGTTAAGACGCAGGATAGCTATTTTGGGACACCTCTGGTACTGACTTCTGGTAAAAACATCTCCCATTTTCAGAAGGATTGTGGAGCTTGGGATGATCCCATGTTAGAATTGCTCTGTCCCTTGTTGCCTTGGCTGGACTGTTTTACTGGAGCAACAGAGAATGCTGTCACCAGCTTCAAGGTCTTCAAGCACACCTTTGCAAGCGATTCAGGATATACACTCAGGGGTTGTGTCCAGACTCAGGGGGGTTTTCGAAAAAAGTAGCCTTTTTTCGAAAAATCTTCACCTGCGTCTAGACTGCAGCCACGTTCTTTAGAAATTAAATCGAAAGAACGCGGCTTTTCTTTCGACGGCGGTAAACCTCATTTCACGAGGAAGAACGCCTTTTTTTGAAAGTGCTCTTTCGAAAAAAGGCATTCTTCAATGCCAACAGGGCTTTTTAGAAAGAGAGCATCCAGACTCACTCGCTGCTTTCTTTCGAAAAAGCGGCTTGCTTTTTCGAAAGTACTGCTTGCAGTCTAGACGTTCTTTTTCGAAAGAGGATTTTTCGAAAGATACTTTCGAAAAAGCCTCTTTCGAAAGAGGCTTGCAGTCTAGACATAGCCAGGGTGGGGTAAATGGTAAGTTGGTTAAATTTCATTTACTGCTGTAAACTGCATTTAGTAATTGATTTATTGAAGGGACCACTGCTGATTTAAATTGGTTGTGACATTTTAATTAACCTCAGTTTGATATATCATAGCTTTTAAAGTTGTTAAATAAAAGTGTAGGAACTCTAATCTAAGTATACAATGCTTGTATGTTGTTTATAATCAGTATTTTTTGAGATGTAACCCCACCCCTGATGTGTGGCTCAAATGCCCACCCTGCTACTTCCCATTTGCAGTGGCTGTTCTCATCTCTTCACTTCAATCGGTTTTGTTTAGTGATGGTGGCCTGGTGCTTCCATGAAAAGTGACTCTTCGTGCGCCCTGGATACAGGGTTGCTATCTCTTGGAAAAATGAATTACACTCCCTCTTCTGGCAAGGAGTATAAAACCTAACACACAAGAAACAATAAACTACATCAGTGCAAACCCCAGCAAAGAAATGACACACTCTAAAATAACAAAATAGCACAGGAAACTTCATTAGAAGCAAGCATATAGATTTCAGGACAGAAATGGTTAGGGCTAGCTAATAATGCTAAACTTCAACAACTCAGCACCTTTCAACACCTCTTCCCAAACCCCAATTCTCAACACCTCGTCTCAAACCCCAACTCTGCTTCTGGCCCAGGGCACACAGAAGACTGGTGCAGAGACAAATGTGGCAGAACTGTGAACACTGGCTGGCTGAGACACTTCCTGGGGGTTGTGAGTCACCTCATACTACCTGCCATTACCATAAGGAATGTGCCTGATGCAGATCAGCTCCCTGACTCCACCAGCCCCTGGCAATATAAAGACTTCTAAGTAATAGGCACATCCCAACCCCCAGCTCCTCTGAGTATCCCTGTGGAATGCTCCACCCAAGTTCCACTGACTGCTCACAGAATTATCAGATATGTTACTCCAACTTATTTTAATCTAGATTCCCCCATTCTGCTTAACACAGTGCTGAGATATATTTATAGTGAGAACACACAAAAGTTTGTGACCATGTCCTTTTCCCAGCATTTCCAGTCAGCATGGCTGTGATCTGACCCTTTCCTTAGTTCAAGCCCTCGGGCAACTTTTTTTCACAGACTTAAGGATGACGATTTTCTTCCACATATTGATCTGAGGAAGTGGGTCTGGCCCACGAAAGCTCATCACCTAATAAACCATCTTGCTAGTCTTTATAATGCTACATAGTTCTGTCTTTTGTTAAGGATACCAGAGCATCTCCCTGCACTCTTAGCTTTCCCTTTGATCTTCACCTGAAAAAGGATTTCCCTCCTGCTGTTTATCTCTTCCTGTTAATTTCCTTCTGAAATCTCCACAAGCTGTTCATTAGCATTTGACTCAGTATGCTAATAGACTTCAATTGTAAGACACACAATGCACAGTGGTCCTTCAGGGAGATAAGTGTCTCCCATCTCCTCCTCCCTATGGAAGTTTCAGAGGGGTAGCCATGTTAGTCTGTAACTTTAAAAACAACAAAGTAGTCCTGTAGCACCTTAGAGACCACCAAAATATATAGTATCATGAGATTTCCTGGGTAAAACCCATTTCATCAGATAATAAGCTGGAGTCAAAATAACAGAAGCCAATTTATTTATAACAGGGAAAAAAAGGAGAAAGATACCTGTAAATTGTAGAACTGGTGCTAATTAGGCTAATTAAGTTGACTGGAAATGTCCCATACTTAGCTTTTGATGTAAAAATACAGTGTTAAAGGCAGAGGAGACTGGCTTTATAATGTGACATCCAGTTAATGTCTTTGTTCAAGCCCATGGAAACAGTGTCAAATCTATAGACTAATTCCAGTTCAGCAATCTCCCTCTGTAATTGGGTAATCCATCACTGAGTGACCAGGGTTAAAATGTTCCCCTACAGGATTATGTGTGTTACGATTCCTGATATCTGATTTGTGTTCATTTATCCTTTGTCGCAGAGACTGTCCTGTTTGGCCAATATACATGGCAGACGGGCATTGTTGGCACTTGATGGCATATATCACATTTGAGGATGTGCACTTGCAAGAGCCCTTCATTATTGTGGCTTATGTGGTTAGGTCCTGTGACAGTGTAACTAGTATAGATATGTGGACACAGTTGGCAATGGGGTGGATTGCAGCAGTAGGTACCTGGGTGAGTGTATCTAAGGGTATGTCTATACTACCACCCTAGTTCGAACTAGAGTGGTTAATGTAGTCATACGAACTTGCAAATGAAGCCCAGGATTTGAATTTCCCGGGCTTCATTTGCATGTTGCCGGGCGCCGCCATTTTTAAATGTCCGCTAGTGCGGACTCCGTGCCCGCGGCTACACGCGGCACGAACTAGTTTGGACTAGACTTCCTATTCCGAACTATCTGTACATTCCACGAGGTGTACAGATAGTTCGGAATAGGAAGCCTAGTCCGAACTATCTAGTTCGTACGGAGTCCGCACTAGCGGACATTTAAAAATGGCGGTGCCCGGCAACACGCAAATGAAGCCCAAGAAATTCAAATCCCGGGCTTCATTTGCAAGTTCGTATGACTACATTAACCACCCTAGTTCGAACTAGGGTGGTAGTGTAGACATACCCTAAGTCCTTAATTGCTTGACTGCCCATAAAATCTTGTAACATTCTTAACAGAATAATTCTGTTCATTCAAGGACAATTTAAAAAAAAAAAAACAAGAAAGCAATGGGATGCATCTTGTTACCTTCCTCTTTTGGCATTAGTACTTCTCCTAGAGCTTTGTCTGATGCACTAGTGCATAGTTAAAACCTCTGGTTAATATCTGGACTGGCCAAAGCAGGCTTTCCTGACAGAATTCACTTTATCTCATCAAAGACTTCTGACAGATTGCCATCCACTCTAAATTATTTGCTTTTAACTTTTTTGCACACTCTGCAATAGCGGATAAAGTAGCTGAAACTACTTACAACTCTGGAGTAATAGTTAATACCAGACTGATTTTTTGTGTTTTTTTTGCGTACGAGTACAGGCTAGTTAATAATCCTACCTTTAAGTTGTCTGGGGAAATCTGGTCCCCTCTTACCCAAGGAACTAGATAAGGGACTTAACCATCTCTATTTTATACTTGGAGACTTGACTCTGAGCACTGCATCTTGAGTCTCTCTTAAACACAATTTCCAAGGTTTTTTTTTTTTTTTAATGATCTGAGCAGGAATTGCTAAAAATTGCAATATTGGCCATATGGGCCCATGCACAGTACTGCAACCCAGTGAAAAGAGGAATAATGAGCCTCTAAAGTATGGTGCCTGCATTAATTAATCCAAACAGTAACACTTTGATTTCAAAAAGTCCCAGATCAATAATGAACATAGACTTTTTCTGAGTATTGCTGTCTAGGGATATCTGTCAATATCCTTTCCTTAAGTCTAGGGTGCTCAGGTAATTTGTCTTGCATAGAGTATCTAACATGACATCAATTTTGGGCAAAGGGCACGTATCAGGAACTGTGACAGCATTAAACTCTCTGTAATCAACACAAAACCTTAGGGGCACATAAGGAATCTTTTGGAAACCATAACAAAATTAACAAATTCAGGGATTGTTTGACTCTTTAATTATCTCCAGCATAATTTATCTCCTTTAAATTCACTCCTGCATTTTTCCAGTACTCTAGAATGCTCATCTGGGGGTAGGCTGTTGCCCTATAGTATTAATCTTATGGACCATTTGATGAGTCAGATCTGCCTGACTGGAAAGAACCTGCTGATGACTCTGCAACACACTCATAACCTCTGTCTTTCCAGCTAGGATTAACTCTTCACATACCTCAGTGCTCTCTAACAAGACATTATTATAGCATTCAGATATTAAAATCTCTTAAAAATTTTTTTTGAGAATCCTCCTCTACTCTATAGAACAACCTTTTTGGAGGGCCTTTGCCTATTGTAGATAATATTATTAACCTTCCCCACAACTTCCAAACTCCCTTCCCATGAGGTTCTGTATTTTGCACCTTTTTACAGGGACTAATAACAACCCCAAATCACCCACATGAAATGATTGCTGACAGGTACTGGGATCAGACCACTATAACCCAGAAGCACTGAGACCACTGAGAGATGGGAAAGTAAAGTCTTAGCTAAGGGCCAATTGGCTTTTAGCTCATGCTGCAGAGATTCACTGCTTTAGCCCCAACCTCACAGGTTCAATCCCACCTGCTGACAACCAGGGTCTGTTGGCTCTACTCCATTCTGTCCTATCTCCTTGGCTTTTTGTCAGGTTTTGCTGACGCTTTTCCATTGTGGTCTTCAAATGTTTCCTAAACTTCATGTATTTAGACAATATTTCCCCCTCTGTCTGACTATCACTCTCTTAAGAATCTCTGATGAGATCCAGGACCCTCCTGGCTTTCCTTCTATATAGTGAGGTAAAATGGGATAGATCTGTGGGCTTTCAGAGCACCTCTCAGAAAGTAAATACCAGGTAGAGTAACATTATATTCCAGTCCCTCAGCCTTCTGTTTACATACATTTTAAAATAGATTTTAGAGTCCCATTGATCATCTCAACTAAACCATTTGTCTCTGGAGGATAAGGGGAAGATTTTAATTGGTTTATTGCACACATCTTCTATTACTCACTAAAAAGCTGAGACATAATTTGACTCACGATCTCACAAGATCTCCTTTGGGAAACCTACTCTACTAAATATAGAAAACAGTAACTTAGCCACTGTTTCAGCCCCTACATCAGACAGAGCAACTGCTTAGAATCACAGAAGATTATGGTTGGAAAAAGACATAATTGGGGCCTGAGTAGGAGGCCTAGGATTTGTGAGGAACAGACTGTGAATGTTCCTGACATTGCAAAGTTGTGGTATCCTTGTGCCACAGAGAGGGGTTAGGTGTTTTCTTTTTAACTGTCCCACTTTTTCCTTATTTTTAATTTATTTTTGTTTAATGAATTGTATTTGCTTGAAACTGTATGTAATGATCATCGTTAGAGAAGTATCCACTGTGGAGCAAGCACTCCAGAGTGGGGATGCCCTAGCCTCTGCCCAAGAGACCATGACAAGGTTGAGGGTCAAGTTCCTCCCTTTTATCCTATGTTTTCCCTCTTCCCTTCCGAGCTTGCACTCACAATAGTATCATGTGTATGTGCAAGTCAGTTGCTTCTGCAATAGCTTCCATGATATAGGGGATTTCTAACAAGCAGCAGCTCTTGCTTCTTCAGAGAAGACCTCAGAGAACTGCTCCTGAACAATTAGATCTGCCAACTTGTCATAAGTTTCTGCACCTTTGCTTTTTATCCATTTTCTCAAACAATCCACTATCTTATGCACATATTCTCCTTGATTTAATTTATCACTTTTCTGAGGTTTCTAACTTCGAAGCAATATGCCTCTGGAGTAATTTGAAACCCTTTTAACAGACTCCTTGAACTGAACATATTTCACAGTCTCACTTACATCCATATCATTAATACTTGTAAAGTTTTACAAGTCAGTTTGGGGAGAGGGACAGTCATTTTCTGTTCATCAGGGATTTTATGTACCATGCATATTCTTTTAAAGATGGTTAAAAAGTCTTCCATACAATCAGTCTCTCTTAACTCAGGCACAGTTTGTGCCAGCTGTGATATCTCTGGTGAGGATTGCAGGTATGAGATTTTATAAGTTCAGTATGCCCAGGACACGCTGCTTCTCTTTCTCTTTTTCTTTGGCTTCTTCTCGGGATTTAAGCCTTTTGTCTTCAAGTTCCAATGCTCTTTAGTGTGCTGCTTTTAAGGCTGTTCCTTCTCAAGGGTGGAGTTTTAAGAGACTGTATGTGGGTGTGGGGGGGAGATAGCAGCCATGAGCACTGGGACGCAGCTTGCTTTTCTTCCCAGTCCCCTGACAATAGGGGAGCGAGGGGAAAGTACTTGGATTCTGTACATGCCTCTTACTCCTGCCTGGTGCAGGGAGGTGGCATAGGTGTAAATCACAGAATCCAGGTTCTTTTTCCTCACTCCCTTATTATCAAGGGAACAGAAAGAAAAGCAAGCCATGTCCCCTGTGCACAGAGCTGCTACCCCCCCCCCCCCGCCCAGCTGTCTAAAAACTCTGCCCTTGTTCCTTCTATCTCCTGCTCTTGTTCTCTATCTGCTTATTCCATCTTCTAGACCTCTTTCTCATTCAGCCAGCAGACCCTGCACCTCGCACGGATAGAGCCACCCACCCGATGCCCCCCAGCCCTCCCCCTCTTCCCGAGACCAGGTCGGCGGCTCCCGGGAGCTTGCCCGGGACCGCAAGAGGCGGGCACCCGCCTGGGTTAGTGCAGACATTGTGGACCTCGTCCACGATCTCCGCACTAGGCACAGGAAAGTGGACAGCTAGGGCAGGAGAGCTGCCAGCCTGGCCACCCAGGAGCAGGTGTGCAAGAGAATCAAGGGGGTCCAGTGAGACTCCTGACCCTGAGCCCTGAGCTTACAATGGCCGTCCTGGGTCAGACCAAAGGTCCATCTAGCCCAGTAGCCTGTCTGCCGACAGCGGCCAACCCTAGGGACCCTGAAGGGGATGGACCGAAGACAGTGACCAAGCCATTTGTTTCGTGCCATCCCTTTCCAGCCTTCCACAAACCTTGGGCAGGGACACCACTCCTACCCCTGGCTAATACCACTACATGGACCCAACCTCCATGACTTGAGCTCACTTCCCTTTAAACTCTGTTCTAGTTCTAGCCTTCACAGCCTCCTGCAGCAAGGAGTTCCACAGGTTGACTCTGTGCTTTGTGAAGAACAACTTTCTGTTACTAGTTTGAAGCCTGCTACCCATTCCTTTCCTTTGGTGTCCTCTAGTCCTTCTTTATGGGAACTAATGAAGAACTTTTCTGTATGCACCCTCTCCACCCCACTCATACTTTTATAGACCTCTATCATATCCCCCCTCCGTCTCCTCTTCTCTAAGCTGAAAAGTCCCAGTCTCTTTAGCCTCTCTTTATATGGGACCTGTTCCCAACCCCTGATCATTTTAGTTGCCCTCCCCTCTCCCAGCCTCTCTCTTCCCCTCTCCCACCTCCTTTTCCCAGTCTCCCCCAGTTTTGTTCAATAAAGAGAGATTCTATTTTTGAACACAATTGTCCTTTATTTTTTACATCAGGAAGGGGGGCTAGGGAAGGGTAAGTGGAAGGAGGTGAGGGAGGAATGGGGTACGAGCCCCCGATGGGGAGGACTGGGCTGGCTCTGCGGGCTTCTGGGGGTGGAAGCTCTCCTGCAGCCCCCCAATTGTCCCCTCTCCCCAGATGGCAGCCTGCGGCAAGTGCAGCCGGGCTGATGGCCGAGTGCTGTGATGTGCCCAGTGTGGGCACTCAGGGCACTCCAAGCCAGGACTGCTTTGCAAGCGGGGCAGCCCTGAGAACTGTCTGTCCGGGGTGGGGGTTGGGTCGCTTTAAGCACAGCCCTCGGCTAGCCTGAGGCAGCAGCTCCACACTATAAGTCATCATCTGATGCCCTGCCGGCACTGCTTCCGGCCATCCTTAAGCCCGGTTCAGGGTCCACTTAATGTGGGCATGCTAGTTCGAATTAGCAAAATGCTAATTCGAACTAGTTTTTTAGTCTGGATCCGTTAGTTCGAATTAGCTTAGTTTGAATTAACTAATTCGAACTAAGTTAGTTCGAATTAGCGCTGTAGTGTAGACGTACCCTCAGTGAGCCAAGAAATTCAGGATGAAGCTGGAAGTAGATTTATGCATTAAAACATGAAACAAAATCCTGTGGTACTGTGCTGCTTTATTTGTAAACTCTATCAATTCTGAACATATTAAACTTAAATGAATCTACTAATTTCAGCAGCAACTGTTCATGGTTTTTGTTTTTTAGCCTGTGTCTTTGTGCCACAGCAGAATTGTATGTCTTTGCAATGTTCATATCTAAACATCTGTCATTCCTATATGAGTTCATGGTGTAGTGAAAATCCAAAAGTGAGGTGAAATAATTGTTGGAGGTAAGTTTCCAAAATAAATCTCCACTTGCAGTATTCTCTGCAGTGTAACTGTTTCTATAATGTATATATTTCTATTGCAAACATTTCTAAAAAGATGCCTTAAAATGAAGGTGGACAGCTAAACCCCAGCAGAAAAGAATGTTCCATGTGTGAGAGTGTACTGGGCAGTAATCGTTGCTGTTAGAGATCTCCTAAGTACATTTCCACTTAGGACCCTTTCTCGGACTTTTGATTGTCTTTAAGACATCTTAGCAGGTTTAAATAGTAAAATATAAACCCTAAGGATGCAATTCTTCAGTTCAGACTTGTTAGAAATCACAAATCAATGGAAAGTAAAATGTAAGAGCATTTTCCATCCTGTATAAGAAAGCTTATCTCAAAGGGGAAAGGAGGGTAAATATCCCTTCCTTTGAACTACTGAAAGGTATTTTGGAGACAATTTTGAACTAAATATTTAACTAATAGAATATGGTTCATTATGAGGTTTTAAACAAACTTTTTTGTTGATCTCACTGAATAACAGCTGCTAGCACATGACAGTCCATATTTTAATCAATTTTAGATTTTATTTTTACTTTTCAAGAAAGTAGTCAATACTTCAGAGATGGAAAAAACTGCAGAATACTACCATATACCTGGAGTGCATTTCTTTCAAAAGCATTATTTTTAGTAAATCAGCATAGTTTTACCCCAGTTGTTTATGGTATGTTATATCCTTTAATGTCAAATAGCATTTATTGATTAAAATGTGGAAATTAAACACCAGGAATCACAAACAGCCTAATAAAGCTTTAAGGGTATGTCTACACGTCAAAGTTAATTTGAAATAACAGCCGTTATTTCGAATTAACTTTAATAGCGTCTACACAGGCAAAGTGCTATTTTGAAATAAATTCGAAATAGCGGAGTGCTTATTTCAGATTTGGTAAACCTCATTCTACGAGGAATAACGCTAAATTTGAAATAGCTAAATCGAAATAAGCACTGTGTAGATGCTTATTTCAAAATAGGGGGCCTCCAGCCCTCCTTATGTGGCGGGGGGGGAGGAGCGGGAGGAGGGAGAGGGAGCCAGGAACCACTTGTGTAGGCCTTGCTGAGCACAGATCACGCAGCCACCTGTGCACGTGCCGTGCCAGCTGGGGCATGTGGCCCCAGCTGGCTGCCACACAGGGGCCCTGTCCCATTACCCACACACATGTATGTATGAAAGCACATGACATGCTCCATACCCCGGGGAGGGACACTGCACAATACCCTCCCTCCACAAGCCCCCTCTACACAGTGACAGGGCACATCCTCCCTCTTCTCTTCTCCCTCCACATGGGTACAGTCCTGGGCCAGCTCACATTCCTGGGGATAGCAGGACATGATGGTGAGGAAACCTGCTGTCCTCACCTTGCAGAGGGGGGCTGGACTTCACCGACTGTGTTCCCAGGGATAACTGACCACCTCTCTGGTTTCCCCACAGCTACACCAGCTGTGAGTGCAAGGTGGACCACCCTGCCCAGGACATCCTCCCACACCCGGGCCAGCAGGCTCACCTGGAACCAGGAGGGATACCAGAGGCAGCACCTGGGGTTACTGCAAAGGCAGGTCCACAGCCAGGAGCACTCTGAGTTTACCTTGAAGACTTTCACATCTCATTGGCTTTCTATATATTGATAAAAATGTTTCACTCCATCTTTGATAGAATAGATACCTCTTAATATCTTTGTTCATTATCTGCTGAGTACATTCATTCATCAACACTTAAAATAAAGAACATTTTATCCTGACAGTTATGGTTTCTTAGCAACATAACTTCCTTTTAGAATGACTCTTGTAATTCTGGGCTCTCTATCAAAATACTTCAAATAGTCTTAATTATGCATATAGTTTCTCAAAGCTAATCAAGCCTCTTTTTATGAAAATCTGATTTTATAATAAAATGTTTAATATCCTCAACAAGCAAAAATATAACAAACAATCATTCCCTGCGTCAGTGTAAAAAGGATAACAGAAAGATACCTTAGCAAAGTCTAGAAAGAATTTTACAATCCCCTAAATACCTGATTTCCATTATTTTCAGTTTCACAGGAACTGCCTTTCTCTAACCACAAACATGTATTTAGTCCTTCCATTAACTTTGTTAGTGAATGTTGGCTAAGATAGCAACAGTTACAGGCCTCTAGTAGAATAGTGATAGAAATGTAGCCGTGTTAGTCTGGTGTAGTTGAAGCAAAAAACAGGACTATGTAGCACTTTAAAGACTAACAAGATGGTTTTCTAGGTGATGGTTTTCGTTGGCCAGACCTACTTCCTCAGATCAAATAGTGGAAGAAAATTGGCACAACCATATATACCAAAGGATACAATCAAAAAAAGAACACATATGAAAAGGACAAATCAAATTTCAGAACAGAAGGGGGATGAGGAGGGGAGGTAAATGTCTGTGAGCTAATGATATTAGAGGTGATAATTGGGGAAGCTATCTTTGTAATGGGTAAGATAATTAATGTCTTTGTTTAGACCTATGTGATAAGTATCTAATTTAAGTATGAATGACAGTTCAGAGGATTCTCTTTCAAGTCTGGTGTGAAAAGGTCTTTGAAGCAGGATGCAGGTAATCAAGTCTTTGAGACAATGCCCTTTCTGGTTGAAATGGCAAGAAACTGTTTTTTCTTTGTGATCCTGTCTAATATCTGTTTTGAGGGCATTGATTCTTTGGCGAAGTGTCTGAAACGTTTGTCCAATGTACATAGCAGACAGACACTTTCGGCACATGATAGCATAAATTATATTTCTGGATGAGCCGGAATATGTGTTCTTGATCTTATAACTCAGGGGTCTCCAAACTACGGCCCGCGGGCCGGATGCGGCCCACGAGGCCCTCTCATCCGGCCCGTGGAGACCTTTTTGTCTGGCCCCGCCTTCTTCCGTGTGCTGGCGAGATTATCCCTGAGGCGCTCTCGGTTTAAACTACGTTTCCCAGAAGCCCTTTCGATGCCGCCGTTTCAGTCCCTCTCAACCCAGATTGGGCGGGGTCACGCGTTGTGGGCGGCACCAACCGGAGCCAATCAGGCGGAGGGTGGCTGCGGCGGTGGAAGGAGAGAGCTTGAGTCCGAGCATTGGTGTCAGCGGGAGAAACGGATTCGCAGGCGGCTGCGCGAGGCCCCAGCGCGCACACGGGACAGCAGGTAGCCCAGGTCAGGGACGGCTCCGTGTGCCACTTGGCCGGGCGGGCGAAAAAGGGGGGGTCTCGAAGGCGGGCTCCGGATCAGACCCGGCGGCAGAGGATCGCGGGAGGCTGGACGGAGGGGAGGAAACCCGATGGTGGTTTCTCAGGGGCTAGGAGCGAGAGGCTACTTCTCCGGGGGCGGGGCTGAGGAGCTGGTGCCCATTGCAGGAGGCGGTCTGGTTGCTGTGGCACAGCCTCTGGGTGACGCTGTGCCGTGCCTAGCGCGCTGCCCTGGTCCCTGCAGTGCGCCCTGAAGAAACATCCCTCTCCCTTCCATGTCTGGTCTCTCTCATCCACAACCCAGAGCAGCACCGCCCTGCCGGGTATCAGTCTGTGGGAGCGTTGGGCACTGCTTTCCAACTTCCTTTACCAAGTGATAACGTGTCTGCTTTCAAACCAGCTTTTCCCATTAAAATGCATGCCCCTTGTTCCATGGGGCTATGTTACAAATTGTCACCTCATTCCCTGCATGATATAAGAGCGATCACATCTCTTCAAGTGTGAGTGTCTTAGGCTGAACATATTGCCATTTTAGCATCCAGGAAATAATTTCACCATTCACACTAATACAGGCGTTCATGTGTAGTGTATCAATGTGTTATTAAATAATAACTGAATAAAATAATATTAAATAAATAATTTAAAACAACATCCATGTTTTGATTGTTTTTTATTTGGACCTCAAGTGTGTAGTCGGCCCCCGAACTGCTGTTTGATAGTTAATGCAGCCCTCGGGCAGAAAAGTTTGGAGACCCCTGTTATAACTCAATTGGTTAGGTCAGTGGTCTCCAACCTTTTTACACCCAAGATCACTTTTTAAATGACAGACCAAGCCAAGATCTACCGCCCTTCCTTGAAGCCCCGCCCCTTCCTTGAAGCCCCGCCCTCTCTATTCTCCTCCTCTCCATCACTTGCTATCCCCAATCCTTATACTGCTGCTTATTTTTTTTTTTTATTATTCTGTAGGAAGAGGTTTTTCCAACATTTGGCCTGTCTACACTGGACCAAATGTCAGAAAAAAACCCTTCTTTTGGAAGCCACCTTATTCCTTGTGGAAAGAGGAATATAGGGGTGACCAAAAGAGCCTGTTTGCTCTTCCACTAAAAAAGAGGAAGAACAAACTCAACCCTGGATGCAGAAGAGTTTTTCTGGGATATCTCCAGAATCCTGAAAAACTCCTGCAGTCTAGCTGTGTTGAGACAGGATGTGTAGGCTCTGGGGTGGGAATGAGGGATTTGGGTGTGGAAAGGGGTGAGAGGTGCAAGCTCTGGGAGGAAATCTGGATGCAGGAGGAGGTGGATAAGGGGACACTGGCTCAGGGAGGGCGTCCAGGCTGGGCAGTGTTGGAATACTAAGCAAGCCACAGGCTTGCAGATGTGAGGGTTCAGGAATTTGGGTTGGGGTATGTGAGGAGCTGAGGGCATGAGATTCCAGTGTTTGATAGGCTCAGATCTAGGGTCTGGGGAAAGGGGAGTACAGGAATGGTAGTGGCTAGATGGGGGCTTGGCCCCAACTGGGGGTTTGTTGGCCAGGCTTCATTTTTAAATAGAATACTATGTTAAACACAAAACGTTTCTGCATTGTCTTTATGAGAATGGCAGGGAACCTGCCTTGAGTCAGGGGTCACTGACCCATAGAAAAGTCATTTGGGAGCAGGGGACACAGTACTGGGGAGGAGTGCTAGTGGGTTCTGGAGCAGAGAACAGGGTGCCAGTGGGGGCAGAGGAGGGGGGGCAGGGTGCCAGGACAGGTTTCTGCAGCAGGGGTCAGGGTGCTGGGGGGGACAGGTTTCTGCAGAGGGCAGCAGGGGGACAGGTTTCTGTAGTAGGAGACAGGGTGCCAGAAGGAACTGGTTTCTGCAGGGGGGGCAGGGTGCCGGGGGACAAGTTTCTGCAGGGGGGGCAGGTTTCTGCAGCGGAGTCAGGGGTGCAAGGGAGAGGGGACAAGTTTGGGGCAGAGGAGAGGGAACAAGGTTGGGGGCAGGGAGTTCCCTACACCAGCCACGGAGGGAAGCCTCCGACCCGCTCAGCCAGGGTGTCACCAAGCTCCACATGGGCAGGTGCAGATGGAAAGCCACCCAATCAACTGGAGCGCGGTTCAGCCTCCTCTGGGCTGAACGCCACAGCCAGCAGGCCAAGCAGCTTCTCCTCTGCGCCAGCCCATGTGGAGCGTGGTGCACCCTGGCTGAGAGCCATGGCCAGCTGGCCGGGCAGCTGCTTCTCTTCCCTCCAGCCCGGCTGCCCTGCGCTCAGCCCAGGGAGGCTGGGCCTAGCTCCAGCTATGAAAGCCACAGTCAGCTGGCTGGGGTGTTTCAGCCCTCCCAACCTCCCAGCTCCCACCATTCCTCGCAGCTACTCACCTGTGGTTTTGCTCAGTGAGTAGCTGCTCCTCAAATGAGGAAATCTAATGTAAATGTACTGCGCAGGTGCGCAGTTCAGAGAGGGCTCAAGAGCTACTCTTAGAGCCCCTGAGATCTACCGGTAGCTCACGATCTACTGGTTGGTGACCACGGGGTTAGGTCCAATAATGGTATCAGCAGAATGAATATGTGGACAAAGCTGGCAATGGGGTTTGTTTCAAGAGAAGGTTCCAGGGTTGGTATTAGTGTGGTATGTCCTGTTGGTAAGAATCATCTTGAGGTTAGGTGATTGTCTATAGGGGTGTGTCTAGACTACATGCCTCCTTCGACGGAGGCATGTAGATAGCCAGATCGGAAGAGGGAAATGAAGCCGCGATTAAAATAATCGCGGCTTCATTTAAATTTAAATGGCTGCCCCGATCTGCCCATCAGCTGTTTGTCGGCAGATCGGGGGAGTCTGGACGCGATGCCCCGACAAAGAAGCCTTTCTTCATCGACACAGGTAAACCTGGTTTCACGAGGCTTACCTGTGTCGATGAAGAAAGGCTTCTTTGTCGGGGCATCGCGTCCAGACTCCCCCGATCTGCCGACAAACAGCTGATGGGCAGATCGGGGCAGCCATTTAAATTTAAATGAAGCCGCGATTATTTTAATCGCGGCTTCATTTCCCTCTTCCGATCTGGCTAATCTACATGCCTCCGTCGAAGGAGGCATGTAGTCTAGACACACCCTAGGAGACTATGGGTCTGTCTCTCAGAGCCTCTCAGAGTTTAGTATCCTGTTCCAGTATAGGTTGTAGTTTATTGATAATGTGCTGGACAGGTTTAAGTTGGGGGTTGTAGGTGATGACAAGTGGTATTCTACTGTTGGTTTTCTTTGGTCTGTCTTGAAGTAGATGGTTTCTAGGTATTCGTCTGGCTCTTTCAATTTGTTTTTTTATTTCTCTGGGTGGGTAGTTGAGGTTTATAAATGCTTGGTAGAGATTCTGAAGTTTCTGGTTTCTGTCAGTGGCATTAGAGCAGATGTGGTTGTATCGAAAGGCTTGGCTATAGATGATGGATCGTATGGTGTGTTCTGGATGGCAGCTGGAGGCATGTAGGTAACAGTATGAGTCGGTGGGTTTTCTGTAGAGAGTGGTGTTTAATTTTCCATTAGTGATTTGTACTATGGTATCCAGGAAATGGATCTCTCGTGTAGAATGGTCCAGGCTGAGATTGATAGTGGGGTGTAGGTTGTTAAAATCTCTGTGGAATGTCTCCAGTGTTTTTTGGCATTGCATCTAGATCATAAAGATATCGTCGATATAGCATAAGTAGAGAAGCGGTAAAAGGGGACGGGAGCTGAGGAAACGTTCTAAGTCAGACATAAAGATGTTAGCGTATTGTGGGGCCATGCGTGTACCCATGGCTGTGCCGCTGATCTGGAGGTATAAGTTGTTCTCAAACTGGAAACTCTACAAGACTTCCCCTTTTCCTTGATCCAGAGTGATTGGTTTGTTGTTCCGAAGTGGCATATGAGAATAGTGGCTTCTTGAAATGAAAATTCTGAAAAGAAAACTGCATTTTAAAAATAGCAACAAGGTCCTATAAACAGACCAATTATTTACCCCAAATGTCTACAATGAAAAAAAGGGTTTTCTGTCTACTTTCTCTGCCAGGGTGAGGTCCCACTCCTACCTTCTGTTCTGTCTACACAGACTGTTTGGTGACTATTTTGTTGTTAAACATCACTGAGTATTTTATTTGCATTGCTCTTTCCACCACCTTCAGTCATCCATATACCACATCATTTATAGCAACAGCTCCCCCTTAATTCTCTGCCCGAAAGGGAAGAGCTCTTCCAACACCGAAAACTCTTGGTTCTGGCTCTACTAGCATCCCTCTCTCCACTGTACTTACTTACTATACTGCTTTTTACCAACTGCACAATGTGCTACCTCTTTAGTCTTCCCACACTTTTTGTAATCTGATAACAGGGCACGGCTAGATCCACCCAAGGGAAGTAATTTCTGCATACCTGATCTGAGTGCTGGTTCAATTGTTGGTTCTAAGCACTCTGTCATAGCCAGTGATAAGGTTTAATTGAAGTTACTCCCTCTAGTTCTTTGGTAGACTTGATTTCACCAAAAGGAAGCATTTACATTTTAGGAGGCTTAAAAATTATTATTCCCAGTGTAAAAGCCTAATGCCACATCATGAATCTGAATAGATTGATATACTTGAATTTTAACAAATCAATGAACTTTGTTTCTTCAAATTAAAATAAGTGAGATATGATCTCTTTTAAAACATCCTAAATCAGCCTTACTACTTTGTTATTTCTCAAAAAGGAGAAAATTTGCAGAAAACATAAAATTTCAAATACACAGTTTATCTGGAGCACCAAATAATTTAGCAAATTGCTCCCTTTAGTCAAAAGACTTTAAAGATACATTTAAAATTACATAGTCAAGATTAAACTTTTTGCAATAAGCAAAAATCTTAATGCTTACTTAAGCAGTATGATGCTGCTTTCGACCATAGAGTGAGAAATTAAAATGAAGTTGCTTTACAGATTTTGAGTAAAAAACTATAACCAAACTCCCCAAAGGGATATTAAGCAGTACTGGATCACTTCTGAAAACAATACACAAGCAGATTAAATTGATATAAACAATTTTGACGTGACTCTACAGCTCTGATCCTTGAAAATGTGTGATCTTCAAGAGATAATATTTTAAGTAATATTTTAAGTAATGTAAAGACAATTATGGACTTTTTCTCTTTGACCAGAAGGGAAAATTACAAATTCCTTTGGGACAATTGACTCAGGCTTGCAGGGCTAAAAACTACAATGTAGACGTTTGGGCTCAGGCTGGAGCCTGGACTCTCAGATCCTACCTCATGAGCTAGGTTTCAGAGACAAAATGTCTACACTATAGTTTTTAGCCCTGCATCCTGATCCCTGCAAACTGAAGTTAGCTGTGGATTTTTATTTCAGGATAGATATATTCCTAGACTCAGCAGGTGCATATTCTTATTATCAGATCCCAGAAAGACAAAAGAGACCAAAAATAGGGCTAGCTTGCTTGTGAGTGTGAAAAAAATGGAAGAATGACAGACTAAGGGCTGCAGGTAGTGGCTCTCAAAAAGTTTGGTTCAACACCTAATGGCTTTACTGGCCTACTAAAGATTTGCTCACAGCTACTTGACGTCCTTTTCTGTAGTAGAAGTATTCAGCATGAAAAAAGAAGTGTTCACAAACATTCAATGTTGTTACATAAAGTGTATCATGAACGTGATATCTAAATTTAAAAAATGTAATTTACCCATAGCAACCTGATGAAGAGTCCTCAGAGGTGACAAAACCTTTGATTTTCCAGTTAGCTTATTTTATAGCTAGTGCTCTGGAGGCCATCAAAGCCATAACAAGACAGATCAATCAGATTGTTTTTATTGGTCTACTGCATACAATGAAGTACAAACAACAATATCCTCTGAATCAGACTTCTTGGGAATTTGCATTGTACTGCAGAGTGGGCTTAACCTTGAGTCTTTAATATAGAAAGCAACAGTTTTATAATATCTGAATTATTTTAATTAGAAGTTTAAACTTTAAGCAGCAATTTAAATGAAGAATTTTAGGGTAGTAAATCTGTTGTGACTATTTGGAAGGGGCGATTGTTGATGGTTATGTCCTGAAGATTCAAATCCTACTGAAGTATTTTACCATAAAGGTTGATGTTTAAATTTGTGGCTCTTTAAATGGGTTCAGATGGGTTCTCTTCTTTACCCTGCATTCACCAAAAGTGTCAGTAACTTTAAAAAATTAATTTGCTGTATCTTTAGTAATCATATATATATAGTAGCTCAATGTCTGTGACTCTGTAACGCTGAAATGCTGGCTGTTCCCTCTGGGCGGCACTGTTGCTGCAATGCTGGCTGTTCCCTCTGGGTGGCCTGTGCTGCATGGGGATTGCCGCTTGCGCCGTTTGCTCCCCCACGGCGGCCCGGCTGAGCAGTGCAGGAGTCAGCCGAGCGCCACAGTGGGAGGCAAAGGGGGGTGGGGCAGTGACATGCAGCATAACAGTGGCTCCAGGCCCCGCGCTCTGGCCGTGAATGTCACCACCCCGCCTCCCTTCACCTCCCGCCGTGGCACTTGGCCACCGCTTCTGCACTGCTCAGCAAGGCCGCCACGTGGGAGCAAGTAGTGCAAGCGACCATTTGGGCTCTGCAGTCCCCCAAGTGAGAGGCAGGAGGGAGAGGAAAAGAGAAAGCGAGAGACAGAGAGAGAGGCAGGAGTTGGAGGAGAGCTGAGAGAGGGGGGGAGGCATTAGGAGGAGGAGAGAGAGAGAGAGATGGAGCGAGAGACCAGAGGCTCAGAAGAAAGATCGACGTGGAGGAAAGACCTGAAAATCCTGTCTTATGATGGGCTAATTGGCTAGTTGAAAATAAAAGCCTGTCTACCTCATCTATGTAAGATTGTTTATGAAAATACTTAATTTATTTTTCGAAAAATGTATAAGATGTAACAACTAACAGATCTGCCAAAGATACTCATATCAACTGAAACTACAACATCTCACTGTAGACCAAATAAATTAAAAATTGATTAGAGGTTGTGAAGTCAACTGATCTGCAGAAGAGGGATAGAAACAGAGCAGTGTAAGACTATGGCCTTCAGTAAAAAATTGCTACATTTTAATTATCATTAAATTTAAAATTTCAGTTTTGCCATGAACAAGAATTAAAAAAAATAAAAAGTTTGAGGCAGGCCTCAAAAGTTCAGAATGGATTTTTTAAAAAGATACTATTCAATTTGGGAGGCATTTTATTTGGCTTCTAATGTTTAAGCCTCTGTTGTTTATGTTTTAAAGTGCTTCTCAACCAGAGCTGAGATTCTCAGAATCATCTCTTTTTGGGTTGAAGATTTTAAAAAAACAACCATGAGTTGGCAACACCGTGGAGGGTTTTACCCTAATCATTTGTTTGTTCTAGATATGGTTTCACCAGCAAAACTAGAGATGGATCTTTTGCTACAATTAATGTCGCCTTTGCAAGACCCAAGAACACTTTCTTTTGCATTCAGTTCCCTTTATCTCTCTTGAATCCTATCCATCTGCAATCCAACTAGTGAACGATGAGGGGGATTCCATTGCTATTCAATACCATAAGGTTGCAAAGTCTGTTTTTTTAAAGGAAAAGTAGAATGGTGAAATACTGGATCATGCTTGAATAACTGCTTCCCTGGCCAGGAGGGTAAAGGTAAGGGGTGAGGCAACAGTAGATTGCTGTGAAAGATAAGGGATTAGACCTCTTTCCCCATTCACTAATGTTGTTCACTAACCGCCTCTCCCTTTCTTCCTCCAATTGGTAAGGGGCAATGAGACTGCTGTTTCATGAGGGGTTGTGCAAGCTGGCTCTGTGGCCCAAGAAGTTCAGGTCTTTGCCTCTGCCCCATTCCCGAAATGAACACACTACACCATTGGCTGAGTCAGGGATCACAGGAAATTGGACTAGCTCATTCCTTTAAGGGGACCTTATAGAAAACCCCTCATAAGCACTCAGTCTGGTGCCTGCCCTTCCATCCTCTAGGTAGGTACATCAGACTGCCTGATATAATGGGCCAACTTCCTTTCTTTGAAGCCTGGAATGTCTTTTTTCCTCACAAAGCAGAATTGAGTCTACAGTGTACTCCTGTAGCCAAGAAAGGCTGCATTCATTAGGAGAAGCACAGCCAGCAGATCCAGATAAGAAATTATTCCCCTTTATTCAGCACTGAGGATACCACATATGGAGTATTGCATCCAATTCCAGGCCTCTCCCCCATTACAGAAAGTCCAGCAGAAGACAACAAAAATGATTAGAGGGCTGGAGCACATGAGTTATGAGGAGAGGCTGAGGGATTTGGGCTTATTTAGGGTACGTCTAGACTACAGGGTTTTGTCGACGGAAGTTTTGTCGACAGATATTGTCGACAAAACTTCTGTCAACATAGAGCGTCTAGACACATTCAGTTCTGTCGACAAAGCAAGCTGCTTTGTCGACAAAACCCTGTAGTCTAGATGCAACCTTAGTCTACAAAAGAGAAGAGTGAGGGGGGATTTAATAGCAGCCTTCAACTACCTGAAGGAGGGTTCCAAAGAGTATGGAGAAAAACTATGCTTAATAGTGACAGGTGACAGAATGAGGAACGGTGGTCACAAGCTGCAGTGTGAAAGGTCTAGGTTGGATATTAAGAAAAAACTATTTCACTAGGAGAGTAGTGAAGCACTAGAATGGGTTACCTAGGGAGATGGTGAAATCTCCATTTCTAGAAGTTTTTAAGTCCCATCTTGACAAAGCCATGGCTGGGATGATTTAGTTGGGGTTGGGTAGGGTGGCTGCTATGGATATTGGTTTTGATGACCTCCTGAGGTCTCTTCCAACACTAGGATTCTATGATGAATAATCTTGTAGTGAACCTTCCTGTTAACTTTTGGAAGGCATTTGAGATGTACGATTGGTTACCACCAGTTCTGGCAGATTTTAAGTGCAGATTGCAACTACCATGAGTCAGTTGTTTGGGTCATTGGTTGAGGGCTAAGCATTGAGAAATAGCAGGCCTGCTGATGAGGGGAAGAGAAGTTAAGGGAGCAACTGCCCCGGGGCCCAGCAATACAAAAGGGCCTGGAGCTCTGGGCCCTTTAAATCACTGTTGGAATGCCATGCAGTGCACTCTGGGCAGCTTTGAGGGCTGCCTAGGGAAGGCGTGGTGCTGTCTGGGAGGTTCTGAGGGCTGGCTAACCTGACCCTGACCCTTTCTGGAAGGGGACGGGGCCTTGGGTGAGGCACAGAGCAGGGCCCCACCTCTGCCTTGTCCAGAGACCTGGTGAGTCTGTAGGCCCTACTGGGAAATGGTTTGAATTCGTAGGGATTCCAGCCTCAGTCTCAGATCACCCTCATATTAACAATTTACCTCATCTGAGGAGGGAGGCAGGGACTTCTGTTAGCCAGGCAAGTTTCTTTGGCTATTAGGTTCAGGGAGCCACTTCCTATATTTTCTATTACATCTATGACCAACTTGAAATCTACATTAGAACTGCCCTGGCATACAGATTGTGACTGTGATGCTGTTGCCTCAGTTTGAGTTTCTAGTAAATAAAGTTGTCGCCTTCACATTTAACCTCCGTCTTATTAAGTCTGAATCTGGGTAAAATAAGTTCAGCTTATGGGGGAAAGTGTTTGCAAATCATTTAGCAAATCCTGTGGATGCAAAAACAGTTTGATAATTTCTCATAAGGTTTTGAACAGCAAAAAAGTGTCCCACTGATAATTTTATATACATCATTTGAATTATATAACCATTATCTATTTAAAAAATAAAATCATTTTGAAATGGTGAGGTGGATTTTCACTAATTTCACAAAAAGGTGACAAGTATAAGAGGGGTAGCCGTGTTAGTCTGAATCTGCAAAATCATCACTTTTGCACAAAAAGGTGAATAATTCGAACCTTTCCCAGTGTAGATTTTTCAATTATTATTTTTTAAAAAATATTGTGACACTCGATCTCCAAGTAGCACCCTGGAATCCCATATTCATAATAGTGAATGTATTGTGATATGCTTTGTGCAAAATATACCTCTATTGAACATTAATATCCTGATGGGCTATATGTGCTATCATGATATGTGAAATTATGAAGTACTGCCATATGTATGGCTCATGGAATGAAGCTGAAACACCCATAATCAGCCTTTCACATACAACAAAGGAATAGCCATCAATAGTCAGACAGCATTAATGGCTCATCAACACCCATTAAGAAAACAATCCATTATCCTCCGGCACCGACTTCACTTGCTGCACTGTTGGTTGACCTTCTGGCATTCAATTCAGCGGGTCTATTGAACGCTGACGGCAGTTCCAGCCAGTGCCTATACTTGCAGTCATGAGGCGTATGGGAAGACAATGGGAATGTTTGCTCCCATCAGCCTCCCACTGTAAGAACTCCACCAAACTCGGCTTAAGGTAAGCCAACTCCAGCTATATATTCTCAGAGGAAGTAGATAAACCAGGGGGGCAGACTAACTTATGTCATAGCAGAGATTTTTCCAACAAGTTGGGAGAAAATATAAAAGAGACATCAACATTTCATCTCTCTCTGTCCCAATCGTCCCTCTTTTCCTTTCCTTCCTCTCCCCACATCCCCCTTCCTTCCACAATTTAACACCTGGAGCCATGTCTGGAGTACAAAGACTTTGAGCTGGGGAAGGGTGGTTCCAGGCTTGTGTTGCCAATTATTTTAATTATTTACTTATTGTGTGATGTCATGATTATGTTATATCATATATATTTATTGCATATTAGAGTCAATTTGTAGGATTCTAAAAGTATGAGTTCCTCTAAATACTGAACTATGTATTATACATGAGTAAGACAAGCTGAAATGCGAGAACCTGTAGGTTGACTCCTAAAAGTTTTTAGCTTAGCTAAGATTATTTTAGATCTTAAAGACATTATGACACGAGTGACCAGAAAATAACCCAAAGCCTGAAAATTAGGGAAAATATTTTGTAAAATTACCCAGAATGTTATATTAGATCATAAATATGCTGTAAAGACATATTTTTGTTATTCTCTAAGGTGCCACAATACTACTCGTTGCTATCTCAGACATGTATCTTGATCATGAGATACAGATTGTGATTCAATGCTAATGAGAATAAAGGGAACTTACCTAGCCTATAGAACAGTGGTCCCCAACGCGGTGCCCGTGGGCACCATGGCTCCCTCTGGGCCATTTCTGTGCACCCGCCGAGTGATCAGGGCCGGCCCTGCTCCTGGGTATGCGGCGCATGGGCAGTGCCAGCCCCTGAGCATGCGGCACAGGGGCAGCGTCAGGAGGAAGCAGGCAGCATTGTCCCCTGGGCACCTCAGGGCCCCTTGTGAGACAGGCACATGGCCTTGCTGTAGCCCAACAGAGGCCCCCCCCGTCACATCCATCTTGCTTGCCCCTCTGAGATGCTTGGAGCATACAGGGCAAAGGGAGCAATAAAATCAGCATAGTCTTTGAAGCCTTGACAGAGGCCCGGATATGCTGGCTCATCTGACCCTGGATAACTGTAAACATAGATACGAGAGGGTGATCAAGCCAATAAGCTGACCTAGAGGCTGCGAGAACTGCCCTTGGTTGGCACCTATATTGATACGATCACACACAGTCATCCCTGGGAGAGAAATCTTCCACTGAGAAAAGAATGCCCAATACTCCCAATTTAGTTCTCTCTCTTACAAGTGTAAATTAAGTTCACAACTCGCTTGTAGGAACTGGCATCACAAAGATGACCCAGCACCATTTGGCATCATAGATAAGAAAGAGAAATACGTGACCCCACGGGTATAAAGATGGGTCCAGCAGCACACTCACTCTGAGCACCAATCTACCTTCTGCCTGCTGGTCGGGTTAGGTACATTGCCTCCTAAGATTCCACGGGGACGCCCACCTCGTATTTGTCTTTCTGAGGAATTGGGAGACCGATCCTGGTCTGACACGATGGAATTGAGAGATGCAGAAGGGGGTAAAAATTGTATCCATATGTGTCCTTTTGTTTTAGTGCATGCAAAGAATAGAGCTTTTTAAAGATTAAGCTGTCACTTGGTACCATTATTTTCTATCTCCTTTTTCCTCTGTAACCATTTTAAGATCTGTATTTGCTAGCAGTTAAGAAATAGAGCAATAGCTACTGTAACCACATGCTTTAGAAGTCTCTTTAATAAACCTGTAACTGTTTAAGCTTTAACCTGACTCCTTCAGTTGCTGTAATAGAACCAAGCACAATTTAAAAGAACTCCAGCCAGTCATAGGGGCAGACACAGGCAGAGCTGGGGGTTTGGATCGTGTCTCCTCCAGGGGACAGATCTGTGGGGCATCTGTCAGCCTTCCATAGGCTGCCCGTGTAGGGATAACATATTAATGTATTGAAAATGATTCCTCCAAATGGAAGTGACTCCCCATAATTTGTTCCCCACAACTTAGTATTTAGATTTATTATTAATTCTTCTTATTATTATTATTAAGATTGTTAAATGTTTAGATTTATTATTATTATTGCCCCCTTTAGAATATAATGTATTAGGTAATGTAACTTAGAACTGTTAAAAATATAATCCTATGTAACCAGAAACAGCCCCCCCCTCTGTGCTCCAGGGCATGCTCAAGCTTGTGCAAGGGGCTGCTTGAAATTGACATTGCAGAGATACATTGTAACAATGCATTGTCAAGCCACTAACTCTGCTATGGGAGCCAAGCCCTGTAATTGACTAAGGCCATTGTTACTTAATTGAGGCCTGTTCTCTTTAAAACATTGTAACTTTATTCAGCACTCAGAGAATGTTTTAAGCAATACCACCCAGAAACTTTCTGTAACTACAACTCTGATATATGTAAAGTTATTATTATACAAAAACATTGTATGGGAAACATTAAGGAATGTATGTAAGAGAGAGAGAGTGCTTGGATGATGAGTGAATGGTTCTAAGAGGTGCCAGCCTGAGAATACAGCAACAAAGGGCTGAAGAAGGCGTCAGGTGCCAGTGCAACCAAAAGGTGTCAAGTGGAGAAACTGGAGGTCCACCCGATGAGATCACTGATGAGCACCTGGCAGCCACCCTGGAGACATCAGCATGATACAGCAATTTCCATAGACTGGCATAGGAAGAAATTCCTATAAGAACTGGACTAAAAAACTATGGAATCAGAGTCCAAGGTTCTGCTGCCAGCCTACCAGGAGCTTCAGATGCGCATCTGATCAGGACTTCGCTCCCCACTACCATCACTTGTGTACAGAGTACCTGGCCAGTATCCTGTCACAAGCAACTTCCAGGCTGGTAACTATACACAGAACTTGAATGAATGGATGTATGAATGAATGGTTATATATATATATAATATACATACAAGTGTATAAGGGTTAAGTAGTGTTAGGAATAAGTAGCTAAACAACGTTGTTTGCTTCTATCTTTTCTTTGTTTTTATTATTATCTTTACAATAAATGTGGCTTTTTGCCTTATCCCCCTCATAAGATCCTGCTTGCTTTTATTTGGTACAACACCCGCTGCGAAGGGACCCTGGTCCTAGCAGCTAAAGATACAGGTGTAATAGGCTCTCTCTGCAAACTTTGGGGCGTCTGTCAGCCTGTTGGCTGCCCGCTGTGAAGGGACCTCAGTCCTAGCAGCTAAAGAAATGGACGTAAAACTTTGGGGCGCCCGTCGGCCTCCCTTAGGCCACCCGCTGTGAAGGAACCTTGCGTTCTAGCAGTTGAAGACTCGGGTGTATAATACACACACACACCACGCACTGCCCTTATCATCGGCTGACACTTGCTCCTGAGACATCCCCGTCCTCTGGCCCGAGGACTGTTGGTCACTGCTCACAGAGAAAGACGTGGCCTCACGGACAGTGTCTGCATGCATGACTGACCACCTCTCCCTCTTTGTTCTTCACAGCCAGACCTACTAAAGCTTTGCTGTCCCTTGGAGAGGTAGTCAAGCACATAGCAGAAGCAGAGAAATGGCTGTCCAGGGGGGTCCCTTTAAGCTCATAGACTCATAGACTCATAGACTTTAAGGTCAGAAGGGACCATTATGATCATCTAGTCTGACCCCCTGCACAGTGCAGGCCACAGAATCTCACCCACCCCTCCCAGAATAATCCTCTCACCTATATCTCAAATATTGAAGCCTTCAAATACTTTAAAGACCCCAAGATGCTTCAGTTAGGCTTAGGCAACAGCACTTAGAAGCAACTGCTGCCCTGCCTGAACTTGTTCCTGGTGGCCTTACATGCAAGATAGTATCCAATAAATATGAACGCTATCTTTCAAAAGAGCAGATTAGTTTTTTTGATGTGCTTTTGCTGTGTAGATGCTCTCTTTTGAAAGAAGTTTTTCTGGAAGATCTCTTCTGAAAAAGTGTCTTTCGAAAGAAGCTTGCAATCCAGACGTTGCCCCAGTCTGTTTTAAAATATCCCACTGGATTCCAATCTCATTATTTTTTCACTTACTGAATCAACTATGGATACTTGCACATGGGAGAGCAGACCCATAAACTTCCAGGAGGTTATATCTGCACAGGACTGAGCATCAGGATGAGATCAAAATAAGAAATGCTCCTGGGCCAATGCATTAACAAGTTGAAACTCTGTGACACTTCTTCCCAATGTTAGATGAGCCTGCAACAAGGTGGCAAGAGACAACGAGACGTGTGAACAGAATGTCAGCATGAGAGAGCATTCAGCAGCTACAATTCAAGAGTCATTCATCAGCAACATTAGTTGGGATTGTTGGGAGAATAAGTTAAAAGGAAGGAGTGACTATCAGCAGCATTGTGTTTCAGGACTAGGAAACTAAAAAGTGATCATGGCTGGTGAGATTTAACCCTAGGCCCGTGTTATCAGCCCTTTGGAAACTACCACATAGGTTATGTTGGCCTATTGAAAAATGGTCTACACAAGAAGGTGATTCATATTTTGCATATTTACCCACTGCCTGTTGAGTCTTAGCTCAGAGCTCAGAGCCTTGGCCAGCAGCCCATAGGTGCAAATGTCACCCAGCAGAGAAAACTGAATGCCCTGGATTCCTTCACAAACCAATTCAAACCTATTAGCATGAGAAACATTACATGAGACACACATCTATGGGCTGCCCAAAAGCAAACAGCATAAATTAAAAATTGGAATGAGCTCTAGCCATGCGTTGGTATCTGGATTCTGAGAGTGATTTTGACATTGACATAGATACCAGGAGGAGTGCTCCATCCATCTGTGAAGAAGCTGGCAACTTACTGCAGAGAGCTGTACTGACTTCATGAATGTAGATGATAGTAAACATGGAAATGCTGGACACACTCAGATTAGAATATCATCATCACTGTCTTTTATTTTACATCTCAGAAATTCAGCCAAGATACTTAGATTACCCACCAACAATGACATAGGTCTGATGCAGGTACACATGACTGCAGTAATAGAATAATTTATCATGTTTGAGAGATTAGGGTAGTTTCAAAAAATGTACAAAAGATATCATCAGATCTGTTGGAACCCTGGCGGAAAGAGGTTAGGCCTGCTTTTGGAGATGGTGAAAATATAATCCCTTTGGTCCAGAGACACTCACTCCTTGCTATTATTGCCAGATGGGAAGACGTTGTGGCCAAATCTCTTGCCTCACTGCCTCGAGGAGTCAGACTGTCCTGTACATAATCATTTGTGTATGAACACAATTAAATCCTCTCATTATCTTTCCTTAAGTGCCCAAAGAAAGGGCCATTCAATCAATGTTGTCAAATCTGCAATTTTATTGCAAAGTCTTAAAACATTTGAACTCTCAGGGTATATCTGCGCTACAGAAAAGATCAAAGCTACTGCTGTCCATCTTCCAGGATTCAAATTAAGGGTCTAGTGAAGACACACTAATTCAAATTGAGAGGGGCACTCTGGTCCGATGCTAGTAGTCCTGCTTCTGTGAGGAGTAAGGGAAGTCAAAGAGAGAGTGTGACTTCCTGTGGTGTGGACAGCACCAAAATTCGGTTAAGGTACTTCGACTTTAGTTATGCAATTAACGTAGCTGAAGTTGCGTATCTTAATTTGACCTTAAACTGTAGTGTAAACTGTAGTGTAAAGTCCTAGCTCCTGGAATCCAGTGATTACATGAAAATCTTAGCTTTCATTTTTAATAAATGAGTAAATTTCTAGCCTTTAGGCTTGTGAATGAAGTTTTGAAAGTGATCCAAATACACCCTGGGGGCACTTTTTTTCAAAGTTTTGTTGATTTAAAATTGTGATTTTAAAGCCATTCTCATGATTTTGGAACAATAAAGATGGGTAGTATTGCTCTCCCCACCATTCACTTTTGCCTTTTTTCAAAGCTGATCATATGCAGAATATAAAGCTGTCAAATAATTTCTGAATCCTAAGATTTTTTTGTAAGATTTATCCCCAGACTCTCACTAATTTATATGAGGGAAGCCAAGTAGAAGTATAACTTAAACATTAGCAAACAGCATAGGCAGATGCCCTGGAAACTAATAATACAGATAAATAGTGCATTTATGGCATTCAATACGTTGTTCTATTTTACAGGGATGCACTTTAGAATCCATGGAGAACCTCCTATGTTCCAGAAATAAATGGGTATCTTGGAGAAGATGCAAGAAATGTGCCAATTCATACCTAAAGTTTATTCACAGATCATCTTTAGATCCAAGTTGCCTTTCAAGTAATAATTAGTAAGATCTAGGAAACAGATTTAACAATAAGCCCCTATAAAATGCACCTTTAAACACCCCATGCAAAGCTCTTCAATTTAAGATGAGTAAGAATATGGCTACAGATGATATTGATGAGATATTTCTTTGGGCCTTTGAAGGGTTGGCAGAGGCAGAGTTTTGCATCTGCTTTATTAATTCTCAGTTTATTCATAACATTGCTTCTGTAACACGGAGAGCTTGAATTTCCATTACAAGGTATTACCCCTATTATTTACATTGAGTTGTACTGGGAGAAAAACAACTTGATTTAAGCAAGTCTAGTGGTAAGTCATATGACCAAAGTGAATTAAGTGGAATGGTGGCTTAGGAGCACCCAAATACTTAGTAACTTACAAAGCTTAGTTCTGTGATATTTCTGCAACATAATAATTTGTTGTCCAGGTAAACATAGCAAATACTCTTCCATGCACAACACCTTTGTTAGTACACGAGTACATTGATTTATATACTGCCATTCTCCAAATATCTGAGCCAACAAAAGCTGGTTCTTGTGAATGGGAGTCTGTGTTGTGGGAGAAATCTTAGTTCAAGATCAAGAAGAAGAGGTCAGAAGAGGCATATCAGTGTGTGAAAAGCTAAACAGATATAGCAATGCTACAATATCAGGCCATATTCTTTTCTCACTAAAAATAATATATAACCTTATACAAAAAACTATAGTGAAAATATAAAAATATCCAGTCATAGTAGCTTGTTTACTGGCAGAAAGCAAGCAAGAAATAGTGTGTCCATACAATGGGCAAACCTAAAAATTAGACTGAGGTAGGCTCTGTTAATATGGATGTGCTACCTCAATTTAAAGCCCCAGGAAGTACTGGGGAGTAATTACTTTAAGGCTACGTTTAGACTGGCATGATTTTCCGCAAATGCTTTTAACCGAAAAGTTTTTCCATTAAAAGCATTTGCGGAAAAGAGTGTCTAGATTGTCACGGATGCTTTTCTGCAAAAGCACTTTTTGCGGAAAAGCATCCATGCCAATCTAGACGCGTTTTTGCACAAGAAAGCCCCGATCGCCATTTTCGCGATCAGGGCTTTTTTGCGCAAAACAATACCACATTGTCTACACTGCAAAAGCATTTGCGCAAGAGGGCTTTTGCCCGAATGGGAGCAGCATAGCATTTCCGCAAGAACACTGACAATCTTACATGAGATCATCAGTGTTCTTGCGGAAATTCAAGCAGCCAGTGTAGACAGCTGGCAAGCTTTTCTGCTTTTGCGGAAAAACTTGCCAGTCTAGACAAAGCCTGAATGACTCTGGAGAGTAGTTATTTTAAAATAGTGGCACTGGAATGTCCACACTACCACTATTCCAAAATACTATTTTGAAATTAGTGTTATTTGTCATGCAAAACAGGAGTTATTATTTCACAATAACCAGCCCATTATTTCAAAATAATGGGTTGGTAGTGTGGACACTCTGCTTGTTATTTCGAAATAAGGGGAATTATTTCAAAATAATTCCCTAGTGTAGACCAGGACTAAAAGATATCACAGCCAGCAAGCACAATAAGACAAAAAATGTTTCATAAGTGTTGTGTCTGGAATAGCTCTTCCTGACAGGCATAGGCATATAGCATGTAAAATCTAAAAGCTGCTGGAGTACAGCAAACACTGTTATCCAAGCTGTCATAACTGCATTGCAGTTTAAAGATATTTCCTGACAAGAAAATTGAGAAAGCTGTCTGGCTAGTAAATCAAAATCTTTCCCTTCTCCTAGTGGCCAACCAACAGAGGCAGTTTAGGTCACACATGGTGCTTTTTTACATTCTGGTCTCCTCTTACATCTTTGGCACATTTTCCTTTTCTTATTGACTGATTTCCCCTCCTTCCCTGAAAAAAGAAACATGAGAGAAACTTTTCTACAATATTATTTCCCAATATATTTTACAAAGTAAGGAATGAAACAACATTATTAACAAACCAGTCAATAAACTGGCTGCTACGTTAAAGAAGAAAAAAATATGCTAAACAGATAAGGTTCAGAAGTGTGTTCTTGAAAAATGCACTCTGCACTTGATGACAACAAAATTTATTTTAGTGTGAGAATCATTTAATATTCCCCTGCAATAACCTTAAGTGGCAAGACAAACTGAAGTCCCTTATCACAGAGAAACTTGATGATGACCAGGAGAAGGCACAAAGAGGAAATATGAAAAAAAACTTACGTGACATAGGATCCTAAATCCCATTTTCAGAAATGCCCAAATCCTATTGACTTGACACCTTACTACCAGCATCATCATACGGGTGCGTCTAGCCTCTCTGTTGTCATTATGTGGGAGGTTAGCTCAGTGAAGCTTTGAAATGCCCTGGAATCCTTGGAAATGCACTGTAACTAATGTTGTACCATTGCAACCAGTAAAAAAATGCAAATGTATCCTAAGGTCTTTGGCGATCTTCCTGCATTTTCTCACTGATCTCTTTACTGTGGGCTGTGTCCTGAACAGTGCTCTGCAGCCAAATCTAGGCAAGAAAGGACCCAGATCTCATTTTTAAATCAATCATCTGATTTTTAAATCAATACTCCAAGGTACAATTGAACAAATATTGAAAAATAAATAAATAATGTGATTAGCTAAAGACTGCCTGTGATTAAATTAAAATGCTCTATTACAATATGGGTAAATTTGAATAAAATTAGTGAACAGATTTAATGAATTATGCATTCTGTTCTATATGAAAGGTTTATTTTCCAAAAGTGCATTTAAGACTAAATTTGTTGGTGAAATGGAGCTAGAGGTTGAAGTCAGAATTTCCATAGATCACTCAGTCTGCATCTCTTCTACTTCCCACATAAGACTCATACAAGGAAATCATATAAGGAAAGGGAACTTCCTGTGTGCACCTGATTGGAAAATATATTTTCTAGAGGACTGGAACACTTGCAGCTAAACAGATTAATGCAATATATATATATATATATATAGTAAAATCCCAGTATGTGAATAAAACCAAAACTTGCAATATGGTATTCTCTTTCATTAATTCTCTAAGGGAAATAGTTGTGTACTCTTAGGCTATGTCCAGACTCATGGGGTTTTTTCGAAAAAAGTAGCCTTTTTTCGAAAAAAATCTTCACCTGCGTCTAGACTGAAGCCGCGTTCTTTTGAAATTAAATCGAAAGAACGCGGCTTTTCTTTCGACGGCAGTAAACCTAATTCCACGAGGAAGAACGCCTTTTTTCAAAAGTGCTCTTTCGAAAAAAGGCATTCTTGAAAGCAAACAGGGCTTTTTAGAAAGAGAGCATCCAGACTCACTTGCTGCTTTCTTTCGAAAAAGCGACTTGCTTTTTCGAAAGTTCCGCGTGCAGTCTAGACGCTCTCTTTCGAAAGAGGCTTGCAGTCTAGACATAGCCATTGGGTATAGCTAAGTCAAATTAAGATACATAACTTCAGCTACGTCAAATTAAGATACACAACTTCAGCTACATCAATTGTGTAGCTGAAGTTGAAATAGCTTAATTTGGCTTTTTGGTGCTGCCTGCACAGCAGGAAGTTGAAAAAAGAATACTCTTCCTTTGAGTCCCTTACTCCTTGTGAAATGAGGATTACAGGAATCAGAGTAAAGCATCCGTCTCCATATCTCCATCTCGACATTATTTTGTAATAATGGCTTGCGGTATAGATGCACACACTGCTGTGTAGACGTACCCCTAGTACTTTTTTTATCATTACCTGTACGTACTCTAGAATGAATCTCGTTTGGGTTTTTGTTGTTGTTGTTGTTGCTTGATTTTGTGTGACCAGGGTCTTTGCCACAACACTAAAGTTTATTGAAAAAGTTTTGTTTGACCAGGGTCTTTGCCAAATAACATTAAAGTTTATTGAAAAAACTCCAAACTGGATTCCATAAACTTTGGTTCAAACCTTTAATCCCCATGTGTCACATCTGTAAAAAGGATATAAATAACATTTTTCCTTACTGGATGTGAGGATATCAGCTATTACAGTGATAAAACACTTTTAAATTCTATGAATAAAAACATTTAGTGGAGCAATATTCAGCTTCATTCTGCATTTGTACATCATGAAGAAAGTGTACTACTAATTATTCACGCAAGATCTAAGGGTCTTAATGAATAAATATAAGCACAGTTTATTCAGTGATAGTCATATTTCATTTGAACATCTCTATATGGTATGTTCATTGACCTGATAAACAATTACATTAAATACAATGGTTCACTTTCAAACTTCAAGAATCATATTATAATGTAATTAACATTTCATCCTGCAATGAAATGTTGTGATCAGCTGTTTGTTTGGTCCCATATATTGTTTAATTATTTAAAAGGTTCTATTTTTTTATCAAATGCTTGAGAAATAGCTATTTTAAAGGAATAAGTACTCTCAGAGTCTGCTTTAGTTATGTACATATTTTAAAGACATTTTATTTGGATCATGTAATTCCTCAACAAGTGAGTTGCTGGCCTACAAATATTGCTCATAGACATTTGTAAATTTGAGAGAACAAGTTGAAAGAAAATCTAACTAACATTATATTACACAGTATCAACTTGCTACCCCTACATCCTCACCATTCAAATAAACAAGAAAGTGATCAACATGAAGGAGAGCAGCACAGGCCAAATTTGAGTGGGAAGGGGGAGCATATTGCAGCATTGGGAAAATAATACAGCAGAGCACAGATTATCCAACACGTTCTTGGAATACATTGGAGACAACTTTTTATTACAGAGGACAATGAAAGCAACTGGGGAGAGGTTATTCTGGGTTTTATTCTGTCAAAGGTGAGGGGAGAGACTAGTTGAGAATTTTAAAGCAGAAGGCAGCTTAACTAAAAGTAATAGTGAAATTGTAGAATCCATTGGTTCAAAGGAATAGTAGGAAGACCAAACAGTATGATAAAGACAATGGACTTCAAGAAAGCAAACTTTAGCAATTGGTAAGTAACATACCATGGGAAGCAAGTATAAGGGGGAAACTAATACAGAAAACTCAGAAGCTTTTTGAAGTGACATTAAGGTACAAGAGCAAACTAATGCATAGGAAAGATATGAAGATAGTAGGAGGCCACCCTGGCTTGATAAGGAGATCTTCAGTGATCTGAAAATCAAAAAAAGAGTCACATAAGAAGTGGAAAATAGGTCAAATTACAGAGGATGAGTATTTTTAAAAAGACAAGCATGTAGGAACAAAATTAGGAAGTAAAAGCCACAAAAGAAGATTAAAATTGTTATGGATAAAAAGAGTAATAACAAAGTATTTTACAAATACATGAAAGGCAAGAGAAAAACCAGGGACACAGTAGGCCCATTATTAAATGGGAAGAAAAAGACAACAACAGAAAACACAGCAATAGCCAAAAGTGTTAGATGCCTTCTTTGTTTCACTTTTCACCAAAAAAGTTAGCAGGGATTGAACAGCTAACATAGGGTACGTCTAGACTACATCCCTCTGTCGACAGAGGAATGTAAATGAGGCACTTGGAAAGTGCAAATGAAGAGAGGCTTTAAATATCCCGTGCTTCATTTGCACAATCGCATAATGGCACTCTTTCAAAAAAGCGCCATTTTGAAAGTAAAACCGTGGTCTAGACATGGTTCTTTCAAAAACAGCAGGCTTTTTTGAAAGATCCTGTACTCCTCATTTTTTGTTAGTGTCCATTCTGCTTTTTCGGTGCTCTTTTCCTGTGTACACTCTTTTCCGAAAGAAGTCTGGACGTAGCCTGAAATTTGAATCTGAGGCTAAAATAGAAAAAAAAAATTAAAAATTGCTTGGACAAGTTAGATATCTTCAAGTTGCCAGGACTGGATGAAATATACTATAGAATACTAAGGAAAGAGCTAAAGAGATCTCTGAGGGTATGTCTAGACTTCGTGCACAACCAGGGAATCTGTTTGCTCTTCCACATTTTTTTTTTTGCGTAGCTTTTTCCAAAAAAAAAAGGCTATAGTGTAAACCTAGCCTGAGTCATTAGTGATTATCTCTGAGAACTTATGAAGGATGGGAGAGATATAATAGGACTGAAAAGGGCAAATATAGTACCTATCTATAAAAAGCAGAATAAGGACAACCCAGGCTATGTCCACTGATCTATCAGAAAAAGGTATGCAAATTGCGCTCAACAATTTGCATACCTTTTTCCTATCATTTTTTCAGAAGAGGATTTTCCAAAATGTTGCCCGTCCTACACTGGGCCAAATTTTGGAAAAGCCTCCTCTTTTGGAAGAGCCCTTCTTCCTAGTGGAAGAAAAAAAAAGCAGAAGAGCAGATGTGTTCCCTGGATGCGGCGTAGTTTTTCCGGGATACCTCTGGTATCCCGGAAAAACTCCATAGTATAGACATAGCCTCAGGGAAGTATAGAACTGCCAGCTTAATTTTGGAACTTAGATATTTGAGCAAATAGTCAAATAATTGTTTGATAAGCACCTAAAGGAAAATAAGGTAATAAGTAAGAGCCAACATGGATTTGTCAAGAACAAATCATGTCTAGCCAACTTAATATTTCTTTGACAGAGAGAAAGTAGAAGATGTCATATATCTTAACTCTGCTGTGGCTTTTGATACTGTTTCACAGGACCTTCTCATAAACAAACTATAGAAATATAGTCTAGATGAACCTGGGTCTGGTTCTATTAAATAGATTCATAAATGATTGTATAATCACACAGAGAGTATATTTATAACATTTTTGGGTGATACCAAGCTGGAAGTATTTGCAAGTTCTTTGGAGGACAGGTTTAAAATTCAAAATGATCTTGACAAGTTGGAGAGAAGATAGGAAATCAATAGTATGAAATTCAATAAGGACAAATGCAATTACTCCCTTAAGGAAGGAATAATCAACTGCACAATTATAAAATATCAAATGTCGGTATGAAGGAGTTCTGCAGAAAAGGATAGGAAGGTTACAATGAATCACATACTAAAAATGAGTCAAAATATAATAGTGTTGCAAAAAAATGAACATCTTTCTGGAATTTATTAGCAGAAGATTTATAAGCAAGACTCAAGAATTCTCCCATTCTACTCAGCCCTTCTGAAGATTCAGCTGGAGTATTATGTGCCACTCTTTCTGAAATATGTGGATAAATTGGAACATCAACAACACCCATTATTCCCATCATAAAGTAGAATGATTTGAAAACTCTTTAAGAGGAATCTCAGACTTTTCATCCATCCTCTATGATGGATTTTCCTACAGAAGAACAATATAGTCACCAGAAATTATGCCTACAAAATTCAGACAGTTATTTGAAGACTATCTTGGATCTTATTCACAGTCAAGTTTCTCTGATCATGGCTCTGAGAGAAGTAAACTGTAAAGGTGAAAGGAAGCTGCAGGGAGAAACATTGACAATGTTACTTCTATATGCTGCTTGAAACTCCATTTAAATATTTTGTAGGAAGAACCATCACAAACTCCCAAATTTAATAGGAAGAGGAGATGGTAACAGGAACAAAAAAAAAAAGTTCTCTTTACTCTTTATTCTCTGATTAAATTGCAGAAGTATAAGGACCTGTCATAATATGTTATGCTACTGTAGGGTAGCTCTCTTGTGCCGGACTCCTGACAATCTGCAATCATGGAATTGGTCTGGTGACTCTCAGGACAAGCCTCACAGAAGAAAGAGCAGTTCAGTCTGCTCAGTTGCACTTGAGGGCTTAGAATTCTTTCCTGCCTGATGGTGGTAACTGACTCCCTATACCTTACCTTAATCCAACCTTACGCTCACTCCCGCCCTGTTCCTAGTTCTGCTCTAGCCCTGCTCATGTTCCAACCTTCCTCTCCCTCTAGCCACATTCCAACCCTGATCTGATTCCTGCTCTAACCCCCACCCCCGGTTCTGACCACTAGGCTTGACCATCCCCATTACTGTCTCTGACATTTTTAACTTCAGCTACTCACTGATATTAACTTCAGTCCAGTTTTGATGGTTTTCCTTGTAAGACTAACACACTCAATGTCAGTGGTACAAGAATGGAGTGTGAAAGTTACCTTACATTTCCTCATTTTAGCTGGTTTGTGCCAGAAAAGCTCTAATGTATCCTAATACTATGCAGTCAGAATTAATTTTGTGTTCTGTTGCTTCCCGGAAGTGGAGCCCAACACTTTGGCCAATTTGTATCAATTTCAAGCCTTGGACTTTAAAGATAGACATTTAATTGATGGTTGCTAATCCGTGATCTAGAAAACTCACCATCTTGACTGCCACATAATCTGCTATAGAAAAATTCTGAAGTTTGCGTTTTCTAATTTCCTGTGATATGGACACAACTAACTCATTTCTTCAGCTACAAAGAAACCCTTCTGACATGTAATTAGGAGTCCTCTGCTTTTCTCAAATTATTGTAGGACCCAGACTAAAAATATCAGCACATATCAGCAAAACTAATTAGTAGGATTAAGGACCACAGTGCAAGAATAATGTAATTCAGGCCACAATGTTCAAAACAAATTTACTGGACTATGTTTAGACTGCAAGCCTCAAATGCTTGCTGTTGACTGTAGCAATTTAGCTGTATTTCTATTTTCACATCCCTAGAAATGCTCAAACTCAGCCACTATTAAGTTCACTTTTTCTTGCTGCCTAATAATTTTACAAGAAATGCTTCTCCCAGAACAGCTACATTCAACTTTCCCTTATAATGACTCTTCCTTTTTGACCTGCAAATTCAACATTATTTATAGATGTAAAAATAATAAATTTCCCTTACACCTTGTTATATCCAAAATGCATGGTTTTCCCTACCTGCTCAAGGGAAACATTCTCCTTCTCTCTGCTGCTCTCTCATAGCTTTTTCAGAGTCTCTGCACTCAATCTATAGCTCCAACCATATATAATCTTCCAGCAGACAAAACAATCTTTTATTCTCCAGATATTTTCAGATGCTAATAAATTATTCAAAATATTACTTCCAATATGGTTAAAACTGAGATTTCTTTTTCATTTATAATATAATGTGCCAATACTTTATACTCCAAGCATACTCTAGAAGTTCTCAAATTTGCAAAGCTTTCCTTTGAGTCTCACTAATAATATGCAGTGACCTAGTCACTCCATCATGAATAAATAATTTGCAGATCTCTTGGAATCTGACTTTTCAATGAAGGATTTCCAACAAGGCATAAGAGCTAACTTCATTCTGAGTGTCTTGCAGAAATTTTCATGAAAGACATTTCCACAACATCAGCTAGTAACTGGGATCATTGGCCTCCAATGTTCCTCTTTGCAATTCGACCTTTTACCTCTGTTTTTGAGGTTTCTCTTCAGTCTGACTGACCGTCAAGGGCAGGTTTAATACAGTCTTTGCAGACATTGTTTGTGGCAGATTTTTTAAACTTTGAAAAACTCCATGGCTACGTCTAGACTGGCATGATTTTCCGCAAATGCTTTTAATGGAAAAGTTTTTCCGTTAAAAGCATTTGCAGAAAAGAGCGTCTAGATTGGCACGGACGCTTTTGCACAAAAGCACTTTTTGCGGAAAAGCGTCCGTGACAATCTAGACGCGGTTTTGCACAAGAAAGCCCCGATCGCCATTTTCAACATCAGGTCTTTTTTGAGCAAAACAGTCCTGAGCTGTCTACACTTGCCCTCTTGCACAAATACATTTGCGCAAGAGGGCTTTTTCCCGAACGGGAGCATCATAGTATTTGTGGAAGAACACTGACAATCTTACATGAGATCATCAGTGTTCTTGCGCAAATTCAAGCGGCCAGTGTAGGCAGCTGGCAAGTTTTTTGCGGAAAAACTTGCCAGTCTAGGCACAGTCCATGTGTTTCAATAGACTAATTGTGCACTAAAAAGCTATTTCTAAGCTTGCTCATTTCAATTCAGAGCCAAACTATGTTTAGATTACATTAGTTGACCTTAAGAATCTTTCACCCTGCTCTGTGTACAGTATAATAAATGCACTATAAATCACACAAGAACATAAAAATCCAGCTTTTGCAGTGCACAGAAACCACAGTTTTTTCATATTTCAAAGTAGTAACAAATTCTTAGAATTGATTTCACAAATAATTACGTTTAAAAAGCACAATGTAATTTAACTAGAATTTAAAATGCTGCCTGTACTGGAATACTTTATTCGTCACCAGGTCCAAGGTTAGAGAGTTGACTAATAGACACTAATGATGATAAATCAGTGTAGCAGAGTTAATTTTTTTGTAGAGTTGCACTGGATTTAGTCATTCAGCTCTCAGTTAATGGGACTGCCAGCCTAAATCCCTCTCAGAATGTAAGGATATGAGACAGAAGTTGTTTTTGTTATTGTTGTTCTTTCTAATGATATAGAAATGTACAAAGTAGTAGAAGCTGGAACAATACACTGGTACTCAATCTTGTCTATCCCTTTTTTGAAATTATAATTATGGTCCTATTCCATAGGTCTTCTTTGCACACAATAAAGCAACTAAGCAACATATCGCAACTACACGCAATTGATCAGGCCTAGTTTTCTTCTTTTGACATACAAGAAACTCTAATAATCCCCAGACATCCAAGTTGGCATTACGGGGCTACTTATTTCTTATTGCTCTATGCGGTGTTACTTAAAACAGTGTCTAACAAAGTCTCCAGACTACTGTACCCTTTCAGGAGTCTGGTTTGTCCTGCACATTTTGCCTCACTGAAAAACTAACTTGCTTATAAAATCAGACATAAAAAGACAAATGTATCACATCATGCTGGTACTGAAAAAAATTGCTTACTTTCTCATTTTTACCATATAATTATAAAATATATTGATAGAATATAAATACAGTTATATTTACAGTTCTGGTGATATTTGAGCCAGTATTTCACTTATGAGCCTTGTCTGAAGCCCAGCCTCCTCCATCTGAGGATGAAGCATGTAACTTAGCATCATTGGGGCTGCTCTGGTGTTGGGCCCTGGGCAATTATCCTGCTTGCCATCATCTATTGCTAGCCCAACACTTCAGACTCCCCATAAACCATCCTATGACCCTCATGGGATCACAACTACCAGTTGGGGAAACACTGATCTAGGTGAGCTGAGTACCCCCTGGAAGGCCTCTGGTTGAGAACCACTGATTTAGAGCAACTTTTAGGCATGAGTTGATTTGGCCCCCGTTGAGCCAAAGATCAGGAGAGTAGAGAGGTGATTGGAGCTACCCCATCTCCTCTACTCACATCCTTTATTGAGCCTTACTTGGGTGATCAAAGGACCCCTTTGTGGGTTAGTGTATAATGGTACTTATCTGTCATTTACTTTTCATTCCTAAGTATATGTGTGATATCTCCCTCTACTGGCTGACCTCAGCAACTGTAACAGCCTCCTATTTGCTTTAGAGATCGTCTTTTCTCTGAAGTGATAAAGACTTGCATACTTTTGTTGCTGTAAATTTCAGTTCAGATCCCTGCTGTTTTATCTGTATTTATGAAGCTACACATATCCACCGGGAGCAATTAAGTGTTACTAACACTGTACCATACCAATGGTATAGTTTAAAGCATATCAGTGCTTTAAATCACCTGCATATTAAATTGTGTATTTTTGTACATTTTAAACACATTTTGTTACAGTAACTTTATTAATAGTGTTCAGTTGAATTCCAACTGTACATATGATTATTAAGATGACACATGAAGAGCAGTTCATGTAATCGAAATGTGTTCCTATGAGATCAAGGACTTTCTTCAGCGGGATCCAACAAACCAAAAAAATTAAAACTTTGTTGTAGTAACCAGCTAATCTCCAAAGCAGATCTCAGTGGTCCATGTTTTCCCTCTATGATGTATTCATGCACTATATAAAAAACCCACCTCTTTAAAACCTTGACTGGTACAAGGTAATATCATCGATGTCATTTACGTTGCTATGACTTAATCCCCAGGCTTTAGGCTGGATTCTTCATTCCTTTACTTTTGACAGGCAGGCTGCAGAATTGACTGCCTTTCCTTCCCCACTTTTACAATGCCTCCAGTCATGATTTAATTACCTTTTTTCCTCCTCTTCTCTTTTGGTTCCTAATCTAAAACAGCAGTCTTGGCAATCAATGATCAGCACATTAAAATAAGCCATCAGCCTCCATTATGGGAAATGCTTACAACTCCACCAGGGCTAACATTCTCTCAAGCACTAATTTGCAAGAGGAAGTCTCAATAGGTACAAGAGATGAATATGCCTTCAGCATCCTATTAAGGAACACAGGCACTAAACATCATACTTCACCTGTTTGTCTGTATTTAACTGACTGAGCAGCCGCACACACAGGTATCTCACCAGTGCATGGTATTTGTGCACAGCATCCATTAAAATCCCATCTGCAGACAAATATTTATGATAAACACACATTGTCATGGAAGAGCTGTCATGTCATCTGTCCAGCACATTTTCAAAATCCAGCAGCTCTTGCCAGGTTCTATTCCGTACATCGGGAAAACATCATTCTAGCTCAGGCTACAACTTCATTCAGTCAACAGACAACCATTTCATTAAAACAATGACGGTTTCTTTTCTTTTCATCCACATGGGATGAGGTTTCTTTTTATGCAAGAACTTTTGCAATGACCTCATTGTTTGCCAATTAGTGGCCCCAGGCCGTAAAGAGTATGTCTACTCTATATGGGCTTTTTCCTGTGTTCCCCCTCAACAGCTACACAGGAAAAAAAATCTGAGCCCAGGATGAAGAGCAATTGCTTTTCAAGTCACCATGCCAAAAAAGAATAAAAAATTTCAGGAAATTTCAGGAATTAGAGTTCAGGCTCCTCTTCAACTGAGCCTGGAACCTACCTACTTTGCAATGAGGACACAAGCTAAATCATTCAAGTGCCAAGAGTCCTCTAAGGATCTTCCCCTGAAAGAGAAGTTCCCCCACAATTGACTTGGAAGGAATCCTAATGTTTCTCAGCACAAAGAACCATGGGATATGGTCCCAGTCTCACACAATTGAATGCAGAAAACTCGAGGATATAGTAACATGGGCAAGGGTGCCAAGACTGGGTGCCAATCAGCTGAGTTAACTGTGCAGCAGACTAATCAATTGGCCTCCCCATGCCACGTCTCATATAGATCATAGTGAATCACATCAGAATCTCATATGGTCTTTCCAATTATCTGCTACACGAATGGGAAATGAAGGACAGCCCAATATGTGATGTGGGACCATTGTGGCTCACTAGGGAACAGACAAGAGGATGAAGGGGGCAATTGCAGCGGTGGCTTACAGAAACCTTTAGAATCACCATGGGAACACCATGCAGCATGCTCCATAGCTCTGTGCAGCACACTCTGGCTGGCTTTGAGGGACGGCGGGGAGGGAGGGTGCTGCACCAGCTGGAATGCACTGAGGGGACCAGCCCCACCTCTTCCAACAAGGCTCTACTCCTTTTAGGAGTGCAGAGCTTCCCTGTCCATGTTTCACAGGGGTCCAGCAATCCTATTGGCTTCCCTGCCAGTGAGACACTGTCCTTTGGTGCTCCAGAGGGACAGTTTTGACTCATTCCATGTCATCAGAAGCCAGAGCGGATGGCAAACCTGGACATGGGCTTTTAACTTTGCTTTTTGAGTCTCCATGCCAAAAAAGAATTAAAAAACCTTATTATATTTCTTTTAATACCAGTAGTACTTTTGAAACACCTCACAAATAGGTGTTACAGGTTTCTAAATAGGACTCCCATAACAGAATATCAAAGTCTGTGCAACATTTAAAGAATTTCAGGAATTTATTTTCTTAGAGAAACTAGATTTTTGTGTATAATCAGGTCTTATAGATATTCTCCTATCTTAACAGGTAGTGTCATGGCTCTGCAGAAGAGATTGTGAAATAAGGAATCAGAGATCTCAAATATTATTTTTCCCCATATGGCATGCAATTCAGAAGAGTCAAGCCTTCCTCTGTGACATTTCAGGGATATTTTTGTTTTAAATTTGTGGGGGATGGGAGGGTTTGAACCCTTGCTACATTGGAGTAGTGCTTTTGGTCTTGTTAAATGCCATCAGACTATAAGGATACACCCAAACGCTCCCTGAATGGTGAGAAAACTCAGGAAAACAGAGCTATTTGTGATAAAGTTTGCCATAAGCAACTAGGGTTGACAACCCTACCAATTTTGTTGGAATAGGGCTCAATCTCTCAGGGGCTCCTGAAGCCAAATTCAGAGATCAGATGTTAAAAGTCTGATGGTGCAGAGGAGCTAAGGCAGCCTCCCTGCCACATGCCATGGCCACATGCCACTCCCAGAAATAACTGGCACGTCGTTCCTTAGGTGCTGGTGGGGAATCTCTGAGGGTACGTCTACACTACAACGTTAATTCGAACTAACTTAGTTTGAATTAGTTAATTCGAACTAAGCTAATTCGAACTAACGCGTCTAGAACTAAAAACTAGTTGGAATTAGCGTTTTGCTAATTTGAACTAGCAAGTCCACATTGAGTGGACCCTGAACAGGGCTTAAGGATGGCCGGAAGCAGTGCCGGCAGGGCATCAGAGGAGGACTTAGAGCGTGGAGATGCTGTCTCAGGCTAGCCGAGGGCTGCGCTTAAAGGGTCCCGACCCCCACCCCGGACAGACAGTTCTAAGGGGTGCCCTGCTTGCAAAGCAGTCCTGGCTTGGATTGCCCGGAGTACCCACACTGGGCACATCACACCACTCGGCCATCAGCCCGGCTGCACTTGCCGCAGGCTGCCATCTGGAGAGAGAGGGCAATCGGGGGGCTGCAGGAGAGCTTCCACCCCCAGAAGCCTGCAGAGCCAGCCCAGTCCTCCCCATCGGGGGCTCGTACCCCATTCCTCCCTCACCTCCTTCCACTTACCCTTCCCTAGCCCCCCTTCTTATTGATGTACAAAATAAAGATAACGTTTCTTCCAACATTGACTCTGTCTTTATTGAACAAAACTGGGGGAGACTGGGAAAAGGAGGTGGGAGAGGGGAAGAGAGAGGGTGGGAGAGGGGAGGGCAACTAACATGATCAGGGGTTGGAAACAGGTCCCAGATGAAGAGAGGCTACAGAGACTGGGACTGTTCAGCTTAGAAAAGAGGAGATGGAGCGGGGACAGGATAGAGGTCTCTAAAAGCAGGGGTTGGGTGGAGAGGGTGCACACAGAAAAGTTCTTCCTGAGTTCCCATAAAGAAGGACTAGAGGACACCAAAGGAAAGGAATGGGTAGCAGGCTTCAAACTAGCAAGAGAAAGTTGTTCTTCACAAAGCAAATAGTTAACCTGCGAAACTCCTTGCTGCAGGAGGCTGTGAAGGCTACAACTAGAACAGAGTTTAAAGGGAAGTGAGATCAAGTCATGAAGGTTGGGTCCATGGAGTAGTCTTAGCCAGGGGGTAGGAGTGGTGTCCCTGCCCAAAGTTTGTGGAAGGCTGGAGAGGGATGGCACGAGACAAATGGCTTGGTCACTGTCTTCGGTCCATCCCCTCCAGGGTCCCTAGGGTTGGCCGCTGTCAGCAGACAGGCTACTGGGCTAGATGGACCTTTGGTCTGACCCAGGACAGCCATTGTAAGCTCAGGGCTCAGGGTCGGGGGTCTCAGTGGACCCCCTTGATTTTCATGCACACCTGCTCCTGGGTGGCCAGGCTGGCAGCTCTCCTGCCCTAGACAGCCACTTTCCTGTGCCTAGTGCGGAGATCGTGGACGAGGTCCACGATGTCCGCACTAGCCCAGGAAGGTGCCCGCCTCTTGCGGTCCAGGACAAGCTCCCGGGAGCCGCCAGCCTGGTCCCGGCAAGAGGGGGTGGGCTGGGGGGCATCGGGTGGGTGGCTCTGTGCCGTGCCAGGTGCAGGGTCTGCTGGCTGGGTGCTGGCAGGCTTGCACCTGGCACGGGCACCGTAGCCAGCCCGTGCCCCTTTAAGGGGTCCGGGGCTGGGAGGGGGGCATAGAGTTTCCCTGGTGTTGGCCAGAGTGGCCACCAGGGAAACCTGGGGAGGGCTAGCCTCCCACTAGTTCGAATTAAGGGGCTACACACCCCTTAATTCGAACTAGTAAGTTCGAACTAGGCTTAATCCTCGTAAAATGAGGTTTTCCTAGTTCGAACTAAGCGCTCCGCTAGTTCGATTCAAATTCGAACTAGTGGAGCGCTAGTGTAGCGGCTATGAATGTTAGTTCGAACTAACGTCCGTTAGTTCGAACTAACATTGTAGTGTAGACATACCCTGAGTGCTTCCCATGTCCCAAGTGACATCTTCCCAGCTCCCATTGGCTGGGAAGAGTGGCCAATAGGAGTTGCTTGGGCAGTGCCTGCGGGCAGGGACTTTGAGTGGAGCTATGTGCCCTCTTGCTTTCCGGCCTAGAGCCACAGAGATGGGTTAGCCACTTCTGAGAGCAGCAGAGGATTAGGGCAAGCAGGGACCCTGCCTTAGCCTCTTGTGCCACCAACAAGAACTTGGAGCTGCCTGAAGTAATTGTTGACCAGCTAAAGCCTGTACCCCTCACCTCCTCCTACACCCAACTCCCTACTCCAGGCCTGAGCCCTATCCTGCACCCAAACTGCCTTCCAGGGCATGCACCTCCTTCTGCACCCATGTCCCATCCCTGACCCTCCTCCCAAAGCCCTCAACCCCTCCTGTACCCTAATCTCCTGCCCCACTTTCAGCTCCTAGTCCTCTCCCACACCCCAATTCTCTGCCCCATGCCAGTGAAAGTAATTGAAGATGGGCGTGGGTGTTCACAGAGCAAGGAGAGATAGTGTGAGCAGAGGCGGGCCTTTGAGAAGGGGCTAGGCAGTGGTAGGGTCTGAGGGAAGGAATGGGGCAGAGGATGGAGCAAGTATGTTTGGGATGTGCTGAGACCACAGCCTATCATGCTGACCAATATTGTTCCACTGTTTTCTTGTACTCCCAATCAGTCTGTATACATCTGTTGTCCCTTGTACTTAGATTATAAGATCTTTGAGGCAGAGATTGTATTTTTGTTATATATTTGTACAGTGCAGAGAACAGATGTTTCCTGGAACATCACTGGAGCTTTTAGATGCTACAGCAATACAAATAATAATAATTAATAAACAGGTGAACACTAAGCATTACCATAGTCATTCACAATAAAAAATGGCCCAGCATACTAAGATTTTTGGTTAATGCGATGGGAGGTGCTATAACTAGGATTTCTTACTTTTGTACTCTTGGGAAGTTCAAAGCATTTTATCTCTGATGTTCTTGGCTAGAAGATGCTGAAAGGAGATAAATACAATATGAGTTACCACAATTCTTTTTTTATTAGAGTATAAATTAACCCAAATCAATTGGTTTCTTTTGTTTTTCCTTCTAATTAAACTGAGAGGATTGTAGTTAAGCATTACAGAAAAGGACCGAGAATATAGGGAAACAATGTGTCTGGCACTGCCTATTCAGCTTGCTCTAGGGCAATATATCTGTAGAGAAAAGGCTGGGTTTAATGTGAGAACCATTAAAGGCTGGGTTTAATGTGAGGACCTGCCACGGGCGCCTTATTTTTTCTTACTGTTGTTTTCAGAACAACACTGACCTATTCAGTTTCTAAAAATTAGCAATACCTATTATCTGACTTCCCTTGGACTGTTTTCAGAATCATTATTAAATGATCATCTAATCTATCAAATAAACCTCATAAATCTTGCCAAGTTTACTAACAAAAATAGATAAGGTTATCTCAGCATTTGCTTCCTTCTATTTACCATAGAAAATATATTCAATAGTGACCCAAATTCTGGCCTGGTGGGTCTGGTGTAAATTCAGAGAAATAACACTATGAGCAGAAAAGGTATTAAGATGGGTAGATAGATATTTAAGTAACTTAAACTTGCATTATTGTTTCTGTTAGTTCAAATGGATAGCTACTGTTTCTCTAAACCTGTAGCAAGAAGTTAGGCTTGAAGAACTGGGGAGAGTACTTTAGGGATGCGGGGTGGCTAACTGTAGAAATAATACTTCTTGAATACAAGTTCTCTTTGAAAAGTAAGCTGGTCTTGTGGTTACCACACTAGAAAAACTAGGTTCTATTGTCAGCTGTCTCACAGGTGCTGTGTATGACATTGGTCTCTTTAAAAAAACACACCCATTCTGCAGTTTCCCACCTGTAAATGGTGATCATGGCATCTTTCCCATACCCATTTTTGTTTAGAAAACCTAATTTCTTCAGAACAATTCTTCTCATATTGTGTGAAATGTCTAGCACAATAAGGCCTGATCTCAACTGGGACCTTAGAACTACTGGAATAGAAATCCTGTTGTTTCCCCTATTCAGTAAGCTCACCAGTGTAAGTTTATTACCCAGTCCACTCCTCCCTCACTGGAGGGAATACAGGCATACACTTTTATATCTCAGCTTGTCCAAGTTCTTCAAGCAAAATACAAAGCTTTACGTAAAATATAAAGCAGATTTATTAACTTAAAGGATAGATTTAAAGTGATCATAAGTGATAGTCATAAAGGATCAGAGAAAGTTTCCAAAGAAAATAAAAGAAAACCTGACAATCTAAATCTTACACCTTATTACATTAGGCAGTATTTCAATCAGTAATTTTCTCACTCCACATAATGTTACAGTTCCAAATACACAGGCTTTCCGTTAAGCCTGCTCAGATCACTTTCATCTTCCTGACATTCCAGATGCTTCCAGAATAGGCGAGGGAGAAGAAAGGTCAAGACATGCTGCACATGTTCCTGATTTTATACCATCAATCCACATGCCTGGGCCACACTTGACCAGACATGTAGGTAGGCTTTGCTGAGTCCCACTGATTAAATAAATCCTATAGTGTTGAACTGGGCAACTGTCATTGAATTGTACGTACTTGATTTGCAATTCCCCTGCAAATTACTGGTCATTGAGTACCCTCCTAGAGCTGCATATCACTACTACATTTACCGCATATTTTAGTAACAACCATACATCAAAGTCTCATAACTTCATACACACTAATGATATACATATTTGTACAGAATAATGGATTTCAGGAGATTGTGCCCTTTCATATATCTTACATGGCATGTTTTCTATGAAATATCACAACCTTACATGAATGATGAATATGGAGACTACAGAGTGCTGATTTGAAGTATACTGTGTCACAATGTCTTCTTGCTTTAACTGATAGGTAATAAGGTTGGACTTCCCTGGTCTGGCACCCTTGGGAGCTGACCAGTCTAAACAAGGGAGTTTGCTGGATCAGGAGAAGTCAGGGCTCTCCTGGGGGGCAGCCAGACTGCTGGCCAGCTCCGCTCCTGGCCACCAGCCATGCTGTTGGCCCCATCCCATTGGCCTGGATCTGCTGCTGCTGATCCTGGCCCACTGACTGGGCTCTGCTACTGGCTCTGGTTCACCAGCCAAGCTCTGCTTCTGGCCCTAGCCCATTGGCTGGGTTCTGCTTCTAGCTCTCCAGAGCTGCTGGCTGGACTTCACTCCCAGTCCCTTGTGGCTGTTGGCCAGGCTCTGTGCCTAGCCCCTGGGGCTGCCAACAACAGTTTGCTCCCTGCCCTGCCAGGCAAGCTGCATGCCTGGCTCCACTTGCCAGGTTGTGCTCCCGGCCCTTAGCCCACTGACCAGGCTCTGCTGCCAGCCCCCTGTCCCGATGGCTGCATTACACTTCCTACTCCCAGGGCTACCAATAGCCAGCCTCTCTGCCACCAGACTCCCAGCCAACAGCCACTGAGGCTCTCTGGTCAAGGAGCTCTCTGGTCTGGCAACATCTGTAGTCTTGCTGGAGTCCAGGGCCAGAGAGGTTCAACCTATTGTAATTAACACCTGGATTTTAAAGATGTGTTTTTCCAAGCTCTCTTTGCATAATTGTGTTGTGATATTTTGAAGATTTGATAAAATACCTGGATTTTCAGTGATTTTATATGACAATGCAAAGATATTCCCAGCATTCCAGATATTCTGCTGAAAGTCACTAACAAGAATATTTATAAAACATGGAAGTATGGGGAGCAGTTATCATCCTTTACTACATTTAACAAACCACATTTTCAATGGTTCTTAGAAACCCTACAGTTAACTGCAGTGTGTGGTTTTCAAAGCCTTTAAAATATAATACTTATGATTTCCTGACAATATTATTTAGACTCTATAAATCCAAGAGACTAATATTGTTAGTCAAATATTTGTTATAAAAATAAAGGTCACCACTAAAACTTCAACATTTACTAACAGTTATTGCTTATTGAAATCCCATTATCTTCTCTTTTACTTAGTGGGAAATAGAGTATTACTTCAAATGGCATGGTTGGCAAAAGTGAAATTTTAATGGCAACCATTTCACAGCAGTGATGATGGTACACTGTCATCTGTATATGATTTTTATTGTGTATACATATTCTTAAATTGGCCTTTTAAAATGGGATTTCTTTAAAAATACAGCAGTAAAATTCAGATATGGTATCATCTCTACAATGTGTTTATGTCAAGTATTTTGATTTGGACTGAGGTTCATATTGTCTTAGATGTCAGGGCAGAAAACTGAAAAATCAGTTGTACTGTGATTCAAGCCAGAAATTAGACTATGATTGCATCTCTTCATCCCTGTCTACATTAACTGTTATCTCTTAACCATGCACTATTTGTTCTCATAGTACTTGAGCTGGGGTTCCCATCATTAATGTATCCAAGGTGTCTTGCCTTCTATTTTGACTCACGTTTGCTTCCATAACAGACTAATCCAACAAAACTACAATGAACTGGTGGTGCAATGAACAAAAAGGAAGCCGAACAAAGGAAAGATGAGTTGTTCATAATGTCTTCTGGCACTAGCTGCTTAAGAAAAGAAGATAGTCTTAAATAAGGTTAATTTTGAATTTTGATGTATCTTGGGTATATAGTAAATGAAAGTGTGCAAACATGTATGAAGTTCTTTACTAGAAATACCTATACGTAGATATGGTCACCTAATATCTTCCTCAATTTCTCTGAACAGAACAACAACTTCTTCCAAAAACTCACCCTGTGAGCCTTTGTTTATACTTGCCCTTAACTAAATCACAAACAAGGGACTAGGTGTATTATAATTGCAAACTTTAGTAAATATTTAGAAAAATGAGCCATGCCATGGCCATGCATTTTGAGTCTGATCAAATATGCACATAAATAGAGGGCCTTGTACAAAGAAAAAGATAAACAAAAATAGGACTGCTCTAAATTAATTACCAAGGAAGAAGTTAATTTTAAGGAACCACTATACAATAAATTTATATCCAAATTATGGTAAAATAAGAGAGTGTTGCATGATAAAGTTCAAATTTAATTCTGGGGAGTCCAGATAACACTGTGTATTACCAATTGGGCCTATAGAGGGAGAATCACGGACAATTATTGCTCAGAAAAATCAGTCACCTTTGTCCTCATCTCACCAGTCAGTATTTACATACCACTGTTTCTAGTGTCTTTGTTGAAGAGTAGGAAAACAATAAATCCAGCCATGCCATTCTTGATTAATGCTACATTGCATTTAGGAGTGAGGTCTAAATTAACAATGAAGGCGATTGCCTTTTTGTGTGTGTGTGTGCATCATATATGTAACGGGGATGTCTTCCTCCTCAACCTAATATCCCATGACCCTTGTATACATAAAATAGGTGAACAACTCTTTAGAATGAATAGGCTATAATGACAATATCATGGAATAAAATTGTCCAAAGAGTGTACCTCTATAGTTCTATGCTGCTAAACATATATTAGAAGATCAGTTAAATCTCACACACAAACAGTACATTCAAACATAGATTACAGTCATTCCAGAACAATCCATAATATATTATAATTAATCTCTTGCCTGAGTCCTGTACTATGTGTCCAATCAATAAATAGGTTGTTCCCTTAGTGTATGTCTACACTAGCCCCCTAGATCGATCTAGGGAGGTTAATGAGGGCGACTGAAATTGCAAATCAAGCCTGGGATTTAAATATCCCGTGCTTGATTTGCATGTTCCTGGCTGGTCGCCATTTTAGAAATTGACTAGCCTGAAATAACTGCCCACGTCTACATGTGGCAGTGAAACGGAATTCTGATTTAAAGCCCTACATTCAAATTAGCTGGTAAACCTCATTGCAGGAGGAATTCCAGCTAATTCGAGTTAGGGCTCAAAATCGGAATCCCGTTTCACTGCCGCGTGTAGACGCGGGCAGTTACTTTGGGCTAGTCAATTTCTAAAATGGCGACCGACCTGGAACATGCAAATCAAGCACAGGATATTTAAATCCCGGGCTTGATTTGCAATTTCAGTTGCCCTCATTAGCCTCCCTAGATATATCTAGGGGGCTAGTGTAGACGTACCCTAAGATATAAATAACTTGAACAATCCATTACCCCACATGGCTTCAAGTTTCTAAACAATCCTACAGAAATGCTATACTGAAGTTTCACATGTAAAATAAAACTAAGGTCTCACGTCTTTAACTTGTATCCAGACAAGGTCACATGCAGGCCCAAGATTTTCAATACAGATTTACCCCTAATGAAGTCAATTACAGAATGGGACCTGAGACTGTACTTCAGTGTCTGAAATACTCATGTGCTCCTTATTCATTTTCACACTGCTAAGACAGTACAAGTAATGCTGGACATGTACAGTATCTGAAAAAAAACCCTCACACAAAAGCAAGAGTTCCAGAATCCATAACTGCAACAATCTCCCATCCCTCCTTTTCTTTAAAAAGCAAAATAGGCAGAAATATTTCCCTGACTGAATAAGACATTTATATTTTCTATGGTAATTTTCATTTATAGTCAGCTCTGGAACCTCAGAAATTCAACTATTATGTGGAATTTGAATAGATTTCTTTTACCATTATAGGAACTCTATTATCTAACCGAGTTGTTTATTTATACCCTGCAATTTAGAATACTTAAATGATTTCAAGTCATCTAATTATACGAAAGCTAACCTCTGTGACTGGAATCTTATGACTTCTCTCTCATCCTCTCTTCTCCTATTCCCTCAGACAGTTTGTTACATTTTTTTATTGTATCTTGTCTCAATTGGGACCTAATCCTTCAAATACAAATTCCATGCTTAACTTTAAGCACATCGAAGCCAATAGAGTGACTGGTGGGGTTAAAATTAAATTTGTATGAATATGTGCAAGGTCAAAGGTCTTAATTATAAGCTGTTCGGGTAGCCTTACTATTTCTTTGTAGAGAACCTAGCATAACAGGGCTTCAATCTGTTTCGAGTCTCTGGATACTACTGTAATAGAACTATATGGAATCAGCCTGAAGGGCAACTATAATTGTCAGGCTTTTCATCCTAAAGGTTCAGCCCACAAGCTATGTACTTTGAAATGCTACAACACTGAAATAAGGCATGTCTGAGGTGGAGGGAAACAATCCGCCACTTGAACACAGAACACTACACAATAATGTGGCGAAGACAAAGTTTTGACTTCAGACATGGGATCCTTAACATTTACATACAGTGGTTTGGCCTTTACTTTAAGGTGGCATCTGAATAATTCCTGTAAAATAGTCTCTATAATACTCGTTTTCTGGGCTTTCGAAGGAAGCTACTACAATCTGAATTTCTAACCTTTAATAATTATCCACCTGATGGCACAGTTTGGAGGACTCTCAGAGTTATCAATATTCTCTCTAATAATGATATTTCTATACTGTTTAGAGATTAATGGGATGGTGAAAGTAAGAGTGTTGATATTATAGCTAATGTACAAAGAACCCTTTAATGCTGTTTCAAGAGACACATCTGCTGAATGGCAAGAGTCTAATGATTTGGCAATTGGACTTTTGTTTTCTTCAAATGGAGAACATTATATTCCTTTTATTCAACTGCTTTGTCATCATTTTCAAACTGCAGGAGAACCTCTGCAAACGAATAGTGAATATTAAACCTGTAAGGCAAATGAAATGAAAAACATGCAACTCCTAATTGCTATTTTCCCACAGTCAAACAGCACTTCAATTTTAGATGCTGAGTTCTGCTATAAATCTACAACTCATGATGTATCTGAATGGATTTTAACTAGGTAAAATGAAGTCAGTTGCTATTATAGGCATTGGCTGTCCTATACCTGCCAACCACAACTTCCCTTTAAATCTAATTAGGCTTTAATTAACTAGCAGCCTATGGAACTCCTGTTGTTTCTCAAAATATTCCCAATTTACACCAAATTAGGCAAGTGTGTGGGCAAATAAATGGTCCTTGTAACATATTTCCAGATATAGACATAGATATAAAAATAGATATAAATACACAAGAGTAAGAATATGAATATCCAGACATTTAACTCTGTGCTTCACTCATTCCACCCATATGCAAAGAATGTTTGCCATACTTGTTTCTCAAATGTCCCTCATTTTAGTCACAAATGCCAATTCATTTTTATTATTTACAATTATTGACATCGGAAATAAAGGATAATGACAGTAAGGTTATAGAATTACTTATTCTAAAGGAAGGAATCTCAGTGTTCTAAGTTTCCTGATTCCCCCCTATTTCGAACTACCTGTTATTCCTCCTGCAATGAGGTTTAACAGGTAGTTCGAAATAGGGCTTTATTTAGAATGCCTATTTCACTGCCACGTGTAGACACGGGCAGTTATCCCATGCTTGATTTGTATCGTCCTGGCCAGGTGCCATTTTTTGAAATTTACAAGCCCGGAATATTTAAATCCCAGACTTGATTTGCAATTCCGAATGCCTACATTTGCAGCCCTATTCTGAAATAGGCTGCAAGTGTAGACATACCCTTAGTGAAGATTAATGTAGATTTCCTCTTTGAAATATAACATCAGTCTCCCAAATCCTGGGTCCAGAAGAAGCCACAAATAGAACCTATCTATACTGAGATCCTTTGAATCTACATTGTCCTCCAGCTCTCTCCTTCATCGCTCCTGGAAGAACGTGATTACTGCATGTTCTCATGCAGTCTTTTATTAGTATCTCCAGTTCTCACTACAGGAGGGAGAAGGTAGATCCACAGTAGGTCCCCATATATTGGAAACAGCAATACAAGTTTTTCGATGTTTCCTTGCCATTGTGTCTTACTCTATTGATCAAGTAGTTTTCATTGTTAAAATTCCAGGAATTCTTAGCTTTACAGTGAGCTTTCTATTTTACATATAACATTAATGATTAGGCTTTATCATCCATAATGCACAGCACTTCTAAGGGCCCTTTTACTTCATTATATTCACTTGTGATTATAAGAATTAATAAATACATTTAAAATAAATGTAACTGTACTCTCATTGCAATGTCATGCAGTATTCCAGTGTCAAATTCTGAGGCATGGAAAGCTATGAAAAGGATGGCCTTGTGGTTACAAGATTAGGCTGTGTTTCAAAACAATGTAGTTCAGTTTTTTGTTCTGCTGCATTATGTTTCTTGGCACACAAACAGAGAAGTTAGATAAAAACATACATACATTTTCTGGAAGGTTCTAATGTAGCGCAACTTCATTTCTTAGACTTCAGAATAACATAAAAGAACTCTAAACACAGCAAGACAGAGGAGGCTACTTCCTGAAACAAAGAGGTATAACTCACATCAATTTACTCTAGGATGGCTGGCTCCTGGTTGCTGCTAAACCCAGATTGCATGCTTCCCTGCAAATTGCCCTACCTGCTTGCTGGACAAGGAAACCTTATGAGAATTTAAAGTGATTACAATTTTAACATATATAATTGCAAAAAACTTACATTTCTTTTCTCTAGGGGTATGTCTACACTACCCCGCTAGTTTGAACTAGCGGGGTAATGTAGGCATACCGCACTTGCAAATGAAGCCCGGGATTTGAATTTCCCGGGCTTCATTTGCATAAGCGGGGAGCCACCATTTTTAAAACCCCGCTGGTTCGAACCCCGTGCAGCGCGGCTACACGGGGCACGAACTAGGTAGTTCGAACTAGGCTTCCTAGTTCGAACTACCGTTACTCCTCGTGAAATGAGGAGTAACGGTAGTTCGAACTAGGAAGCCTAGTTCGAACTACCTAGTTCGTGCCCCGTGTAGCCGCGCTGCACGGGGTTCGAACCAGCGGGGTTTTAAAAATGGCGGCTCCCCGCTTATGCAAATGAAGCCCGGGAAATTCAAATCCCGGGCTTCATTTGCAAGTGCGGTATGCCTACATTACCCTCCTAGTTCGAACTAGGAGGGTAGTGTAGACATACCCTAGTAACTTTTAGTTCCTAAATAGTTATTGGCAACACTTTGCAAATAGTTGGGCAAGAAGCAAGTGCACACACAATGCATTGTTTGTATTACCAAAGTGTGTAAGAGCTCCAGTCATGGCCAGGATCTCATTTTGAACAGTACTTAGTACACAGAGACCAAAACCAGTGTCTGAAATCAGTGTTAAGATGGGAGACCACAGGTGGGAAAGAGCAAGGAAAACAGTGAGATAATATTGATCAGTATGGTAGACAGTGATCTCAACATCTTAGCACCCTAACCTTTTCCAGACTTTTGTAGGCCTCATAGTAAAGGAGAATTTTAAGTAAGATTTGGAAGAATAATGAGTTAGCTTTATGGAGTGCTTCTCCCAAACATGGGGGTCTTCATGGAAATAAACCCAAAAGTGCTTGTTTGAAAATGTAACAAGTGGATGAGGGAGGATGTCAACAGGAGTAGACCAGAGCCTTAGAGGAGAAGTAATCTGTGCACTTTGTACCAGAAATTGGAATTCCTACTGATTTTGAGTGCGTCTGAACCTACCATGCAGCTATTTCAACTCTTAATTCATGCTGACGATGAAAATTTCATTGCTGAAATGCAATTTCCCTGATTACTGGCATCCTCTGTTTCCATTTTTGTCAAGACTTGCAGCCAAATAGTCCATCTGGCATGCCCTCTTTCTTATCTTTTTTATATAATCTGTATAAACAAAAGTATATTTTAAATTCCTAAATAATCAGCTTTGTTTCTCATATAAGATCTGAACATAAGACCTAGATGGTTATTTTACAGGATTTTTGGAGAGGGTTTTTTTTTTTTTTTTTTTTTTTTTGGAAAAGACCCTGGTAATTAAATCTGAGATTTGCATCTGTACATTTATTTCATTATTCTCACTTTTTGCCTATTTATACGAATGACCAGGGAGGATCAGTCTAGAAGGTTGGAATGGAAATGGCTGCATTACAAAAGCATCTCTTGAGATTTTCAGTGCAATGCAGGAGATTTAGCCACACATCCCACCCCCCCATTAAAATGAACGGGGCCATTTTGTGTGAGAGAAAAAGAGAGTCCGAGAGAGATAAAATGCTTCCTTTAAGTCTTTTGCATGGCTTTTCATTTGCATTCAGGCTGTTGAAAAAGATAATGATTGCAAATTGTGTTCAACAGACTGGCGAACGTCTCCATGAGTACAGCCAGCCCTAGCTTAGAGGGACTCACTTTACTTCATGAATACATTTACATTATGTCATGTGAAATTACTGAGCAGCTGTTGGGGTGAGGGAGGGGAAATGCACTGTTCTTGCAAAGGGACTTGCTGAAGACTGGTCATCAGATACATATGACAAATAGAAATGGCATTCTGCAAAGGTGATAAGCAATGAAGAAAAGACAAAAGCATGACACTCTGACCTTATATTCAGTGTGAGTGCTAAATTAACATATTTGTGCAGTGCACCAGAAAACTGAGTTGACAATAAGAGCAAAGTAGTTTCTAAACCAAACCACGGTTTTGGAATATTTAACATAATTATGGTCTATTTTACATCAAGTAGTCCACACCCTTGGCCATTTAATCTTTCCACCAGAAACCAGTAGTTTAGATCTAGCCTGATAGACTTGACCTATACTGATAAAAAAGAAGTAGTTGTAAGGGCATGTCCTAGATGAGCAAGGGTGTTCTAGGAGCAGACAATTGATTCAGAAAATGGCCACAATTAATTTGCCTTCATCCATTATGCAATGCTCTTTTTTCAAAGCAGCAATCATTCTTCCAAACCTACTGCAGGCTCCCATTAGGCATGTCAAAGTGCAAAATACATAGAAGAAATTACTTCAAGTAAATTCATTCCTGCGCTCAAGGCCTCCTTCTCAGTTGGAATCACTGATATGGAAGCAGTCTGTTATGGTGAAGAATTTGAGCAGCATTGTACTAAAGTGGGCTATTGGGAGCCTCTCATTAAAACTCTGCCACCAAATGAAATGGGATTTGAGGTGAATTTCTTGCTTCTAGCTCAAGTTCATGTCTTCCCTGAAGTATATTAAGTTATCCCAGTCAGAGATCATTCATCCCTGAGGCTCATAAAACACTTTTGAAGAGCAGATCTTTGTTGCCTTTGGGATCTACCTGGTTGTACCAAGTATTAGGAATTTTACAAAAAAGTCCCAGTGTATGTATCCCTCAAAGGTTTTCATCCCTCACCATTGCAAATTGCAAGCTGAGCTCTGTGATAGACTGTTAATACACATGGCATATTTTTAAGCAATAAAAATAAACATTTTCAAGCAGGTGCACTGCAGAAAAGTGGGCTATTTCCCATGGATATTGTTTCACTCCATGGAAGTGGCTGTGAGAGACGTTTTTCATTAAGCGAGAATATAACTTAGATTCACCAGCCCCTCACCTCTGCCCCAGGCACTACTGTCACTTCTGGGAAACAGAGTTTACCACAGGCAATTTAAAAAAAATAAAATCTAATGGGAATTTTGACTAAGGAAGGACTTCAGTATTTCAAATTTAGTCTGTAAAAGTAACTCAGTGATTACTGGGTAACTCCTTAGAAGCTTATTAAAATTACAGCTGTAATGACAGAATTTGGTTTCATTATAGTTTCAATAATAAGCACCACTTAACGCATAAACAACTACCCATCAAGATTAAACAGCCTATGATATCAAGAACAAGCAAAGACCTATCTAACTCATAATTTCTTAGGCAAGCACTTTAATCCTATTAAGGGCTTCACTCTAGTGCCTAGTGTGACATGGATAAAGCACAAAGTAAAAACTGATGAATGGGACAGAACAGATACTACATGGAAACCTAATCTGCAGTATAATAAAAGCACTGCTAGATGGCCATCATGGGTTAAACTTTTGGCACATATCAATTGACACAACTCCATGAATTTAACTTGGTGGTCCCCAAACTTTTCAGGATCGTGCCCCCCTCCCTTAATCCTCTCCCCACTCTTCCCCACCACCACTGGAGCCTGGGTCAGGAACAAGGCAGCAGCACTGGGCAGTGGACATAGATGGGGTAAGAGGGTTGAGACTGGTGCCACAGAAGGGGCCAGGGCTGGGAGCAGGGCCAGAGCTGCAGCTGAGACACAGTTGAAGATTGAGCTGAGGCTACGGGCAGGGCCAGGAACTGTGTCTGGAAGCAAGGGCAGAGTAGAGCTGGGACCAGAGTGGGGCTGAATGGTTTTCCCTCTTCACCTCCTGTGGGGACTGGGGTCCAGGCCCTGCCAGAGCCCCCACCACCAAACATTTCTCTGTGCCTGTTGGGGCGTGCCCTACAGTTTTGGAACCTCTGATATAAATGAAGCTATGTCAATTTAAACCACAGGTAAAATGTCTTCTTAAGAATAAAGAAGGGAATGCACAAAGGTTTTGAGACTTCTGCACAATGAAGAGGATGATATCTAGTACCTAACTTTTCATTTGACAACATATGCTCTGTTCACTCTGGCATTAGAGTGCAGAAAAAGTGAATTCTCTGTTGCCCATCTCACTAGGATTTGCATCCGAGGCCTTAGAGATTTTCAGAACATGAGCTCTGTGTTTCAGAGATATCCTGGTAAATAGCAAATACTTCCTAAACCAGTGAGGGCCGCATGAGTGGCCCTCCTTCATCTCAGTGGGCCGCAAGATTGTTGTAACCAAAACAGTCTCCCGGCATAGGGTAGTTTTGCTAACTATGCTTGTGTACCTAGAATTTCCAGGATGTGCTGATTGAACCAAGGCAGAACTTTGATTGGAGGTAGAGAGAACACACAGCTCTCATATTGTGTGCAATCAGCATGCACTCACTTCACATACCCTTGCTTTAAGTTCATGTCACTTTTGTAATAACAGTAGGAAATAAAACAATGAGGTTGAAAACCAGCAGGATCTGGCAACCCTGTATGTGGTTATCTGTAAACAAAAGGTCTCATGAGCCACACATAGAATCCCAATAGGCCTCATGTGACTCTGCAGATTACCTACCACTGTCCTAAAGACTTTTAATGCCTTTTTAGAGCAAAAGTATGAACTGTGAGTATTGCATTTTTGCTCCAGAGTTACAGGTTTTATTCTGAATATACCTTTTTATTTCCCTTGAAGACATTTTTTATTTATATTTCAGCTTACACACTGAGGGAAAAAGAAAAACATCTACAACAGGGATTCTTCCTCCTACTCCTATATGCTCGTGTGCAATGTATAGACTTCTAAGAGGATGTGTTTGGACTGCTAACCAAAACATGAGAGCAAATTGAGAACACAAAGTCTAAGAATATGCTTAGATTTTTTATCTCCCATTGTATTTCTTCATATTTTCAGGAACCAGGAGGATGTTTTTAGTTAGCCTTTTCTTCCAGGTGTCTGACTTTCTCTGCACAGTATACAGGGATCTCCTATCTTAATAAATCATCTACTCCTGTTGAAATCAACAGCAGCTATCCTTATCCAATAGAGAATTGGGCACTGAGATTCCCCTGTTAATGCTCCCTAAAAGTGACACATACAAATGTTGAGTGAAATGAAAAATGCTTCTGTCTTCTTGCCCTCATCCCCAGTATTCATCCAAGTAATATGTTGCATCACCTTCACAAGCAGCATGCATGCACACATATATGCACACACACAATTGCATAATCCCTTAGGGTATGTCTACACTACAAAGTTAGTTCAAACTAACGGACGTTAGTTTGAACTAACTTTCATAGGCGCTACACTAGCGCTCCGTTAGTTCGAATTTAATTCGAACTAACGGAGCGCTTAGTTCGAATTATGCAATCCTTATTCCATGAGGATTAAGCCTAGTTCGAACTTACTAGTTCGAATTAAGGGCTGTGTAGACTAATTCGAACTAGTGGGAGGCTAGCCCTTCCCAGCTTGCCCTGGTGGCCACTCTGGCCAACACCAGGCAAACTCTACTGCCCCCCTCCCAGCCCCGGAGCCCTTAAAGGGCCACGGGCTGGCTACACAGTTTGTGCCAGTTGCAAGGCTGCCAGCACCCGTGCCAGCACACCCAGCAGCTGACACCCATGAGCCAGCCACCCGATGACACCCAGCCTTCCGCCTCTTCCCAGGACCAGCCTGGCGGCTCCCAGGACCCTGCCCGGGGCCGCAAGAGGTGGGCGCCTGCGTGGTCTAGTGCGGAGATCGTGGACCTCATCGAGGTTTGGGGGAAAGCCTCCAATGTCCACGATCTCCACACTAGCCCCAGGAACGCGGCAGTCTACGGCCGCATGGCTGCCAGCCTGGCCGCCAGGGGCCACCAGCGCAGCCGGAAGCAGGTGCGCTGGAAAATAAAGGACCTGTGGCAGTCCTACTCCTGGGCCTGCCTGCCAGGGGCCGACCCGGAGGCATGCCCCCACTTCCAGGCTCTGGACCGCCTTCTGGGGGCTCATGCCGTCCCTGCCTCCCGGGACGTGATAGACCCCGGGACAGAGGGATCGCTCCAAGAGACGGAGGAGCAGGAGGAGGGCTCCGAGAGCCAGGACCCCTGAGGCATCCCACAGAGCCGCTCGCCTGTGTCATCCGAGGCCAGGGAGGCGTCCACCTGTGAGTACCATCATGCTCCCCTTATGTGTACAGGGGGCTGGGGCGAGAGGGAGCCCCGGGACCATGCATCTGGGCCTTGCCCACCACGGAGCAGCAGCTGGGGATCCTGTAGGAGCCCTGGCCTTGCAGAGGGGAGCTGGGTTTCACACACCTGGGCCCCTGGGGTAATTGACCGCTGTTCTTGTTTCACCACAGCCACAGTACCTGGGACTGCAGGGCACACCACCCCACCTGCAGCAGCCGCCTGCACCTGGGCAAGCAGGAGAGCCAGGAACCAGGAGGAGTACCAGAGGTGGCACCTCCGGTTCCTGGAGCAACAGCTCCATCTCCAGGACCACTGGGTCCAGGAGGACCTGAGGCTGCACCGGAGGAGCTTGGAGGCACTGGAGGAGCAGGGCCATGCCCTGCAAGGCCACCTCCAGAGCCTGCTCAACTGCTTCCCAATTCCTCCTGCTCCCCCTGCTCCTTCTCCTCCTCCTCCTCCCCCTGCTCCCCCTGCTCCCCCTCCTGCTCCTGCTCCTGCTTCCTCCACAACCCCTGGCCCTCCTGCCCCACCCTCCACAACCATTCCCTACCAACGCCCCTGGACCTGCAGTGTTGCGAGACAGGAGAGGCAGCCGGACCCCCACCCCTGAGCTTTCCTTTCCCTTCCTCCCTTCCCTCCCCTTCCAGCTCCCTCCTCCCAGGTTTCCCCCTCCGCTCTCCCACCCTCCTTCCTCCCTCCCTCCCCCCACCCCAGTTATGTAAAATAAAAAGACGTTTTTGTTTGAAAAACAGGTGTCTTTATTTGACAGTAGGTAGGGAGGGGAAAGGGGAAGGGGGTAGGGTGGAAGAAGGCCCCAGTGGGGCATGCAGGGAGAGGTCAGTCCTCCTCCTCCACCAGGAAGCTCTCCCGCAGGGCTTCCCGGATACGGACAGCCCCCTGCTAGGCTTCCCGGATGGCAGCGGTGCGGGGCTGACTGTAGTGTCCAGCCATGCAGTCAGCCTCAGCCATCCAGGCTGGCAGGAAAGCCTCCCCCTTTCTCTCCCATAAATTGTGGAGCACACAACATGCTGCCACCACGGGAGGGATGTTGTGCTCGGCCAGGTCCAGACAGGTGAGGAAGCATCGAAAGCGGGCTTTCAGTTGCCCGAAGGCCCCCTCCACCACGATGCGGGCCCTGGTCAGCCTGGCATAGAAGGCCTGGTGGGAGGGATTGAGGTGACCCGTGTAGGGCTTCATCAGCCATGGCTGCAGTGGGTAGGCGGCATCCCCCACCAGGCAGACGGGCATGTCCACGTCCCCGACCCTGATGTGGCAGTCGGGGAAGAAGGTCCCAGCCTGCAGCCGCTGGCACACGGAGGAGTTGCGGTACACCCGGGCGTCGTGTGCTTTGCCGGACCAGCCCACATTAATGTCCGTGAACTGTCCCCGGTGGTCACACACGGCCTGCAGGAGGATGGAGAAGTACCCCTTGCAGTTGACGTACCGGGACGCCTGGTGTTCCGGGGCACGGATGGGGATGTGCGTCCCGTCAATGGCCCCCCCGCAGTTGGGGAAGCCAAGGGCGCCGAATCCGCGGATGACGGCGTCCGGCTCGGCGAGGTGGACCACCCTGCGGAGCAGCACCTGTTTGATGGCCTTGACCACCTGCGGAGAGAGACACAGGAAAGCGCCAATCAGTGGGGCGCCCAGGTAGCTGGGAGCATTCGTGCCCTGGCAGTGCCCTGCGCCCCACTCCCGGAAGCAACCCCCTTGGCGGCGTGTAGTACGGCCGGGATAGACCGACCCCTCCGGTGCGGGATGCTTTTGCCTCCTCCTGCCCCCCCTTTGTCCCTGGGGCGGCCCATCCCCTCCTCGCAGCCCCCCTCTCCCTCCGGCGCAGTGGCCGATGAGTGCCATGATCACCGCTCCGACGGTGGATCTCCCCACGCCGAACTGGTTCCCGACGGATCGGTCGCTGTCTGGCATGGAGAGCTTCCAGAGGGCGATGGCCACCCGCTTCTGGAGGGGGATGGTGGGCCTCATGCGAGTGTCACTTCTGCGCAGAGCAGGGGCGAGCCACTCGCAGTGCTCCGGGAAGGTGTCCCTCCTCATCCTGAAGTTCTGGGTCCACTGTTGGTCTTCCCAGCGCTCCAGGACGATGCGGTCCCACCAGTCGCTGCTGGTGTCCAGACGCCAGATGCGGCGGGGCACGCCAGTGCCAGGGCGCCGCCGCGGCTCCTCCACGGCCCCCAGGGCAGCCAGGCGGAGAGGCAGGGGGCTGACGTGCACCAGGTAGTGCCAGGCAGCCTCGAGCCATTGCTGGCAGGCTTGCAGCAGCAAGTCCAGAAAGTGCACCAGAAGGTGCAAGGTGAGCTCTGGCTCCATGTTGCCACCTGCGGCGGCGTCCCTGAAGGGAAGCACTGACACAGACGGGCACAGAGACCGACGCTTTGCTGTCCCTCGGCGAGGTTGGCAAGCAAGCAGGAAAAGCTGAGAACTGGCTGTCCAGGGGGGTCCCTTTAAGCACGAGCCTCAGATAGCCTCAGACAGCAGCCACACAACGCAACTACTGACCTGATGCCCTGCCAGAACCAGTTTCAGCCACCCTTAAATGCCCCCCTGCGTCCAATCAGTGTGGACGCGCTAGTTCGAATTAGCAAAACACTAATTCGAACTAGTTTTTAGTTCTAGATGCGTTAGTTCGAATTAGCTTAGTTCGAATTAACTAATTCCAACTAAGTTAGTTTGAATTAGCGCTGTAGTGTAGACGTACCCTTAGTGGGCCACAATGATACTATAATGGCACATGGCTCTTTTCGTCATTTATTGTGCCAATGTAGCCCATACTCAACCCCACTGATACCCAAAACATCCTTTATCTTGATGATATGTAAATAATGAAGGATCCCTAATGTACTACACTGAGTCAGAAGTGTTTAATTCCTTTAGACACATGATTTTGGAAGTTGAGTTACTTGCATGGAAGTTGAGTTGTATGGGAAAGAGTTCTTATTACCTGTATGTCTGGCATACAAATGATCTATGCCATGGATTTTCATTCTCCCCGACATCATATGAGTGACATGCAAGCACCTAGAACATTAGGATACAGTATGGCTGCACTGTAGTTTCCTGAAATGCTTTTAGAATGTCAGATTAGCCATTTTTTTGTACATGGACAAAGGGACTGACACATTCTTAATGATTATATATCTGATTGAACATGAATGATGGAATAGAAACTTTGATAAAGGCTTTGATTTTTAAACTGTTCATCAGCTGAGCTGTAAAAAGATGCTGCCTGAGACTGAAATCAGAGCAAATATTCCATATGAGTTTGCTGGCAAATGTAAATATGGCCTTTGTTTTCCTTTTGGAGCAAACACTGAGACTAAAATACAGTAGCATATTTTGTTGCTGAGCTACTGAAGGAACAGTGTTGTTTCAGAGTACAGGGGTTTCAGGTAAGTGATGTTGTAATGTTTATACTTAAAAAGGCAAGTGAGAAGTAGAATCGTGTTTGTACACTTAGCAAGTTTCAGAAAGTTCTTGTTACCTGTTCTTTCAGCTTGCTGGTAAAAAAAGTTAGCTCAGGAAAAGCTGTTTGTGTGTGCTGTAATCATGCTGTAATTTTCCCCTAAGAAAGTCTGTAAATGACACAGTAAATATAAATCTACCAAGTACATCCAGAAGAAAAAGAAGGAAGCACCGTTAGTTTAAATGGTACAGATTGGCAGAATAGTTATGTCAGCTTTTATTACCAAGTCTATGCTATAAACTTACATTGGTATAACTGTATCACTCAAAGGTGTGAAAAATCCAAACACCTGAGAGATAGTTATACCAACCTAACCACAGGTGTAGACAGTGCTATGTTTTGTATCAACATAACTACTACTTCTTGTATTAATTTTGTTGATGAGAAAAGCTTTTCAATCAATGTAATAGTTTCTTTACTGAAATGCTGCTGAGGGGTAGCCGCACCACTAGAGTGTCTTAAGTGTAGACTTGCCTTAAAATTCAAATATATTGTCCTAAATTCATCTTTGATATAACTTATTTGAAGTCAACAGAGTTACACCAGAGATATATTAGGCCTAAGGTCTGTGACTTCCCGTCTATTATCTATTAATCAATCAAATGAATCTTTGAAAATATTTTGAAATCTCAAATAAAAGATTTTGAAAAACACAGTTCTAACTTTTGCTGTGAAGAGTACAGGTGTTTCATGAATGTGCATCATATTTTCCAAAATTACATGAAAACTGACATTAAAGAGTCCTCTTATTACACTTGCATCTGTTTGGAAAACATGTGTTTGTTTTATTTTGTTTCGCATGCACTTGTACAACATAGAAAAAAGTTTAAGTTGATTCATGTTGATGGGAAAAAGGGAAAAGAGATTTTTAAAATGACACAATTAAAAGAAGAGCAAAAGAATACAGCAATAGAAAATAAGGAATATAAATTAAGCGAATTAGCTCTGAAACAAATGATTTATAGAAATATAGAATGATTACAAAGCAAAATCTGAAAATAACAGAGTTACAAATATTCATATATTTGAATCTAAAAGAATATTCCAGACAAACTCATTATCATTATCCACGTCTGAAAAAAGATTCTACACCTCTATAACATTAGGAAAAGGTGAGAACAAGCAGACAATAGCTTACCAGTGAATAGCTCCATCCCCTCAGGATTTAGGATAAAACATGAAAAGGTTAGAAGAGTAGAACTCTTGAGCCTGACACACAGGCTAAAATTCATCATCCATGTGAAAAAAAAGAGACTTAAAAGGAATAAATTGAAAAATCTAGAAAGCTGAACAAAAAGATATATTGAAAGCATAAAATCCAGCATGACATAGAAATTCAGTGAAGTAAAAAGCTGCTTTTCCACACAGACACAGTCACTTAATTGTACATAGAAATCCGCATCTTAACCAAAGTGTATATATTGTGCAGCATGCAGCGAGTGAATTGGATTTGTTTCCTTAGACCTACCTTATATACAAATTAAAGGATTTCTATAACCTTTCTTCAGTTATGAAAATTACAAATCTACTTAATAATACAGTCAAGGAATTCTGTTTTGACTCTGTTAATTTTAAGATGGCAAGGCATCCAGGGGGAATGTCAGAGAGACAGGTCAAGATGGGAGATGGGATGAAGAGAAAAAGAGAAGGAAAAGGAGGTAAATTTGGTGTCATCAGATATTAGCTGAAGGCTAATTGAGATCACCTAGGAAGCATCCTTATAGAGAATTAAAGCTATAGCAGAAAGACAGACGTTTATATTAACTATATTATTGTGGTTGTTGATAAATGATGCTGAATGATAGTATTCAAATTTTGCTCATATATTCCATGATGGTGCTCACTCTAGATGCTCATTGGGCCTCTATGATTATGGGACAAACAGAGACAATTCAGTTCCATGGAGGAGGAGGAAAAATTATTTGCCATACAATCTACCACAAAATCCTACTTTTACAGGCTCTGTGGGTACTACAAGCAAGTTAATGAAAGCCAAAGAACAGAGGAAATGTTTTTGGCTTTGTTGTTTCTACTATGTCAAGTGTCATGATCTATTGTCCATCAAAAAAAGAATCTCCTGAAGAACTGCAAGTGTTGGTATAGCTAGGCAGCCTCAGGAGGCTAACTTGACAAAAAAATAATATTTTATTATATTCAAAGTTGATTAGGTTCCGTAGTGGGTTAGTACTGTCATATCCTTTGATCTCTGAGAACAGTGGGTCAAAGGCAGACAGCTGTTTCAACCTTCACAGCTGGGAATGATGCTTTTAATAAGCGCATACATCTGCTACACATAGAATAAACATATCCTTGGCTAGCTATATTCATGTCCATCTGTTGGGATGGCATGCTGCGTGCTCACAAGTTGGTCAGACCATTGCCATATGGCAGAGATGCCAGAGTAGGGAGGGATTATTTGCCCAGCCTGCATGTCAGTGAAAGTGAACATCTCTTCTGCAGGAAGTCCCTGTTTGTGCCAGGACTACTACTCTGATGCCACATGCTTCTTTGAACTTTATTACACCTGCATACATTTAGATATATGAACAAGTAGGAATGATTCCTTTCAATGTTTTTTTTATGTTAATGAAGTTACCAGACTGGTGGTGGAAATCTCCATAAGTGTAAAGCCACATTTGAAAGACAACAAACACAGATTTTTAATCACCTCTAATTTATCATTTACACTTTCCCCATATTAAGGCTAAAAACGGATACTTCCATCCGCAAAAGTGGTTATGACGATGTTACGGTACAGCACATCTGCCTTCCAAGCCTTCACTTAGCTCCTAAAGCACATTTGGCTACCACAGAGAGATGTGTTCTGACCTCAGAGATAAGCAAATGAGGGCCAGAATGAAAGACGGAATCCCTAGAGATACAAATCAAAGATGTAGCAGTACACAGTCCCTTCTCTGTGACTAGATTATGACCAGGCTAATGTGTCTTCGTCCCCTTGCCAGCTACATCTATTCTCTAAATGTGAAAGAGAGAATGCAACTTACATCAGGCTGCTGCTCTCTCTTCCACACGTGAGTAGAGAATGGAGAGGTGGAGGAGAGGAATGGTCCAGTTTTGACTCCAGCATGAGACAGTGCAGCCAAGCATGCTGAGGGGGGTCAGGTGTATAAGGAATACTGTTGGCACAGATTATCTTTCTAATGGTGTGAAGCAGCTATCACTTTTGCATTAAAATGTTTCAGGTCTAAACTAGCTGAAAGCGGGGCAAAATTCAAAAGTGAGTCCAAGTATACATTTGTTTAATCTCCACTTTTTATCAGTATCCTCCACACATAATAACCCTACTTTAGTCTCCTGTTCCATTCCACTCAGTTAGACTCTGATCCTGCAAGAAGAGCCACATAAGTAAACCCCTTTGGAATTTACTGGGAAAAGTGGTGGGTCATTTTGCTTCTTCATTGCCAATTAGAGGATCAAAGCCTTACCTTAACGTCACTCTCTCCTCACACATAACCTTAAAATTTGACCAGTGTCTCTTACCTGATGTTCCTCAAGGAGTTACTAATAGGTGAAACCAATAGGTAGTGCTAGGAAAACACTGCAAAAATTATTTAGCTAAACTCATAAATTCACCTTCGACAGCATTTGTAATGCTCTTTATTCATTTTATTCATTTTCTACAGTTTACTTCTTCAAGCCTCCTTCTGTTTATATAATTTTTACTTATGCTGTCAGAGATCATAGAATCATAGAGTTGGAAGAGACCTCAGGAGGTCATCGAGTCTAGCCCCCTGCCCAAGGCAGGACCAATCCCAACTAAATCAACCCAGCCAGGGCTTTGTCAAGCCGAGACTTAAAAACCTCTAGGGATGGAGATTCCACCACCTCCCTAGGTTACACATTCCAGTACTTCACCACTCTTCTAGTGAAACAGTTTTTCCTAATAACCAACCAAGACCTTCCCCACTGTAACTTGAGACCATTGCTCCTTGTTCTGCTATCCGTCACTACTGTGAACAGCCTTTCTCTATCCTCTTTGGAACCTCCCTTCAGGAAGTTGAAGGCTGCTATCAAATCCCCCCTCACTCTTCTCTTCTGCAGACTAAACAAACCCAAATCCTTCAGTCTCTCCTCATAGGTCAAACGCTCCAGACCCCTAATCATTTTGGTCACCCTCCACTGGACCCTCTCCAAATGCGTCCACATCCTTTCTATAGTGGGGGGGGGGGAGCAGAACTGGACACAATATTCTAAATGTGGCCTCACCAGAGCCCAATAAAGGACAATAATCACTTTTCTGGATCTGCTGGCAATGCTTCTCCTAATGCACCCCAATATGCCATTAGCCTTCTTGGCTAGAAGAGCACAATGTTGACTCATATCCAGCTTCTCATGCACTGTAATCCCCAGATCCTTTTCTGCAGAGCTGATACTTAGCCATTCGGATATAAGGCAATGCCATGAGATCAATGGTATAGCACAGAAAGTAGAGTAAATAAACAAATAATTGTTTTGGTTTACAATACTATGACCTATCAAAATGTTTCTGGCAAAACTTTTTCAATGAAATATTCAGTTCCGAACTAAATAACATTTTTAACAAAAACTTTCTATTTCTGCAGGAAATGTTCAATATTTTCTTTAAAAAAATATTTTTATCAAAATGCTACGGAAGTGCCTCAGAGAAGCCATTATTCAGCTGTTTTATGCACTTTTTCTGTATTAGTCACATTCTTGGAACTACATCTCTTCGGATGCACCATCAGCTGGTACTTCATTAATGAACCCTGTTCCTTACTCAGAAGGAATTAGTGGTGCATCATGGGAAATGCAGTCCCTTCAGAGGCTATGTCTACACTACAAAGAAAAATCAGAAAAAGATACACAAATTGCGAACTGCAATTTGTATATCTTTTTCTGCTTTTCTTCCAAAAGAGGCTTTTCTGACATTTGGCCCATCTACATGGGGCCAAATGTCAGAAAAAAAAAACCTCTTTTGGAACATTCTTTCTTCCTTGTAGAATGAGGTTTACAGGGAAGCCAAAAAAACACGTCTGCTTTTCCAAAAAAGAATTCAGAAAAGCAGATGCATTCCTTGGATGTGGCAGGGCTTTAACAGGGCTAGCTCAGAGCCAAGGCCATCCAGGAAAGTGGAAGTGTAAGACACACAAACAACAGTTCCCATGAAACACCATCATTAATCTGGTTTTCAGCCAGAATATTTTGCCCCAAAGATCTACATTTTCAAGGGAAAAAATAGTTTTTGCTGAAATTTTCCACAGAAAAGAACACTGCTTTGTGAGTAGCTTGAATTTTCACACAATGCACTGATTAATGACAAATAACGAACAAATTTATAATAATGTACTTATTATGAACAATTTATAAATAATAAAAATGGCTAACTTCATAAAATATATTGTCACAGTTAGTTTACTCATCTGCACAAATAGGTAGATTAGATAAAACTAAAAACTGTTTCCAGTTATCAGTGGCTTTTAATGAAGCAACGAAAGAAAGGAAATTCTTAAGTGGAGAATGACAAGTTAAGCATGTCTTTTTAAAAGAATCCTTATTTAGGAGGATTCTGCAGTTTAATAAATTATTTTGAGAGGGATTATAGATATAAAATTGTTAGAACTTGAATAATAACATTTATTAATTCAGTTAATTTTGAGGGATTGAAAATAGGGTATTTTATAAAGGGATGTTGAAGCTTAATCAGAACAAATGTTGGCTAAAAAATATGAAAGCTTGCTGTAGTTTTTAAGAAGCCATAGTTCAATTGATGACAAAATAACTGATTAATAACTGATTAGTGCAGTTCATATTTAAAGGGAAGAAATGCATTTTCATTATCCTGTAACATAGTGGTAGAAAAATGCAAATAATAAATTAATTGAAATTGATATGTATGAGCTGGTACCTCTCTGGCATCAGTCAGGGTATGTCTACACTACAAAGTTAATTCGAACTAACGGACATTAGTTTGAATTAACTTTCATAGGCGCTACACTAGCGCTCCGCTAGTTCGAACTTAATTCGAACTAGCGGAGCGCTTAGTTCGAACTAGGTAAACCTCATTCTACGAGGACTAAGCCTAGTTCGAACTTACTAGTTCGAATTAAGGGGTGTGTAGCTCCTTAATTCGAACTAGTGGGAGGCTAGCCCTCCCCAGGTTTCCCTGGTGGCCACTCTGGGCACAACCAGGGAAACTCTACTGCCCCCCTCCCGGCCCCGGATCCCATAAAGGGGCATGGGCTGGCTACGGTGCCCGTGCCAGGTGCAAGCCTGCCAGCACTCAGCCAGCAGACCCTGCACCTGGCACGGCTCGAGCCAGCCACCCGATGCCCTCCAGCCCTTCCCGTCTTCCCGGGACCAGGCTGGCGGCTCCTGGGAGCTTGCCTGGGACCGCAAGAGGCGGGCACCCGCCTGGTCTAGTGCGGACATCGTGGACCTCGTCCATGACCTCCGCACTAGGCACAGGAAAGTGGCTGTCTAGGGCAGGAGAGCTGCCAGCCTGGCCACCCAGGAGCAGGTGTGCATGAAAATCAAGGTGGTCCACTGAGACCCCCGACCCTGAGCTTACAATGGCCGTACTGGGTCAGACCAAAGGTCCATCTAGCCCAGTAGCCTGTCTGCCGACAGCGGCCAACCCTAGAAACCCTGGAGGGGATGGACCGGAGACAGTGACCAAGCCATTTGTCTCATGCCATCCCTCTCCAGCCTTCCACAAACTTTGGGCAGGGACACCACTCCTACCCCCTGGCTAATACCACTCCATGGACCCAACCTCCATCACTTTATCTCACTTCTCTTTAAACTCTGTTCTAGTTCTAGCCTTCACAGCCTCCTGCAGCAAGGAGTTCCACAGGTTGACTCTTTGCTTTGTGAAGAACAACTTTCTGTTACTAGTTTGAAGCCTGCTACCCATTCCTTTCCTTTGGTGTCCTCTAGTCCTTCTATTATGGGAACTAATGAAGAACTTTTCTTGATGCACCCTCTCCACCCCACTCATGCTTTTATAGACCTCTATACTATCCCCCCTCAGTCTCCTCTTTTCTAAACTGAAAAGTCCCAGTATCTTTAGCCTCTCTTCATATGGGACCTGTTCCAAACCTCTGATCATTGTAGTTGACCTCCCCTCTCCCACCCTCTCTCTTCTCCTCTCCCACCTCCTTTTCCCAGTCTCCCAGAGTTTTGTTCAATAAAGAGAGATTCTATTTTTGAACACACATTTTCTTTATTTTGTACATCAGGAAGAGGGGCTATGGAATGGTAAGTGGAAGGAGGTGAGGGAGGAATGAGGTACGAGCCCCCGATGGGGAGGACTGGGCTGGCTCTGCGGGCTTCTGGGGGTGGAAGCTCTCCTGCAGCCCCCCAATTGCCCCCTCTCCCCAGATGGCAGCCTGCGGCAAGTGCAGCCGGTCTGATGGCTGAGTGCTCTGATGTGCCCAGTGTGGGCACTCAGGGCACTCCAAGCCAGGACTGCTTTGCAAGCGGGGAACCCGAGAACTGTCTGTCCAGGGTGGGGGTCGGGTCTCTTTAAGCACAGCCCTCAGCTAGCCTGAGGCAGCAGCTCCACGCTCTAAGTCCTCAACTGATGCCCTGCCGGCACTGCTTCTGGCCATCTTTAACCCCGGTTCAGGGTCCACTTAATGTGGACATGCTAGTTCGAATTAGCAAAACGCTAATTCGAACTAGCTTTTTAGTCTGGATCCGTTAGTTCGAATTAGCTTAGTTCGAATTAACTAATTCGAACTAAGTTAGTTCGAATTAGCGCTGTAGTGTAGACATACCCTCAGAGTACTCAAGTGCTGAAAATTAAGCACATGCATACGTGTTTGCAGGATCAGGGTTCAACTTCGTCTTCATGGCTGACAATGTATGTTGCCAGTGGGTTCATTGCCAGTGGTTGATTGATTGTCTCCCATGGTAAATAAAAACACACTCAGAATACCTATTCTGAAACTGCATGCATTCATTTGTTTCCTAGTGAGGGAAAAATCTCCTCAAGAAATTGAAAGCCTTCATAATTGCTGGGCAGCTAGGGAAAAATATTTTTTTAAGCTGTGGATGAGCAATCAGAAAGAGAGAGAGTATACAGCAATTTTAACATGTCACTTTTACAGCTTGTGATATATAAATTCTACCTGCCACATTATGAATATGTTTCTCTGAATACATGAAAGCTGAAAACTGGTGCCAGAGTCAGGAGTTATAATTTTATATGCAGCCACCAACGCAGGCAGATCACTGGGGGAGGGGGAGGGAAATATCTCTCACCAAGATGTCCACTGCTCATAACACTTATGGTATGTCTACACTATGCAGCTTTTAGTGACAAGGCTGTGTCAAAACAGCCTTGTTGCCAAAAGTCAGCTTGTGTCAATATTGTTTGTTGGCAATTTTACTGAGAAAATACTTCCACCCCCCAACAATGGGGTTTTGTTTTGTCAGCATGAGAGCACTCCTGCTGACAAAGCAGTATTCACACTTTCACTTGACTTGGAAAAACTTTGCTGCTAATGGAGGGGACAGCACCAGTGTATGACAAAAGTTTTGTTCATCAAGTGTGAGTGTAGTCATACCATCTAGACATGCATCTGATGAAGTAGGTCTTTGCCCATGAAAGCTTATGCTCCAATACATCTGTTAGGCTGCGTCTAGACTGGCATGATTTTGCGGAAATACTTTTCACGGAAAAGTTTTTCTGTTAAAAGTATTTCTGCAAAAGCGCTTCTAGATTGGCACGGATGCTTTTGCGCAAAAATGCTTTTGCGCAAAAGCATCCGTGGCCAGTCTAGACACAATTTTGCGCAAGAAAGCCCCGATCACCATTTTAGCCCTTGGGGCTTTTTTGCGCAAAACAGTTCCTCCCTGTCTACACTGGCCCTCTTGCGCAAGTATTCTTGCACAAGAGGGCTTTTTTCCGAGCGGGAATGTGAAAGTATTTGCACAAGAAGCACTGATTTTGTACATTACAAAGTCAGTGCTCTTGCGTAAATTCAAGCGGCCAGTGTAGACAGCTGGCAAGTTTTTGCGCAAAAGCAGTCGCATTTGCACAAAATCTTGCCAGTCTAGATGCACCCGTAGTGTATAAGGTGCTACAGGACTCCTTGTCGCTTTTGCAGATTCAGACTAACACGGCTACCCCTCTGATACTTGTAGCCATACTCTTACTATTTAAAGGGGAGGAAGGGCAAGTGAGATCAAAATGGTCCAAGTACTGCACTTCAGCTACCCCTCCCCACTCCTGCTGCGCATCTCATACCCTTTGCCTTGGAGCTATGCCCCCTACCTCCGAAGCCTTCTGCCCCTCTTCCACCTTGTATTCTGTCTCCATAGAATGGAGCTGGGTGCAGGGGGACACAACAGGGCTTGGAATGGAAGGAGTTTGCCAGCTGCTTTTGAGAGTGGTACAGGACCAGGGCAGGGGTGATCCTGCCTTATCCCCATCGCACCACCAGGAGCCATTTGAGGTAAGCAGTGTCCATCTACAGCCAGCTTCAAACCCATGCCCCAGCCTTGAACCCCCTCCTGCACCTCAAACCCCTGCCCTAGCCCTCAGTCCCCTGGACTCAAACTCCCTTACAGAGCCTGTGTCCTGAACCCCTTCCTGAACCCCAACTCCTTGCCCCAGGCTCAGCTCAGAGCCCCCTTCACACTCCAAATCCTTTAGCCCAAGGCAAGATACTGCACCCCAACCCTCTGCCCCTGCCTAATGAAAGGAAGGGAGAATGGGGGAGGGAGGAATGGAGGATGGAGTGAGAAGGGTCAGGGCCTCGGAGAAGGGGCACGAAGGAGGCAGGGCAAGGGTGTTTGAATTTGAGGTAGATCTTACATTGCACTTAAATTGAAAAAATGATCTTGTGATTAAAAAGGTTGGAGACCACTGAATTAGAGTAATAAGATATGGCCCTATGTTAGTAAACAAGCATAATGAGATACTTGTGTACATAATGCAGTACCTAAAAGTCATGGGAATTTTTTTGCAGTACAGATCTTCTTCTAAGGCTATCCTAACTAGCGAACTGTCATATGGCAAATATGTAACTGTACCATCTAGCCTATGGGCACATTGCATGTATTTGTTGGCTAGCTAACCAGTAAGAACATTTTATTTCCTTCATAATAGGCTTTCTGTTCAGTGCAGAGCTGCCACTTTCACTTCTCCCATACATCTGTCTTCCAGTCACTGAGCAAAAATACATCCACTGGCATAAGCAAGTGGATGTCCAGTAATTCTTTTGGAGTGTTGCTCAATTATCCAGACTGAGCTATCTCAGAAACTTGTTCCTTTTTCACAACATGAGCTGGAAATAAAATGAGAATCATCTTTGAAAAATACAGGCTAATACATCTGGAGAAAAATAATCTAAAACATAGATATTTGTGGGAAGGGAGAACACAGTAATGCTGAAAGAAGGACAATCCGGAACAAACAATTAGGCAAGAGTTTATAATATAATATCAAAGCAAAAATGTCAGAGAATATTTGCATCCACAGTCATCACGTCACAGATAAGGGAGATAAATTCTGAGTATATCACACTGGTGTGACAGCATCTCAGTTAGTGCAGCCATCCTAAGCACCATGTTGCCACAATGATACAGCTTGACAAACTGAGGGAAGTTAAGATAACATCAAATACAAGTATAAGGTGACTGAAGAGACTAACTTTTAAAGAAAATTAAGGATTGCATTTCTATCATTTAGCTACGTAACTATTTTGAGAAAATGTAAGAATCAACACATATTTGCAGAGTATTAGCACAGAGAAAGAGAAATGGATTATTTCCTTTATTATCTTTAGAGGGGTAGCCAAGTTAGTCTATAATAGGAAAAACTTAAAAACCAACAAAAAGACTAGTAGAACCTTAAAGACTAACAAAACATTTAGATAGTATCATGAGCTTCCGTGGGCACAACCCACTTCTTCAGATGACAGGAGTATTAGAAGTCCAGATCCAAAAATAAATAAGGAATGGGGATGGAGGTGGGAAGAAGGAAAAAAGAGAGTAAAGAGAGAAAAAAGGAGGGGAGGAAAAAAGAGAGACGGTGAATAGAAAGTTCACATAGTTACAAGAGGCTTTCCTTTCTTATAGCACTCTTGGGGTACGTCTAAACTATAGCCCTGTCGGCAGAGGGATGTAAATTAGACGTATCGTAAGTGCAAATGAAGCCGGGATTTAAATATCCCGAGCTTCATTTGCATAATGGCAGCATCCGCTTTTTTCAAAATGGGGCTTTTCCCAAAAAAATGGCAAGTTAGATCAGGCATTTTTGACAGAATGTCCTGTTTCGAAAGATCCTGTACGAAAGATCATTTTGGGTGTGTCTAGACTACAGGGATTTTTTGAAAACGATAGCCTTTTTTAAAAAAATCTTAACCTGTGTCTAGACTGCTGCCACATTCTTTCAAAAGTAAATCGAAAGTACGCGACAGTTTTTTCTACTGCGGAAAACCTCATTTTACGAAAAACGCCTTTCTTTGAAAGTGCTCTTTTGAAAAAAGGCACTGTGTAATGCAAACTGTGCTTTTGTGAGAGCATCCAGACTGCCTAGGTGCTCTTTTTCAAAAAAAATGGCTTGCTTTTTCGAAAGTACTGACACCCTTTTTCAAAAGTATCTTTCGAAAAAGCCTCTCAAAAAAGGTGTGTAGTCTAGACGTAGCCTCAGAGGAGTACCGGATTTTTTGAAATGGGGCATTTCTGTCAAAAATGTCCCATCTAAACTGCCGGGTTTTTTTGAAAAGCTCCGTTTCAAAAAAAAGCGGTGGCCGCCATTATGCAAATGAAGCGTGAGATATTTAAATCTCGGCTTCATTTGCACTTTCGATACGTCTAAGTTACATCCCTCTGCCAACAGAGGGGTGTAGTTTAGATGTACCCGAGGGAATGACTACTTGTGGGACTAATAGAATGAAATTAACAAGAATAATTTAGGTTGAATATCAGAAAACACTTTCTGATCCATTAGATTGAAACAGTCGCTGGGTGTATTGTAATCCCTTTTGTTAGGTATATTTAAAACTAGATGGTATTAATCACAAGAGAATAAACGCTAGGAAACAATCCTTCATTGAGACAACAAGAATCCGCATTGGCAGGGAGGCTGAAAAAGCCATATCAGGTCTTCTAATCTACTTTAATTTCCATGAAAATTAATATTTGCTCCTCTCCTTTGGTTTAAATTTTGCTCATTCAGTCATAAAACCTCTTAAATCTTTGCAGTCACAAAATGTGATTCTCATTCATATAAAAGTGCCTCACAGCTATTCATACTAATTAGTCAAGGTCATTTAAATGCATTTTGCATGAAGCACCTTAAACACGATGTGCCATTTTGTATATTTATCAAATTACTAATCAATATGCTATTCCACAGTTACTACTGGGACTTGAGCTACACATAGAGTGCTACATGCATTCCAATTGTGCAAGCTGTCGTCTGCATAAATGAAATTAAAGTGCATGCAGTAATCATTATTCACGATACAAAAGCAATGAAAGAGTGAACTGAATGCACTACATACCACAATCTGTATTTTAAGTAAATCTTAACTGTTTTCCCCCTCTAACAAACCTGGCATTAAACTAGCTTCGATTTCACTTTCTTTCTCCAACATATTACCTCCACTCTATTGGTAAAGTAATTTATTCCATCCTCTGTGGAGAGCCTGGATCTCATTTGCCAGCATATTTATCTTTCCTGCCACTGCACTGTCATTCATCTGCAATCTCCACAGAATACCAGACCTGTGCAGAATTTCAATTAGGATTGATTCAACTAAATCCAGGCCACAGAATTGATGCTGACAGGGTGACCCCATGAGAATTTAATATGCTGTGTTTTTTTAAAAAAAATACAATCACTAAAGTTTAACACCATAAGTCATTAAATTCTCTATAGCCTCATTTTAATCTGATTCACAATAAGCCTTTTTCAGTCTCTGTGTATTGTGTGAGTAAACTGCTTTTGAGCAGTTTTGATAACCTCAAGAAAGAAATTACCATAAAAATCTCTGCTCTTTCTTTGAGGTCTAATCAACTTTAACTCAGGCAGTTTGTAATGAACAGAAGAATGATTTCCACAGAGGCTGAACTACCTTCAGCTTTCCCTCCAGTATATGTATACATTCAAAAATCAATACAATGTAGGGTAATATAGATAAAATAGCTCTGCTCTTAGCTCCTTGATTTGACAGACTTTCAGCAGGTTTCATCATAATCATTGACAGACTTCATCTGCTTGTCAGTTAAATGGCCTAATAGAATTTCCTAAATAATTCCGAGTTCGCTAGAACGCTACACTTTTAAAGGGCACTAGCCTCCAGCAGCAGTAGTTTGAAGGTTTTTCTGACCCATCATATATAACCTGACACATTGATTGTAACTTTACATTATCAGCTGTACATAATGAATGACTTCCTCTGATTATACATCAGAAGTGGCTCCTAGAATTGAAGTGTAACAATGAAAAGGGTAACACATGCTAACAATGATACCACAATCAACTAGTGATAGTGGTGGTAGTTTTGTTGTTGAAGCTAAAGAATTTCCTTGAATTTATTCTTCCTAAAGACTGAGTCTTAACCAGAAGGGTATGACTACGAATTATAATAATCTCATTTAGTTTATAACAGGGAAGATGAGAACACACAGTAGTAAAAAAGGAATAAAGATGGAGTGGATATATCATTGGCATACACTTATATTAAAATGTAATAAAATATGATCAGCTTCTGCCAGATGAAATTGTGAAAAGCGACATTGATTTGTTTGTGGATTCAGATAACACATTGATGAGTGCAGTATAAACAGACAGTTCTACTTGTCTGTAATGTTTATTTATTTATTTTGTAGTTTAATCTCATGCAGGTTTTCCAGGGAATATTGCATCTAGGGCAAGCACTTGTTTCATAATCCTTCATGTTCTGTAGTTGGAAATTCCCATTGTGTAATGTTACTGTCAGCAACAGAATACCCTGCAACCACTAATTGTCATCTGTGTTTCATACCTACAGTAAAGTATGGCTCTTTCTGACCCTTGTTCACAACTGCAAACATTACTTCCATAGAACATGACAATCAGTTAGTATGTATTAACAGCACTAAGGTATTTAATAATCAAGGGCTACGTTGTGTCTTTACTGACAGCTATGTGCATAGGCACAATGCCACGGTAGGACTGCAGAAGGCTTAGTGCCTCAGAGATGGCCCTCAGTAGAACAGTTCTTCCCAAGACTTACCCTGTTGTGGTAATTTGCTACAGCCATGTAGCAAATTAAACTTTGCCTTCTCTAACAAATAGGGTGTATGCATGTGTATATTGGCAGATAGATTAAAATGAATAAATAAATTCCAAAACAAAACCGTACACTGCAAACACTTCTGTCCCCTAGGGAGAGGATGAGACTGTAATCATATAACAGATGTTAGTCATGGGTCTTAACACACTACTGGATGACATTATTATACTACAGTGATGAGAGCAATAAGGGAAGGGAAGGGAAGGGAAGGCATCATGCTCTCCTCCTTCTTTCTCCCATAAAAATTTGGATCTGCCTTCCCCATGCCCATATCTCAATCACTTTTTCTCTGAGGAGATTGTCTGGCACAACAGCCCCTTTATTTCCTGCTGCAACACCTGGATTTAAGATCTAGATCAGAGGATCTCAAAGTGGTGGGCATGCTCCCATGGAGGGGTGCAGAATGTGTTGGGGGCAGGGGGCTGAGAAGGAAGAGTAGAGTGGTGGCTTCTGGCAAGGGGCCCACTGCTGATGGCAGTACTACCAGCAGCAGCAGCACAGAAATAAGGGTGGCATGGTACAGTATTGCTGTCCTTACTTGTCTGTTACTGATGGCAACAATGCAGTCTTCGGAGCCTGTGGACAAAGGGTTATATATTTTATATTTCCATGGCTCCAGATTTTAAAGGCTAGGATTAGAGGGCTGGAGCACATGACCTAAAAGGAGAAGCTGAGGGATTTCAGCTTATTTAATATACAGAAGAGAAGAGTGAGGGGGGAATTTGGTACCAGCCTTCAACTACCTGAAGGAGGGTTCCAAAAGAGGATGGAGAGAGGCTATTCTCAATAGTGACAGATGACAGAATGAGGAGCAATGGTCTCAAATTACAGTGGGGGAGGTCTAGGTTGGATATTAGGAAAAACTATTTTTCCAGGAGGATAGTGAAGCACTGGAATGGGTTACCTTGGGAGGTGGTGGAATCTCCACCCCTAGAAGTTTTTAAGTCTCTGCTTGACAGAGCCCTAGCTGGGATGATTTAATTGGGGTTGGTCCTGCTTTGGGCAGGGGGCTAGACTCGATGACCTTCTGAGGTCTCTTCCAGCCATAGGATTTTATGTTTCTATGATTCTATTACCTAGTTTGTGCCTCATTTTGTAATAATGTATTTCTTATTGTTATAATATTCTGCCATTTAATGTCTCTGTGTCTGCACAGAGTTCCAGAGAGGCTGCAGTCCTGGGTGAGACAAGGACACAAATCTGGAATTCCAGCTGTATGGAAGGAAAGCCTCCCTATGTTTGCAGCTGTACCAGTTTTCTTTAACACACAGCGTCTTTTTAAGAAAGGTTTTATACAACATGATAGTATTCACGTGAAATAAAGTTACTGCCAGTGAGAAAGGCATTGTCTGTACATTATCGGGTTCTATTCTTCTAGAGATGTTATTTTCTGTAATTTAAAGGAGTGTGTGTGTGTGTGTGTGTGTGTGTGTGTGCTCGCTCTTGGAGTATGTCTAGACTACGTCCCTGTGTCACCAGAAGGATGTAAATTAGACATACCAACATTGCAAATGAAACGGGGATTTAAATCTCCCGCACTTCATTTGAATAAAAATGGCCGCCACATTTTGCGGAGTCAGCAGTTTGTCAGCAAAAAGCAGCTGTCAAGACGGAGATCGAGCGACAAAGAAAACCTTTGTCAGCTGATCCCTTATGCCTCGTACAATGAGGTTTACAGAATCAGCCGACAAAGGCTTTCTTTGTCGCCCAATCCCCGTCTTAACAGCCACTTTTTGTCAACAAACTGATGATTCGGCAAAACGTGACAGCCATTTTTATTCAAATGAAGCACAGGGATTTAAATCCCTGCTTCAGTTGCAATGTCGGTATGTCTAATTTACATCCCTCTGGTGACAGAGGGATGTAGTCTAGACATACCCTCAGTCCATATATATTCTCAATATAAGATTGTAAGATGCATGAGGAAAAGCCATCTTTTCATTATTCATGCCTACAGCAACTAGCACAATAGAACTCTTAGTCCTAAGTAGGGCCTCTAGATCCTACCAAAGTAATAATCATCATAATCTATCCTCATCATACACCTTGGGAAATTTTGCATTTCCCTGTTACCTGGTTGAAGTTTAGTAACACACACAGAATGAATGTGTGTGTGTGTGTGCATTGCACCTCTGTAAACCAGAATTCTCTGGTCCAGCAACATCCATGGTCCACCTGCACCACAGATGTTCCAGGATCACAAAGTCCCAGTGCGCTGGGGGATGGAGAACCTGGGAGCCTGGCATGATGCACGGGGAGGGCGGGAACCTAGGTAGGCTGCGGGGACCCCAGTATTCAACCTAGCTGGGCTGCCTGGAGAGCTGGGAAGCCCAGAGAGATGGCAGGGCAGGGGGTGAAGCTGGCAGCAGGGGAGCTGGAAATGATCCAGAAAATCATTCCCCGATCCAGAAAAATCCCTCATCCAGGACCAGTCAGGTCCCGAGGGTGCCAGACCAGGAAGGTCTAACCTGTACTAAACTTCAACCAGGTAATAGGGAAATGTAAAATCTCCCAAAAAGTAGGGTGAAGATAGATTATAATGATTATTACTTTGGTAGGATCTAGAGGCCTTAGTCAGGGATTAGAGCTCCATCGTGCTATTTGCTGTAGGCATGAATAATAAAAAGATGGCTTTTGCCCCATACATCTTACAATCTAAGTATATTTTGAGAGAGAACAGATCCATGCTGTTTTGCATATATAAATGTCCCACAGAAACCAAGTCAAGTTCATCAGTAGAATGTCACGTGTACTCTAGAAAAAACATATTCATCATGTGATAATTGTATATCCAGCAGGCATTCATCCCAAAGTACACATTTTCATCAGTTATACATTTATCACTAGTAGCTTTAGAAATACAGCTGGAGAGTGAAAATCCAAAAGACCATGTGTTATAGCAAATTGTGTGCTGTCACAATACAATAATAAGAAAAACATACTGTAGCCATAAGAATCTAGTCAACAGTACTTCTTAATTACTTGCATGTTAACCTTGCATGTTAATATGTTTACTGAAGATCAAAGTACCCAGATGGGGTATGAATGGCTCATTTCTATCATTTCTGTGGATGAGATCCTGAGGTACTTATTCTCTTTTTACTCAGAAAAAAAACTAAGTTAAACGGAGTCCTTTTCTCGGATAAACTTAAACTCAATGGAAATTTGCCCGAATAAGGACAAAAACCTAATTTACTCAATGCCTGACAGGAGAAAAATCACAAATAATATATTTGCCTAATATTATTTGACCTTCTTAAGAGCTGATTGAATAATATAAAATGTGTTCATAAATAATGTATTTGGTGATTCACAGGGGGAAATGGACTAATATATTATTCACAGATATTATTCAACCACTTCTTATAAATCCTGAGTATAAAAGTGAAGGCCCGAGTTCTGAAGTGAGTTCCACACAAGGAATCCTTTGTGCCCATGAGATACTCTGTGAGGTCAGTTCAATGACTGTTTCAGTCGGCTTTTTAGATGATCGCCAGTAAATCAAAGTGGTTCTGAGCTGGTCCAAAATGCAGGATCAGGCCCTAACCAAGAACTTTTGGATTCTTTATTATTTTGTTGTGTTACCATTAGTATGTATCTGACAGATTGATACATAAATCTTCCCATTTGGATGTTGAAAGCAGATTGCTCTTACAGGAAAAAAAGTATACAAGCAGTTAAAGCATCTCAGAAAATTATTAATTACTAACAATTATTATTTATTGCTACTGTTTAAAACAGTAATAATTAGTGATTACAAATAGCATACTAATGAAAAGTCTGATACTTTTAAAGAATGTTAATGACTAAATTGTAATATTATGGTATTTGTGTTCACTTTTTAAAAATTTGGTGGGAATATGTTCCCTTGTGTTGCTTTCTTGTGAGCTGCTGACCATGAGTGCAGTTCTGCACTGTGCAGAGGTCCAGCACAACTCCTTTGTACTACTCACATCCCACTCAAGTCCTAGAAATAGTCAATGTATACTTCTTGTCAACTCAGGGATGAATTCCAGCTGTTCACAAAGGTATAGTCATAGGTAGGCTTAGGGAGGCCATGGTTTACCCAGTTAGCCCCTAGACTCATCCGTATTGCAGGCTGTATGAATTCAGAAGACTGTGTCACTGTGGATAAGGAACTCCTGTCTGTGGAGTGGTTGGCTCTTGTCCCTTCACCATGGCCAGCAGGGAGGGGTGTAGAGCAGTCCGACAGCCCTACCACTGCCTCCATCCAGCAAAGCAAACTTCTCCTGGCCACAAACAGCTTTAACAAGATCCAGGCCCTCCACAGGTGCCTACTGGCCCTTCCACTCTGACTCAACCTATACCAGCTAGTGGGACTTGTCTCCACAGGTCAACCCAGCCCCCAGGCTTCCTGGTTTCATAACCTTTCTCTGTACCCAATTAACCCTCCAGACCCACTTTTCTGCCTTCAAATATAATATACAATAATAACATGCTATATATATTCTTTGCTGTGACATTTTTCCTTTGGGCATTGACTGTCCACCTTAAATTGAGGCCACACAAATTTACACTTCTGGCTATGCCACTGCCCCTTGAGTATTGAAGTGACTATTATTTATACCTCCCCCACACTTCACAAGTACAGGGAGAATTAAACTGACTGTGCAAACACATTCTGTGTGAATTATTACATGTGCCAGGATTCTAATATGTATGTGCGAATCCTAGCTATCCAAACATTTATAAGAATGAGTATTTTGTATGAATTTTGGTGGAGAACAGATAAAATGTAACCCCACAACTCCACGGCCCTTATCGGGGATTGGTAGGAAAAAAAGGGTAGAGGCTACTTTAAGTGTGCCCAACCCTCTTCGGTGGTTAAGAAAGAAGGAGGAAGAAAGCCTCAGCTGAGCCCCAACAGTCAGCCCATCTGCTCAGCTAAACATTGGTCCCTCCAGCCTGAGCCTTCCTCATGCCTAGAGCTGGCACCAGCTAGTGGCAAGGGCCCAGTATGTGTACTCATTCCATAAGGGTCAGATTCCCTGATGAAGCCAATTGGAAGACATCCCCTAAAGCAGCTGGGGAATGGGGTTGGATGTATAAGAACTAGTACATTGAGACAACCACCTGCCCTCAGCTCTTTAACCTTTATACAAAAGGAGCGTGTGGGGATTCCAGTCACAGGTTAGTGACTAGTTGTGAAGGTGTAGGCTGTGAAGGCTGACAGCTACCCTCCACAAGGTAGAAACAATTAAGGAAGGATTCATAATTTGCTCTGGATGGGTTATTGATGGTTAATTACCAGATGAGTTACGGTAATAAAGTTGGCATCTAACTAAACCACAGCACTTGCATCTTGTCTTTCATTCTGAATGTCTAGGGAGGAAAAAAACATAAGAAGGCAGTTGAAGCAAATTAAATTTCTCATTCAAACAAATATTTGCTGGAAACTTGTTATGCTATTGGATTAGCCAGGTGCTATACTCAGTAATAATAAGTACATAGTATCCAAAGTGTGGCAAACATTTTGCAGATAGCAAAAAAAGTCTCAGCCTAGAAGAGAATATGATCTATGTCTCCAATCCTGCAGCAACACACATTCTTAACTTTACACAGAAGAATAATCCGATTACTTTCAGTGGGACTGCTCACATAAAATTAACTACTTCCAACTACTTTAACTGTGTCCAGGATCTGAGCCTAAGTGAGCAATGAGCATTTAGGATGCACCAAACAGCAAGTGAAAGTTTGATTCTGTGGAAGTCAACTTCAAGTGGAATTGAATCAGGCCTGAAGTGTATTATTTTCACACTGAGTAGGGGCTTTATGTTGTTGTTTAGTTTTTCCTCTTTCATTTTCACTTCAAGAAACATAGGAAGCAGCGTGCTGGGGAAGAGGATTAATAGGACTTGTGAGAATTTTAAGAAGGGATTTATTTGAATTAAATGTTCTTTTCTTATGAGACTATAACCTGATCAGAATAAGAAACAACAAGACATAACCGAAGGCAACTAGCATAATCTTATCTGCAGTAACTTTTAACTAATGCTTTCATAATGATATAATTTCACATTAGGTAACCTGAGTGGGAGAGTGGTGGGGGAGAGAACATTACAAAGGCTGAAAGGCAAATTCAGATACTTATAAGCAGGTGCAAGTTTGGTTACTTACTTGAATGGCCTTGCCCTCTCTTACATCAGGTCTGAATTTGTCCCTAGCAATCTCAGATGCTTTTTGAGAATCGTACAAAAGATTTGGAAAGAAAATATTTTAATGAACCCATCCCAAGGAGGCAAAGATGACAAAAACATATTGCAGAAGGCCTAAAGTTTGATGGAAAATGTGTTTTTTTCCTTGACTGATTGGATAGCTTCCACATATATGAAATACATGCTAAATTATTTACAGATAATTACATCGCTGTGCTGTTGCTAAAATATTAAGACACTGTTATCCCAGAGGAGAAATTGTGACAGACTTTGGCACATCAAGTAATGAATAGCTGTGGGGTAATGAAGAAAAGAGCTACCAAAAGACTCTGGAATTAGGAAACAGAATGTTGTAAGTAATCCACTCTCAAGGAAAAAAATGTCACTTACTTTTCTTCTTTTTCTTCTACTAATTATATATAGAACAAATGTTCAACATTTGGTAGATGTTGCTTCAAGGCATTTTTTTTCTGGAACCAGACTAAAGCCCTCCCCAATCCCCCAGTTCATTATATGAAAGTTTAACCACAAATTTTTTAAAACAAAATCTCTTCCATTAAACATGTATTCAAATAAACACTGATGAATTTGGCAGCTGGCAATATAGGGCTTAGGTCAAACATCACTGGTAATGGGAAGAAACACCTTCACTACCATGTGAGTGACTGGTACTCCCATTATCTCAAAAAGAAAGGGGGGTTATTATTCCATGCCACAAAATGCTTTAGTAGGAGGGGCATTCCAAAGATACACAGCCTATGCAAAGTTTGATGTTACCTACCATATTCCAGAAAACACTTCCTTACTTAAAGATCTGTCTGAGGCTCTGAGAGAGACAAGATAGATAGATAGATAGATAGATAGATAGATAGATAGATAGATAGATAGATAGATAGATAGATAGATAGATAGATAGATAGATAGATAGATAGATAGATAGATAGATAGATAGATATCCTGGCAGAAAGAAAACCAGTTCATGCAGCAAACTATTTTTTCTGAATGTATATTGTAACAAAAAAGTACTTGAATATTGTCAAAAAGTAAATAGAAAACCTTCTCCATCATGTCCCAAATTGGGGTTCAACTCAATCCTATCAAAGCTGGGGAGAGAATCTGTCACTCAGTGTTACCCAAGCATCTACTGTTATACTACTTCCTCTGGCTGTCTGTACAAATGAAGGACAAAAATGAGATGAACCTTTCTTGACCAGAGAACACAGCTTACAAAGTCAAGCCATGTTCCTGCTATCAGACTCCTGCCAATGCAAAGAACCCAAGGTCATGGATCTGACAGCAGTATTGGGCAGTTAAAATACCTGTACTTTACTATCTGTCTGAAGAGTAACTACATGTATACTACACATATATTAGTTTCTGTTACCCTTTACTACAAAATGTATCAAATAAGCAGTGCTGACTGAGGTGCCTATTCAGCAAAATATTTAAGAAAGTGCTTAACTCTAACTGAAGCCAATGGGATTTAAACATGTGGTTAATGTTTGGTGTATCTTGACTGTAGTAAAGCTTCTATTACTGTCTTGCACAGGGCAGGGCAAAATACAGCCCAGAGGCTGGATCCAGCCCATCAAGCCACCGGATCCAGCCCACGGACCACCCTGCTGGAACCCTCAGGAATGCAGCTGCCATGGTTTAAAACACAGTCCCTGTGGCTTTGCTCTGCAGGGATGGTGAGGCTTTGTGCAATCTCCCCACGCCCAGCCCAATCCTCAGTTCCAATTGGCCAGAAACAACCGGTCAATAAGAACTGACCTCAACCAAACTCTCAGCTCCGATTGGCTGGAAACAGCCAGCCAGTTGGAACTGAGAGATTGGCCTGGGAGACTGGGGCAGTGCAAGCCTCTTCCCCCACCCGGAGTTGAAAGCCATGTGGAGTAAGGAGTGTGTATTTTCAAGAAGGCTGAGGCTGCAACAGGCAGGAAGCCCAGACAGTCTTGGGGGTGCTGCAGCCTTCTGGCCAGGAGACACTTAGATAAACTCGTCCCAGCCAGTGCCTGCCTCTGGCAACCCAACTCCTCTTGTATCCCAACTCCCTCCCCCAAGGTCACCATCCAAACCCTCTGCACCCCCTGCCCAGGTGGCAACTCCCTCCCAGACTCTGTGCCCCGTTCTACACTCCTCCCCCAGGCCAGAACCCTCTCCTGTACTCACACTCCCTCCCTAACTCTGCACTCCAAAGCCCTGACCCAGGTCACAACCCCATTTTCCACCCAAACACCCTCTCCTGCACCCCAGTCCCTTATCCCATGTTTCCTTCTGTACCTCCATCCTAGAACTTACACCCACTCCACAGAAAAGTGCAGCCCTTGACCACTTACCAAAATCTTGGAGTGGACCCCCCATCAAAAATTATTGCCCACCCCTTGTCTTCCATAACTCTCTCATAAATATACTAGGCAAATATAAGAGGAAACTATTGGTTGCATAAATGGTTAAAAAACTGTTCCCAAAACTGTAGATATGAGGGGTTCAAAGTCAAACTAGAAGGGCATACCAAGTGTAGCCCTGCAGAGGTCAATCCTGTATCCAGTTCTGTTTTATACCTTCACCAGTAATTTGAATAATGGCATAAAAGGTAACATTTTCAGATCATATCAAGCAGGGAGGGATTGCAAGTGCTTTGGAGGATAAGATTAAAATTCAAAATCATCAGGACAAATGGTCTTAGATATAAAGGATAAAATTCAATAAGGACAAATGCAAAGTACTCTACATAGGAAGAAGCAACCCGTTGCACATATTTACACTGAGAAGGTCACATAGGGTACATCTACACTAGAGAGAAAGATCAAAGCTGCCGCTGTCGATCTGCCAGTGTTCAAATTAACAGACTAGTTAAGACAACTAATACAAGGGGTAAGGGAAGTGGAAGGGAGAGTGTTCTTGCTTTGACTTCCTGCAGGGTAGAAAGTGCCAAAAGCCAAATTAATCTGCTTCGACTTCAGCTACACAACTAACGGAGCTGAAGTTGCATAGGTTAATTCAACTTTGTTCCATAGTGTGACATACTGTGACACCTGTGACACAATGGGGATGGTATTCACTCTGGTTGCTTTATTGTGCTGTGTGTGATTCCTACTGTCCTGTGCTGCTCTGTAGTGACTCTGAGTGTGTGTGTGTGTGTGTGTGTGTGTGCAGTGCCCAGTGGGGGATGGGATCTTTGGATGAAGACTCCTGAGGGATGGCACCTTAAGGAATGGTGCAGGACTCCTGTCACCTGATCCTAGGGGAAATGCAATAGAGATAACACGTAGGGCAAGACGGAAGAGGAGGCGTGGCAGCCAGGAGGACTGTGACCAGTTGCTGGGGGTGTGAGTTAGTTTTTGACTGGCTTGGGGAAAAGGGAGCCTTGCTGGCTTGGGCCCAGAGCGCTGGCTCTGGACTTCTCTATCCCCAAGATAGATAGTACTGAATGCCTATGATTCCTGTAACAACACGTCTGAGCTACACTGTGTCCCTGTCAACAAATAAACCTTCTGTTCTAGTTGCTGGCTGAAAGTAACATCTGGCTGCAGATGGGGCCAGGTGACTACCCTGTATTCCATGACAATACCCATGCAAAATAGGAAATCACTGCCTAGGAAGGAATACTGTGGAAAATGATCTGGGGGCTAGAGTGAATCACAAACTAAATAAGAGTCAACAAAGTAACATTGTTGCAAAACCCAGAAACATGATTTTGGAATGTATTAGCGGGAATATTGTAAACAAGACATGAGAAGTAATTTTCTGCTCTACCCTGCATTGATACAGCCTCTGCTGAAGCACTGTGTCCAGTTCTAGGTGCCATATTTCAGGAAAGATGTGGACAAATTGGAGAAAGTCCACAGAAGAGCAACAATAATGGTTAAAGTTCTAGAAAACATGATCTCCGAGGGAAGATTGAAAACACTGAGTTTGTTTAGTCTGCAGAAGAAAAAACCAGCAGGGGACATTAAAGGGTGTTACCAGAAGGAGGGAGAAAAATTGGACTCATTACTGCTGAGAATAGAAAAAGAAGCAATGGACTTAAACTGCAGCAAGAGCAGTTAAGGTTTGACATTAGGAAAATCTTCCAAACTATCAGCATTGTTAAGCACTGGAATAAATTGCCTAGGGAGATGTGGAATTGCCATGATTGGTAACATTCACCTGTAAGGTATGGCCCAGATAATACTTAGCCCTGTCTTGAGTGTGGGGGACCAGATTAGAAGACATCATGAAGTCCCTTCTAGTCCCATGAATCTATGCTTCTATGTTCTTAAGAACTTTCCTGAAGAATAGGAATCTCAAACTCCTCATCTATGGCCCAAGCATGTCTGCAATCCAGCCTGCAAAATATTTTGAAAAAGTTATTTAATCAGGCTTGTGCAGCAGAGAGCAGGCAGCCTGCGGGGACTCACCCATGCATACAGTTGCCAACAGCACTCAGAGCCCACATAGTACCAGCAACGAAGGACATAGCTCAGTCCCAAAAAGGCATGCTGGCTGCCTTTTCTGTGGCCTGCACCACATTAGCCAGTGAGCCACCTGAATCGAAACACTTTTACAACAAGCAGGACAGGGCTGGTGGGTTTTGCTTTTGGTTACCCTGGGCAGGGGCAGAGGATCAGGGGGGGCCCGTGAGCCTAGGCAGACTAGGCAGTTGCCTAGGGCACCGCCGGCCCAGGGCACCCAGTGATGATGTCACAGCCATTGATGGCCGTGCAGGCCTGGGGTGCCAGCTGCCGCGGCCAGCCTCGGGCCACTCCTGCAGAAGATCCCAGCATGAGGGTGCAGATGTTATTGGGAGGTAGGCCAGCATGAAGACATGGGGATGTCGAGGTGAAGACTCTATTTCATGTCTTTTATAGGATGCTTGTCTCTGTCTGGGACACAGAGGGTACACTGCTGCATCAAGGGAATGCATTTTCTCTTCTGCTTTTTTTTGTGGAAGAGCAAATGCGCTCTTTGTGAAGTCCCTGTATTCCTCATTCCATGAGGAAGAAGGGGACTTTCGAAAGAGGTGGGTTTTCCGAGATTTGGCTCAATGTAGGTAGGCCAAATTTTGGAAAGGCCTCTTCCGCCAAAAGTATCAGAAAAAGATACGCAAAATGTGGAGCACTTTGATCCTTGCAGTCTAGGGCTGTGTCTAGATTACACCTCTCTGTCGACAGAGAGATATAGATTAGGCATGTCAAAATTGCTAATGAAGCCGGGATTTAAATATCTCGTGCTTCATTAGCATAAACATGGCCACTGCTTTTTTCAAAACGGAGCTTTTTCAAAGCATCAGTCTAGATGTGGATCTGGTGAAAATAAACCCTTTTTCGACGGATCCTGTATTCCTCAAAAAATGAGGTTTACAGGATCTGTTGAAAAAGGTTTTATTTTCGACAGATCTGCATCTAGACTGACGTATAGACTGACGTTCCACAAGGCGTACAGATAGTTCGGAATGGCTTGCTAGTTCGAACTATCTAGCCCGTGCCGCGTGTAGCCGCGCGGCACGGGGTTCGAACAAGCCGGCATTTAAAAATGGCGCCGGCCGGCTTATGCAAATGAAGCCCAGGAAATTCAAATCCCAGGCTTCATTTGCAAGTGCGGTATGCCTACATTACCAACCTAGTTTGAACTAGCGGGGTAGTGTAGACATACCCTAAGGGAAGAGGAAGAAGGACTGATTGATATCTAGTCAGTTTCACAAAATGTGTTAATAGATTCACAGGTTACAACTATGGTTAAGATAGCTCTGTACACACCTCCCCTGGGCCACAGTCCTGGCAGCACCATGGAGCTAGCAGCTGGAAGCCATTCTAACCCTGCTCTGCTGCTGGAGGTGATGTCAGAGGCCCCTGACACATTTTAAATTGCCCAGAGTTGGCAAGTGGGACTGGGAGATGTGCAGGGGAGTGGGGAATGCATGGAGACCTCCACCTCCTCTGGAGTGCTGCCAGGGGAGTATGCCTGCTGGCCTGCTAGGAAGATCTGAGGACTGGCACTGGCCCTAAGAGTTTGAGACCTCTGCCAAAGAAGGATGGATTTAAATATATGCTGAACTGGGCCATAAACCGGGTTTTTATTTATTTATTTATTTCCGTTAATAATGTTTATCTTATTTAATGATGTGAACATTTCCAAATGCAAAATGTGCAATGAAATTCAATGTGCATGATGTCCCATAATTTAATGCATGCCTTTCAAAATCTCTCACACACCCCCACCCCGAGTATGGAGATAATGCAGCATCAGGCCATACTCAAATGAATAGTCCTATTATGTTCTATGGGTTTTGGAGAGTTGGGCCCATCATTAATATAGCAAACTATGAATATAATTTAACATATGAAAATAAACAGAAAACCTGCAAAAAAGATTAAATCGGACCCTCAATAGAAACTCAGGTTGCTTGAGATTGGAAAGGCTAAGAATGAAGAATTACTTACAGAGCCAAATCTTTAGGGAGATACTGGTAACTTTTTCCTCCATTCAAAGCCAAGCAATGTGTCCTTACATTTGTGTCTCCATGTGAAATGTTGCTTTGAAGCAGGTTATGTGATGGGTTTTTTTTTTTTGCCTGGTGACACAACCTGATGTGCCCTGATGAAATGTGACATGCTTGTCAGTTTTAGTTAAAAGTGAATAGAAATTGGCAAATATCCATGTGATTTGAATGTTTTCCCATTACTGGTGCCTGGCAGGTATTAAGCTATTGGCATACATATATGCAATGCTCTAACGGTGCTGTTATTCCAAGGAGGTATATATACACACACACATAGACACACATACACAGAGCTCATTGGAAACTTTAAAAATATATGTTTGGAAACAATTCTGCTCATTTATATAATGCAGAATATAGCTGTGAATTCTCTCCTCCTTGCCTTTGAACAAATACCATAACCCTTTCTACAGCAAACAACTGTGATTGTGACTTATGATTTCAGCTGAGCATAAAGCAACATGAGCAGATTAGCTCATAAGAAAAAAGATTGTTTTCCTGTAACTATCTTGGTGACAGAAGCTGAAAAATATACAACAAGAGTTGTTTCTAATTCCAGAGCCTGGTTCACAGCCAGGTTCCTCCAGGTTCTGCAGGAGTGAAATGTTTAAGAACATCTTCCCGAAAAGCTGCTACCCACAGGCTTCTGTGGAGCACAAGCTGTAAAAATAAAGATACCTCCCCTTGGTGCAAAGAGGGCAGAGGTTAAAATATCATCTACCATCTCCCAAAAAAAATCCCTCTGGGTTCTATCATCACTGCCAAAAAGGTGTCTTTACTGCATGATAATTTAATGTGTTAGTTATCCCTCTGTAGAATCCTAGTGGAGACAAGGCACTGTGGTTTTACCATGAGATAAATTAAGCAAGGTCAACCATGAGTGGGGAGCATAGTATTGACCTCTGATTGCTATCTTGCAGTATCCTTGGTCCCCTGCCTTCAATAGCATTTTACATTTTACTCCGGTCATCTGAAGAAGTGGGCTGTGCCCGCGAAAGCTCATGATACCATCTACATGTTTTGTTAGTCTATAAAGTGCTACCAGACCATTTTTTAAAGCATTTTACGATAAGATAACCATTTATGGTAATTGTCCTGCTGTCAACCTTCCATCACCACCATTTTGGAAATGAAGACAGAGCCTGGAACTTAGCTATCCCCATTAATGATGGAGAAGACAGTTTGCCCTCCCTTCTACTATGGGGTGTGTGTGAATCTAACCCATACTAGAGGAAGGGAGGAGTTTCAGGCTTCTGGATGGCATCAGTAGTCTTTTATGCTGAGATTTTCAAGGGCACAAATGGGAGTTAGAAGCCTACATACTGAAAGCCAATTGGTGCCTTTTGAAAAATCTCCCACTAACAGCTAAGAGATCAGGCAAGCTCATAATGATGCAGACATTTCCATTAGTGGCCTTATGTGCATTCCACTTTCCACAAAAATGAAGTTTAAACAAAGAGACAATCTATTCTCCTTCTGTCACTTTCTAAAACTTTAATCTAGTACAATAGAAAAAAAAGATATCAAACATATTCACCTTTGTAAATTTCATTGCAACAAATGTAGAGAAATCGTAAAATGTACCTTGATTCTATAAGCATGTATGTGAAAAAAGATAATACATTAAAAATATGCAGCTTAGGGCATAATCAGAATTCATTTCAAGTAGGTACTAAATTACAGTCTGAGATTTACTTGTTAGTGTCACAGATAAAAAGGATTAATTAAAGAAGTCTGCACTAGATAGATAAAGGACTCCATTGGATTTTGTTAATTTTCCTGGAATAAAGAGCAGGAATAACATAGCCCAGCTTGGAGTTTTATGCCACCTTGAAATACATTCCAGCTATGCCCCTGCTTCAAAATGTAGAAATCTACAATTAAAGAAAAATATGCAATCTGTCACAAAGAATTGTGGCCTGCAGTCATTTTCTTTTATATTAGTAATAGCATACCATAAAAATCTAACTAAAATTATTACAATTAAAATTATGTGAATACTCCATATTTATTTCAATAAGCTCCATGCAAATTTTTAAAAATCCATAATTCAAGAAAGTGCATTATGAAATAAATCATATTATATGTGATTTGTGGTGCCAGCTTGATTCCGTATCACATAAATCAAATTAAATTGCATTATAACCTCTCTTATATAACCTTGTCCTTAAAATTATTTATTACTTATATACATATTTTGAGAATGTAGGTATGCTTTGTGGGAACTAAATATGCTATTTATAATAAAACTCTCAGTTATATCTAAGTATAGAGAGGAGGACACAAGTATGTATAATGTTTATAGTTAAACTTTTCCTTCCTTCCTTCCTTCATTTCTTCCTTCCTATGAAGAAGAATAATTTTTCATCACTGAAAGAAATTTCACTAGACAATGTTCTTGCATGGATTATAGTGAGTGTACAAACAATAAGATGAACAAATCCATAATAAAACAGAGAAACATGAAAATAAAAAATAGATCCAAAAACTGAAGTAAGAGTCGAAAACATTTGCTACCCAGAAAAAAGGTTCCTCAATTAAAACATTTTGAAAATATAAAAAATATATTGACACTAAAACATAAGTGCCTGAATATACCAGTATTAAAAATGCAGTAAAGGTATAAATAGAAACATAAAGAACGTTGTTCTGTAGTTTTTCAGTTTCCAGTTCTTCAGACAAAAGCATATAAACAGTTGTTTTACGATCTTCACAAAATGTAGATTACTGAAAGAAATTCTTATGGCAGAATCGTCCCTTTAAAAGAAGAAAAATAATACTTGTAAGGAAGAGGGCAGTGGCTCTTTAGTGCTTGTGAAAAATATTTCATACAGAAAAGCCCTACAGAAAGTTATATCCTAGCCCAGGTTTTATGATGTGTTCATGTTAGAAAAAAATTAAACTCCCGTCATGTGACCAGGATCAGTATTTACTTTCTCAATAGCTACTGGTATAATCATAAACTACTAAGCAGATTTGGTCAAATTTTTTACCTTAAATTTTTCCCTCAACCTCTCCCTTTTTAAAACCCTTATTTTCATGAAAAAATTTATTTTTTCTTGTTTTCTGTTTACTTTTATCAAATATTTCATGCTTTTTAAAACTCAGTCTTTCTCAAAATTACACTATTGACTACCGGTGCTAACCTCCATTCAATAGAGGAGAACAATCTACTATTGGTAATTGATTATTTAAATGTCATCTGGCCTAGCTGATACCATTCTTATGGACAAATTCTAAAGTTCCGTGTCCTGTACTGCATCAGTTACATACACTCAGAAACATGCAACATACATTTTATCTCAAAGTTATTCTTATGCTTCCAAAATGCATGGGGAAATTGACATACAGCAATACTCTCCTTTCTTCTCCTGGTGCAATGTAATTCTGTACACATATGCACACACACATAGCATCAAGCTACAATGCTGGCCAATATAAATTAAGAACATAAAAACAATACAGATTATTAACAAATCCATCAAATAAATCACGAGAGGAAAAGTGATTCTAAATGAATATGTGTGAGTCCTTATATATTTGCCCCTATTTTTAAACCATGTGCTTAATTTTTATTAATTCCTCAGAATTCTATATCAAAATATAATGTGATGCGCTGAAGCCCATGGAAATCAATAGGAATGTTTCCATAGACTTAATGAAGGCCTAAAACCCCAGTTCAACAATGTGCTACGGTCCCTTTTGTTCCATCTAGACTTAACTCTCCCCTTCCCCCTCCCCGGCCCAGAAAATATTCCTCAGTGCAGAAGAGCAGGAGAGCCTATACCTGAAAAAGAATTGATTCTGGGGTATAGCAGAGGCAGGATATGCATTGGTGCATGAGGACATGGGGCAGGGAAGACCTATCTTCTACCTTCCTTCATCTCAGTGGGCTGCATGATTTAAATTAGGTGGTGGGCAACCTGCAGCATTCAAGCTCTGGAAAAGAGGGATTGGAGTGAGGGGGAGGGAGATAGAGTGTGAATCAGTTGATTAATGATGCTCTGAAAGTGCTGGGAGTGAGGGGGAGGAGCAGCTAAGTGTGAGGCTCCAGTGCCCCAGTGCAAAAGAGGCATGGGGAAAGGGGCAGAGAGGAGGTGTTCAGGCTACAGATAGAACCCAAAAGGGCCTCCTACAGCCCATGGGTTGCAGGTTGCCCACTACTGCTCCAAAGGAGACATTTATGGGGGTTAGAGGGGCATTACCCCCCCCCCCCCTGAGGTTGGAGCCCCTGGATTTCATACTTGAAGAGTGCTTAAAGCTGCATGCCCTGATTCTAGTGATAGTTCTTAAATGCAACAGAGTTTGAGCTTCTTGCAGCTTTGCTTTTGGGGCAGCGAGTTTGTTATAAAAAGAGAGAGGCCGGTGTTTAAGAATAACAAAAGGCTGGGCATTCAAGTAATTGAAGGCTCGCTAGAAGGTAAACATTGTTTGGTACTCCACTTAAAAGGAAGGGAAGGAAAGAGTAGGAATGAGTGTTGTGCTGCAGGGACTTGCATTTGGATTACTATGTTAAATTTATAAATATTCTTGAAAAAGGGTGACTGCAAAGAACTACAAGGGGATCTCACAAAACTGGGTGATTGGGCAACACAAAGACAGATAGACTTCAGTGTTGATAAGTGAAAAATAATGCACTGAAAAAATATCATCCCAACTATAGATTCAAAATAGCTGTTGCCACTCAAGAAAGAGATCTTGGAATCATTGTTCCCTGAAAACAGCTGTTCAATGTGAGGCGGCAGTTTAAAACTAAAACAGCTAACAGAATACTGAGTATCATTAGGAAAGGAATAGCTAATAAGACAAAATACCATATCATACTGACTCTGCATAAAGTCATTGTGTGCCCATCTTGAATACTGTATGCAGATCGGGTCAGCCCATCTAAAAAAAGATATACTGTATTTGGAAAAGGTACAGAAAAGGCAACATAAATGATTAGGGGTAAGGAACAGCTTCCATATGAGGAGAAATTAACAAGAATGGGACTTTTCAGCTTAGCAAGGAAATGACTAAAGGGTAAGGGGGATATATTAGATGTCTAGAAAATCATGAATGTGGTGGAAAAGTAGAATAAGGAAATCTTATTTATTCATTCACTAACATAACTCACTTGATTAAATTAATAGGCAGATTTGAAACAAACAAAATAAATTATTTTTTCAAAACCACCTTTTGAAACTCTTTGCCAGCAGTTGGTTGTAAGGCCGAAACCATAACAGGGTTCCAGTAAGAACAAAAGAAGTTCAAGGAGGATAGATCCATCAATGGCTAGTAATGGTGTCTCTAGCTTCTGTTTGGCAGAAACTGGTGAATGGGTGACAGAGGATGGATTGTGATGTTTCCCTCTTCTGTTTATTCCTTCTGAAGCATCTGCCATTGGCCACTGTTGGAAGACAGGATATAGGGCTAGAAGGGCCATTGGTCTGACCCATTATGGACACTGATTTTCTTAAATAGAGCTGAAATGTATCTGCTGTAACCCAGTAGATCCCACTCCCTTTACAGCTGAGATAGAGCCAAAGAGTCCTGATGGGGGTCTTTCTTGCCACAGAGTTAATAACAAAGAATATATATAAAAAATGTAAGGCTAACCAGTGTCCACAGTGACTTACCACAAAATGTCAGAATATGTTAGTATTAGAACTGAGTGGGTCCAATATTTATTTAATTTTCTTTTTTTATATAGGAATTAGATACAGTGCTTCTGTCAGCTAACTGCTAAGTTGTCTGCCAAAAAAGTAGTTTTCCTGTGTCTTGGTAGCCCCTGGATAGAGACGATGTGAGGGAGAGAGGGCAGATGAGGTTGGTTTTCTCCCCTTTCCCTCCCTATTTGGTGCTTGGCTTGTATTGAGCATACTCAGTAACACTGCTAAAGTCTCTGTCCTAACTCCATCTTCCTTCCCCACCCCCCCCACCAATCATGGCATGCACAGGTTCCTTCCCCCAAATCTGAAATGGTGCCCCTACACTCCTCTAGAGAAATGTTGGGAAATATTAACTATTGAAAAAAGAACAAACGGTCAGAGTAGTCATTCATTATTTTATGAAAAAGAAAAAAAAACTATTTCCATTTCATACAGTTGAGATAATCTGGTTTTCTCATGCAACTGAAATAGTAAATCCTCCATTTTTCTTTTACTATAATCAGTAGGGGACATAACCATTTCAAATAGCGATGAGTGAGGCTGCCAAATCTTATTTGTCATGATCGGATAGTTGAGTGCGATGTTCTTGATCCAGGTCATTCTGCGACAGCTAATATTGTTAATAAATTTATACACTTATTCACAACTTTCAAAGTTGAAGGTCCTCTTAATGAATGCCTACTAAAACAGATAAATCTATTCCACCTAAATGCATCATGGATTTCAGCCACGATCTAATGGTATTAATTCATCCTAGTCTTCTACTCACAAACTCATATCAGCTGATTTCTATGTATGTGTTCTCAACAAATCAAGAGATTTCTATGTCAACTCTTACTAAATAAAATGTACTAAGGTGATTTAAAATTTGAGTAAGTGCTTCTGTTAATTAGGAAATGAAATCCCCAGAGATTTTCTTTTGACAGAACACTGAAATGGTAACAAGTGTAACACCACTATCGTGCTTAATTATATAAACACAAGAAGTGAATTAGACTAGCATCTGAGTCTCAAAACATGAAATATATATTAACCTCATTGATCCTACATCAGTTTCTAACCAGAGAAGTAGTCTTAAAGTCAATAATTTAGGATGAAAGTCATGTAATCCAAAATACTGCCTAAGTTGGCCATAAGTGAAAGATGGATGAATATTTCCTCCAAACTAACTCTAGAACACAACACATCCATGTCACAGCTTCATAATGACTTCCACAGCTCCCTGAGTGGAGAAATGATGAAAAACAGTTACATTTCTTATTACACAAAATCCCATACGAGTGGATTAGTAGTGTATGAGAACCTGTTGGCCATATTCCTGCCACTTCTGAACTCTTGCATAAACTATTCATTAACAAAAATGCTTGTAGTATCAAAGCTTTAATGTCTGTGGTAAGCTTCTGAACAAATGAGCATTGTTCAGACTTTTGGGAGCTTTTCAAACCAAAAGGAAACTTTTACAAATTTATTTATGTAAGAATACATCACACAAAGTTCTCCATTACTAATTTAGACCCATCTCTAACTAACTCCGTCACGAAAACTTTTATATTTATATTCTGGCTTTATAATATTAGCTTTTAGACTACTTCCAAAGCTTTTATGTAGCAATATTTTTATATGCCTTTTTTTCCATTTCTGTCCTTGACACTGTGAATAGATGAAGTGTCATTTGAAAATACTGATGTAGTAACATTTTATTGCAGAGAAAATATATTTTTATCTTCCAAATCCATATCTAGGGCTGTTTGTAAATTGCAATGATAGACTAGTCATCATATGTTAGGCAATTTGTCATAATCTTTTCATTTTTAGAAGACTTGAAAACTAATTAACTCAAGAAGCTTAGTTACAAATGCAATGTATACAGAACTGTAATATGTGTGTCAAACCCTTAAGTCATGAAGAGGTATAGTATGGTTGTTTTGCAAGCTCACCCGTGTGAAGGGGAAATAAAATGAATGATGAATCTCAAATGGGTGAGCTACCAAACTCCTTTCATAAATCAGCCTTTAACAAATAAAATAAAATAAAATAAAATAAAATAAAATAAAATAAAATAAAATAAAATAAAGACGTTAGAATACTTAGGCCTTGATTCTGCAAAAACTTTCACATCTTTATCTCTATTCATATGAGTATTTTCTGTAGACACAATCAGCCAAATCCTCAGATGATGTAAATCAGCATGCCTCTTGTTTACTTATGGTACTATCCACTATACATGTTTAGTATACATGTATTTGTAGGATTGAGGCTTAGAAAGTCTCATTTAGTCAACTCACCGACACTGCAGGGATAAATAACAAGCCACATCCCAGAGCATGTGGCTGTTTCCCCAGCACTCTCCCAAAACTCCACCCTTGTTGCTAGGAACTGAGAGTGACCTCTAGTAGGAAGAAGAGCCCAGTCTAGCCTTTCCTTCCTCTGCCAGGCCATGCTTGTTTGGGGACAGACTGAGGCTACAAATCTAATACAAGCAAAGGGCCTGGGATGGCTTACCTCAGACAGACTCCTCTGGAGCATCCAGGGGCCACTTCTCAGGAACTGAAATAACTGGACCTCAGGAGTGAACTGAGCTCCAGTCAGAACAGAGAGATTGATCAGGGATGAGTGGACAAGAGATAATTGCCAAACACTGGCAGAGAGCTAGCCCACTACATGGGGGAAAACCCTCCAAGACCTAGCCTTTCAAATGCATATCCGTACAGAGATGGGCCAAAGATCCTATGATGTCCTTGCTTTTCTAGCTTGTCTATCCAGGAGTAGTCAAGGTTTCATAACTTGAAATTCAATTACCTCTTCCACAGTTTTGGATGGAAACATAACAGTACCAAAAAGAAGCTATAATTTCAGCCCTACTTCAGTATTTACATTTAGAAGAAGAGGTTATTAAAAACAAGGTACAAAAAACTTTCCCCACAAGCATCCACAATGTTTATGCAAAAGTGTGAAGTGTGTACCTAAAGACTGCCAATCAATAAATTCAAAGCAGATAACAAGTTAAGTCTGGCAGCCATGTATTATTAGAGAAAGCCTTAAAGTAGAAATCTATATATCCAGCAGGTTCATTGGGGGCAAATGATGGAATGATTATAGGTTTATTCAACAAAAGTAAGAGAGAGGGAAAGATGGAGCATAGGGCTATCAGCCAGGATGACATACATTATATTAGACAGATAAAGTGCTAGACCATGGAAGAATAATTGATTTCCTGATGGCATGCAATGACTTACCTGTAGCCCTTTTATTACAGTGCCAAATACATAATGAGTTTCAGTGAACCAGAACAGGGGCTTTTACAGTCTCTTCTTCCATTTAAACTTTAAAATTTGGACTCTTAACAAGTGGAGAAACAACTCTAACTTTCATAATCAGTATTAGAAGTGCACAACAATGACACTGCTTTGCCTTTAAGACCATATCCACATTTTTAGCATGGAAAGAAAAGGATGGAATATGGACAGTAGTCTAGGACTTGGGAGACAAGGGATCAATTTCCTGCAGTGCCACAGATTTCCTGTGTGACTTTGGGCAAGTCACTTAGCCTCTCTGTGCTTCAGTTCCCCATCTGTAATGTGATGATAATTGTACTTCCCTACGACACTGGGGAGCTGTGAGGATTAAAGACTGTGGGGTGCTCGGCAAGCACTCCCTTACTATGCTAAAGGGTACTATACAAATCTTCAGCTATCCCTCAATGTGAGGATGATGTCTTCCAGGGGGGTAATTAGTTGTGCTTTTAAGTCACTGAGGAGCCCAATTCTTGCCTTGCAGATTTTACCACAGATCTGACTAGTGTAGTCTTGGAAGACATATAGTTGTTGGGCTGGTCTGTTCTGCTTTTCCTTTCTTTCTTTCTTTTCCTCTTGAGCATGTCTGTTCTCAGAGGGTGCATCTACACTGAACCCATGGCTCAAAATAAGCTATTCAATTTCATCTTCATAAATTGCATAGCTTATTTTGAATGTATTTGGTAATAGCTTATTTTGAAATTTGGCAATGTCTAAAAAGTGCCAAATTTTGAAATAAAGCGCTATTCCAAAATGTTTTCTTAATTCATACCTCAAATTAAAAAACACAATAAGAGAACCAAAAAGTGCCACCGTGGCTTAACAACCAGGTAAAAGAAGCAGGGACAGATAAAAAGTGGAAGTCAAATCCTCGTGAGGAAAATAGAAAGGACCATAAACTTTGTCAAATTAAGTGGAAAAATATAATAAGAAAAGCCAAAAAGGAGTTTGAAGAACAGCTAGCCAAAAACTCAGAAAGTAATAGCAAAATGTTTTTTAAGTACATCAGAAGCAGGAAGCTGGCTAAACAACCAGTGGGGCCCTTGAATGATCGAGATGCTAAAGGAGCCCTCAAGGATGATAAAACCATAGCGGGGAAGCTAAATGAATTCTCTGCCTTAGTCTTCACGGCTGAGTATATTGGGGAGATTCCCAAACCTGAGCTATTCTTTTTAGTTGACAAATCTGAGGAATTGTCCCAGACTGAAGTGTCATTAGAAGAGGTTTAGAACACATTGATAAACTTAATAGTAATATGTCACCGGGATTGGATGGCATTCACCCAAGAGTCCTGAAAGAACTCAAATGGGAAATCGCAGAACTATTAACCATGGTTTGTAACTTATCCTTTAAATTGGCTTCTGTACCTAATGATTGGAGGATAGCTAACATGACACCAATATTTAAAAAGGGCTCTAGAGGTGATCCTGGCAATTACAGACCTGTAAGTCTAATGTCAGTACTGGAGAAATTAGTTGAAACTATATTAAAGAATAAAATTGTCAGATACATGGATGTATATAATTTGCTGGGGGAAAGGGAAATCATGGATGAATATAATTTGTTCTATAAAGGAAAATCATGCCTTATGAATCTGCTAGAGTTCATAGAGGGAGTCATCAAATATGTGGACAAAGGGAATCCAGTGGATGTAGTATACTTAGCTTTCCAGAAAGCTTTTGACAAGGTCCCTAACCAAAGGCTCTTAAGTAAAGTAAGTTGTTGTGGGATAAGAGGGAAGGTCCTTTTGTGGATTGATAATTGGTTAAAAGACAGGAAACAGGGTAGGAATAAATGGTAAGCTTTCCAAGTGCAGAGTCATAACTAGCGGGGTCCCCCAATGGTCTGTCATGGGACCCATCCTATTCAACTTATTTATAAATGATCTAGCGCAGTGGTCCCCAACGCGGTGCCCACGGGCGCCACGGCGCCCTTCAGGGCATTTGTGCGCGCCCGCTGACAACCTGGGCCGGGCCCGTCCCCAGCGCGTGGCGCACGGGAGGCGCCGTCGCCGGGTGCGCAGCGCTCGGCGGCCGCAGCACCGGGGCATATGCGGACGCTTGGGCGCGTGGCGCTCGAGCGGCGCCAGTGCCGGCCGCAGACGCGTGGCTCGGGAGGTGGCGCCGGTCCCGGGCTCATGGCACAAAGCGCTTGGGCGGCCCCAGCCCTGGCCCTGGGGCACATGCCGGTGCCAGCGCCGGATGCAAGGACATCCCCGTCTCTTGGCGTGCCCCCGGACGTGCAGCTCCGCCCCCGGGCGCCCGGCACAGGAGTGGCCCCACCCCCCGGGTGCCCGGCGCGTGAGTGGCCCCGCTCCCGGGCACCCGGGAGCCTCTAAAGGTTGGGGACCACTGATCTAGAGAAAGGGGTAAACAGTGAGGTGGCAAAATATGCATATGATACCGAACTGCTCAAGATTGTTAAGAACAAACCACACTGTAAAGAGCTTATTGGAAAACAATCCCAACTATATATACATATGATGGGAACTAATTTGTCTACAACTGCTCAACAGAGAGATCTTGGAGTCATTGTGGATAGATCTCTGAAATCATCAACTCAATGTACATCAGCAGTCAAAAAAGCAAATAGAATGCTAGGAGTCATTAAAAAAGGGATAGAGAATAAGATAAAAAATATCTTATTTCCTCTATATAAAACCATGGTACAACCACATCTTGAATACTGCATACAGATATGGTCACCTCATCTCAAAAAAGATATATTGGCATTAGAAAAGGTTCAGAAAAGAGCAACAAAAATGATTAGGGGTTTGGAACTGGTCCCATATGAAGAGAGATTAAAAAGACTTGGACTTTCTCATCTTAGAAAAGAGAAGACTAAGAGGGGATATGATAGAGGTCTATAAAATCATGAGTGGTGTGGAAAAAGTGAATAAGGAAAAGTTATGTACTTATTCCCACAATATAAGAATTGGGAGTCACCAAATGAAATTAATAGGCAGCAGGTTTAAAACAAACAAAAGGAAGTTTTTCTTCACTCAGCGCACAGTAAACCTGTGGAACTTCTTGCCAGAGGATGCAATGAAGGTTAGAACTTTAACAGGGTTCAAAAAAGAGCAAGATATATTCAAGGAGATTAAGTCAATCAATGGCTATTAGCCAGGATGGATATGAATAGTATCCTTAGCCTCTGTTTCTCTCGAAGTGGGAGACAGGGGAGGGATCATGTGAGGATTACCTGTTGTGATCCCTCCTCTGGGTCATCTGGTATTGGCCACTGTTGGCAGACAGAATAGTGGGCTAGATGGACCTTTGGTCTGACCCAGTATGGCTGTTCTTATGTTCTTAATGGCTACGTCTAGACTGGCCACAAATTCCGGAAAAGGGATGCAAATCAGGTAAGTCAGCATAGGGAAATCCGTGGGGGATTTAAATATCCCCCGCGGATTTAAATAAACATGTCTGCCGCTTTTTTCCCGGCTTGGGGAAAAGCCGGAAAAAAAGCCTCTAGACTGGCGCGATCCTCCGGAATAAAGCCCTTTTCCGGAGGATCTCTTATTCCTACTTGAAATACCATTAGCTCACAGACATCCCACTCTCCCCACCTCTAATATCATCAATTCACAGACACTTACCTTCCTTCCTTTCCCCCCCCCCTGCATCCTCCTCCTGTGCTGAAATGTGATTTGTCCTTTTCATATGTGTTCATTTTTTTAATTGTATCCTTTGGTATATATGGTTGTGACTATTTTCTTCCACTATTTGATCTGAGGAAGTGGGTCTGGCCCACGAAAGCTCATCATCTAATAAACTAGCTGCATCTAGACTGCTGTGCTGTGCTGGATCAGCTGATTGTCAGCACAGCACGGTGGCTATTTTTATTTTAATGAAGCGGGAATTATTTAAATCCCCGCTTCATTGACTATGCCAAATAAACTATTTTACACGGCTCCGTCGACGGAGCCATGTAGTCTAGACGTACCCTTGGTGCCTATTTGCAGATATCTATAACTGAAGACACATTTGAGTAACATTTCAAAAGATGTGCTGGCACAACAGATCCTGTGTTCGATTTCTGTGTTGATGCTGGCTGTTTGGGAAAGGTAGCTGGTAAGGTATAGAAAATGGTCCATATTTCTCCAGGGATCCTTTGTCAGGGTGATTTATGGAGAAAAAGAGTAGTTTTTGCAGGTGACAGCTAGTAGATTACCTTGGTTTTTCCAATGTTTAGAGAAATATCCATGCGGTTATATGATAGGCATCTGCAAAAATAATGTTTAATGTACTATGTGCAGGAATTATGCATTCATCTCCATACTGACAAGTGATGCCAATTCTCATGATCTTGGATTTAGCTTGGAAACATTGGAAATTGAGAAATTGACCATCTTTATGACACTCATGTCCAGGTCCAGCAGGAAGGCAGTCATGGATGAGAATCAGGATCATGGCAAAGAATGAATAAGAGTGTTGAAACAATGACACAGCCTTTCTTGACACAAGGGCAAATGATGAATAGCGTGGTCTCTGAACCTTTGCACATAATAGAGTGCTCTGATGATGGAAATGAATTTCCAAATCCACACAGCACCTTCCATCTAGATTGTTAGAATCAAAGGCCATGATGAATGCCATGAACAATTAATGATGTTGCTCTCTGCACTTCTGAATCTTTCATGCCACAAAGATCATGTTGGTTGTGCCCCGGTGTGCCTGAAACCACACTATGATTCAGGGAGAAGATGGTTTAGCAGAATCTGGGCAAGGATGTTCCGTGTAATGGAGAGGAGGACAATATCTCAATAGCTCCTACACAAAGATTTGTCACCTTTCTTGATTATTTTAGCAGTGTTGGCATCTTGAAAGTCAGGGGGAATTTCTTCGCAGACTCAGATTTTGTCAAACAGTTAGCAAAGTTTATGCTGGAGCATTGTTCCACCAGCTTTAAAATCCTCAGCTCATTGACCTTGAGATGGGTGGATCCATCCTGGGAATGTAATGAGATTGGGTCTTTGGAGCTTGGCCCATTTACAGATTTTGTTGCTTGAAAGAAGTTGCTCATGTCATCCTGATCTAAGAAATCTGGAATCTCATAAAAATAAAAATAACACAGTCAAAGCCTCTTTTATAACTTCTGGTTTACCACTTGTCTCTAAGATCATATCACACAAACTTTTAATCTTCTATCACATTCTTTTAATAGTTTATATATATATATATATATTCCCTTTGTAATAAAGTAATATCTTAGTAGTGATGAATATAAGAGTAGAAACCTTGTGACACACAATCCAAAATCAAGATTTAAGTTTTTTGGGTTTTTTTAATAAATACGATTGACCTGATCAAAAACTTCCTCTTGATCTAAGGATCATGCCAACAGTCTAATTAAACAGTTCTGTATCTGCTAATAATATCTCATTAAAAAATATATTATAAAAAAGGAATCTGCTGGGGAATGGGATACAATTGGATTATGTATAATCACAATTTTCTGTTTGTTTGCCAGGGCTTTAGAAAATATTTTGTAGTATTCAGGAAGCAGGGAAATAAGTTTCCCTACTTTACATTACACAGCTGTCACAGTATTTTAACAACATAAAATGTTCAAGGTAACTTTTTCACACTAATGACTTCCTTGATGACATTGAGAAAGGTCTTTTTGTCTAAGGGTACGTCTACACGGTTAGACTATTTCAGGATACCAGAGGTATCTGAAATAGCTACCCTGCGTCCACACAAGCCACATGAGGAATAAGGGATGGCTCGAAATAGCACTTTATTTCAAAATTCGGTGCCATGTAGCTATGCAAAATTTCAAAATAACCTATTTCAAAATAAAATCGAAATAAGATATGCCATTTGCATAGCGCAAATAGCACATCTTATTTCAAGTTTAGGGTGTAGTGCAGTCACAAAAGAAATACCTTTAGTTAATATAAGTAACTACATGTAATATATATACAAATATAACATTAATAACATTTTCCAAATCACTCACACATCCATGTCAGATTCTTTATTTTTGCTCTATTGTCTCAGGATACGTCTACACAGCAACGTTATTTAGAAATAACTAACATTATTTCAAAATAATGTAGTCCATATCTACACAGCAGGCAGTTATTTCGAAATAATGTTGAAATACTGTCAAGTTGGAGGACTTCTTACTCCTATTCCTGTAACCTTCAATGATGAGAAGTAAGGGAAGTCAGAGGAAGAGTGCTCTATTTCAAAATAAGTGCTGTGTAGCTGCTCCCAATTTCGAAACAAGCTATTTTGAAATAATCTATGCGATTGACATAGCTCAATATGTATAATTTATTTTGAGTTAAACCCTGCTATGTAAATGCACCCTCAGACGCATTCAAGTCACTGAGTTTCCTCCAATGATATTTTTGGAAAGTGTTCAAGGAATTTCTTAAATACGAATTGACCAAGGCAAGAATTTGGCTTATAATATTTTTATGAAGAAAGGCCCACAAAAAGTCCAAATTCTTATTCATTTATTCAGTTTATATCCATTTTGTGTCTTCTCTCTGCAATCTTTGGTTCCAATTCTGATCTTAGCTGCATCAGTGTAAACCAGTAAGTTAGTGTAGTCAATGGAATTACAGTGGTTCATACCAGCTGAGGAGCTGGCCCAAGATTAGCATAATTATATGCTACAGATAATGTTTCCATAATGAAAAGTAGTTGCCATTCAGGGCACATTTTGCAATTTTTAAAATGCATTGAGATTCTGTTACATTTCATATTCATTTTCAGTCAAGACTCCAAAGTTGCTACAAAATCCAGGACTTTTTTTTCTTTGAGTTACTGCTAATTTTCAATGGATATTACTGTGTACATACCTTACAAATTAAGGATTCTGCCTTGTTTAGATATATAATGATGTCAGGAAATATGGCGTTGCCTTCATATTTCACTTAAACCACAGATGAGGTAAGGGAAGCATAGCTCCTTTACAGAGGGCGAAGAAAGTACTGAATGTCTTTTGCCTTTGATATAATGCATCTGAAATCTCTCTCAAAAATCAGTACCTTCTCAGGTTGACAACTGGCTGAAATAGTGCTTAGAGTCAGAAAGAAAAAATGCTTTACTACACAAGAGAAGGGACATATATCCTAGTGTCTTGAACTTGTAACTACCATCCTTTAACAAGCTCTTTTACTAGTCTCAAGTCGTTTTAAATGAGTCAAGGAGAAAATGCTGACCCAGCACTTAAATTATACTAATGGCATAAGAACAGTTTTCCATTTACCCAGCAACACGGTCTGCCTAATTATTGTCATCAGTGTGCATTTTTTCTTAAAAGGAAATATTGACTTCTTCTTGGGCACATACTGAAAGGGCTAACTTCTTTTATTGATAGCTCTGCGGCATCTAACACTCAAAGAACTTTAGGTCAGAATTCAATGAGGGGGGAAAGAGCTAAATTATACTTGAAAAGTGGGATCTGCCTAGTGTCTTGGCAAAGCTATATCACTCTGTTGTGTGGCAGCCCCAGACACAGGTGAGAGAAGCTAATCTTGGACTCTGACAGTATCTGGGAGTATAATAGAGGTGATGCCCTCAATCTCCAAGGAAAAGGGCTTGTGCCACATCATTTACAGGCACCCTCTGGGAACAAGTGGAGAGTACTATTCTAGCCTCAGAGGGCTCTGAGAGCTCTCACAATGCTGAGACTGAACTGAGCAATCAGCCACTGACATGGATATAGGAAGAAGGCACAATATTTAATAAAAAACTATGGCAACTTAGACTACAGCTGTGGTCTGACAAGCCAGTGGGCCTTGCTCACAACAATCTGTTTCTGATGTAAGTGAATGAAAGATGCGAAATGCTCCATAGGCCAAAAAGGCAGAAGAAAATCCCATACTGAGAATCCAAAAATCCATATTCATCATAATCAATAGGAATTAGGAAACAGCAATACTTGAATTTCCTTTAAAATTTTAACTTAGCTCTGCCTCAAGACATCTTGTAAAATGATGATAGAAATGTAGCCGTGTTAGTCTGGGGTAGTTGAAGCAAAATGCAGGACAATGTAGCACTTTAAAGACTAACAAGATGGTTTATTAGATGATGAGCTTTCGGAGAACCTCAAATAGATATTACTTTAAATGAATAGTAGTAGGGAGATAGCCTTGTTAGTCTGATCTTGCTAAAACAAAAGGAAAAACTATGTAGCACTTTAAAGACTAACAAGATGGTTTAATAGGTGATTGGGTCTGGCCACAAAAGCTCATCACCTATTAAACCATCTTGTTAGTCTTTAAAGTGCTACATAGTTTTTCCTTTTACTTTAAATGAAGCCATTCTTACATCTATGTCCTCCCCAAAACCAAAAAGTACTGGTCATCTTATTACAAAATGTCAGCGCTGGGCCAATGCTACTTCCCAACATTTCAGCAAATAGTCTGGAGAGCAAATTTACTGGAACAGTCACAGAAAAAAATGACTTTTAATCAAATAGTGAAGAACATGCCTGGGAATTAGAATCTGAATTTCTAAATACAAATGGGGAGGGGAGTTACTATTCTAAAAATTATTCTCACCTAATCAGAGTGCAGTGATGTAGAGTTTAACCTACAATGGAGGTTGCAAATATTGCAAAATGCAGTGGAGATCTGGCTCTATACTAAGGGAAGCTGCCAATGAGTCCAGATTTTTAGCCTAGTATAAATCTACAGAGCTGTGCTGTAGTCAAACTAGTTGTGTCAATTTACACAGTCTGAGGATCTTGCCCATAGTATGGTTTAATTCTAAACCAGGATGGGGAGACTGCAAACTTGATTGTCCCTTAAATATTCAGGATACATTGCATGGTACTAGCCATGCATGGTGACAAGACATGTGGAAGAGAAGTTAGTGACACTATAAAATAAACTAATAAATGACAGCTCATCCTCTGAAGATTCTCTGCCATCTTTTTGGCCATGCTAATAGGCTGTGCTTGCTCTATTTCTGGACAGCTTCTAATTAAATACCCAGAAAATATGCTGTAAAGACATTTAATAATTTCTGTGGTGGCTAAAATATGATCATACTCATCCAACCTGTATTTTAGTGAAATGTTTAATTATCTCTTAGCAAACAGGTGAAATCATCAAAACATACCTCCTAAAGGAGATAACAAGCTTTAATTCAGGATGTTTACAACCAAGGGGAATCATATTAACTGCAGATGTTAATTTACCATAACAAGACAGGTCTATTGCTAACTGCTCCTTCTTTTAAAGAGGAGGATGTTTTCAATAATTATTTTAACTGCAGGTGTTGAGAATAGCTCAGCAGGAACAAAAGTATAATTTAAAACAATCCTGTCACCATCACTTGTGTTTACAAAACCAGCATTATTCATTCTAACAATAGATAAAACATTGCTCAAACTTGCCTGCTTGCAGCCTTAAACACAAACCTCAGCAGGCTGTCCTCATGCTTGGGTCACAGTCCTTAACCTGCAGGAGGTTCATGGCTCAGAACTGACAGCTTTTGCTTTACACTGTCACTGACCCAACTGAGTTAGTTTCCTATAGCCATGTGAAGGGAAGGGATGAGCAAAAAATTGGGGCGGAGGTGTTTCTGCCACAAACTTACTGGGTATATGATCACACCTAATTCAATGGCAATCTAAGAATTTTAGTTTTCATTTCTTTTGGGCCAAAATTAAAATGAGTTTGAGGCTCTCAAACTATGCCCCCCTAATGTTGTTTCAAAAAGCAAAGCCATCTGTTTCAGTTCCTCACAACAGACTGGTTTCTTCCCAGGAGAAACATCAGATTCAAATACTAAAAAAATATTTTTTACATGTTGAAATTATTATTGGAAGTACAATACTAGCTCATAATATTCCTAAAATTATCTTGGGCAGAATGTTTTACCAGTTAATAAAACTAAGATTAATTGTGAGATGAAACTAGACTTTGACTCTTGCAAACGTTTTCTAATTAGAAAATATGTTTCTTTATAGTTTCATATTGTCATGCCAATCAAAATAATAATCTATCGCTACATAACCATCACATTAGAATTCATGATAGAATTCTTTGTAAAGCTAAATTTAACTGTAAGGAAGTCTGAGAACAGTACTGTCAATATTAGTTGCATGTTTTCTTATCTTATCTGCCCAAGAAAATGGATTATTCCTTATACCAAGACTCTCTTGATTCAAAAATGGTGCAATAATTAAATAAAACCATGAAATTAAAAGCAATTTTTCTTTATCAGTTCACTCCTGACTATGACTGACTTCATGAAAATGAGCTTACAATCACTGATATATGGATATCCCTTCTCAGAAGGTATGCAACTTCCTTTAGAATTCTGGAGGACTTGGAATCCATAATTGGAATATTTAATACTATTTTACAGAAAGACTGTACTGAAAATTTTGCTAAAGTAACCTGAAGTCAGGAGAAAATGACAAAATTCTACAAGAACCAAAAAGGAACAAAAAGAGACCACTTCCAATGCCAATGGTTGACAGTGAAGTCCAAATTAACAGTGGCCTTTGATATCACATCAGAACTGTATTTGGATAACTGAGTATATATGCAAAACTTGTATTTGCAGTCACATCTCAGGTAATTATATGCATATTGAAAATAACTGGAGATTTTCAGTTGAAAACATTTTATTGAAAAAAAGATTTCAGCTGGAATTTTTCTCTTTTGTGTTGCCAAAAGCTGGCTTGGGGATTTTCATTAAAAAAAAAACAACAACCCCGAAACAATGGGAAGACACATTTCAGTGAAAAAAGAAATATTTTTTTCACAGAAAGAGAAAAATATTTTTCAGCTAGCTGTAATATAAATCTATCTCGGATTCATGTATATTTATTCCCTTGTATATATCTGTGAAGAAAACTTGCAGCCAAACTGGCATTGCTCATTCAGTGGCCCCTCCAATAGTCATCTTCCAACATGTCCCCCAATGTATCCTCCAGGAGGTGAAGATAGCCATATCATTTTCCCTGAGAGGGTTGTGTGGGAGAGTGCGCCCGCCCACCTCTCTGGCCCTCATCATTGAGCCCCTGTTCTACTAGCCCTACCCCACCATTTGAGCCAGCTGTGTGACTGGCCTGCCCACAAACCACAACCAGGGAACAGAGCTGTATATGCTTATGTTCCATGCCCTTTGGTTCCTTACTCTCATGCCCTGTCCTGACATCAAGTGAGAGGACCTTCTACTATCCATGAAGAATGAGGAGCCTGAGTGGGCACCATGGTCCTACAGTCTGCCAGGAATGTTAGATGACATATCCTTCACAGAGCCTGCTGTGGTTCACCCCTTTCCCCGACATTTCCCCTTCTGTAGTGAGAGAGAAACCCCAATGCTCGCTGACATTGAGAGAACATAAGAACATAAGAACGGCTGTACTGGGTCAGACCAAAGGTCCATCTAGCCCAGTAGCCTGTCTGCCAACAGTGGCCAGCACCAGGTGCCCTAGAGAGGGTGGACCGAAGACATTGATCAAGGGATTTGTCTCCTGCCATCCTTCTCCAGTCTCTGACAAACAGAGGCCAGGGACACCATTTCTATCCCCTGGGTAGGCCCTTTATGGACCTAACCTCCATGAAATTATCTAGCTTCTCTTTAAACTCTATGGGTATGTCTACACTCTATGGGTATGTCCACGAGGTGTACCGGTAGTTCGGAATAGGAATCCTAGTCCGAACTACCTAGTTCGAGCCCCGTGTAGCCGCGCTGCACGGGGTTCGAACCAGCGGGGTTTTAAAAATGGCGGCTCCCCGCTTATGCAAATGAAGCCCGGGAAATTCAAATCCTGGGCTTCATTTGCAAGTGCGGTATGCCTACATTACCCCCCTAGTTCGAACTAGCGGGGTAGTGTAGACATACCCTATTATAGTCCTAGCCTTCACAGCCTCTTTGGCAAGGACTTCCACAGGTTGACTACATGCTGTGTGAAGAAGAACTTTCTTTTATTAGTTTTAAACCTGCTACCCATTAATTTCATTTAGTGTCCTCTAATTCTTCTATTATGGGAACTAATAAATAACTTTTCTTTATCCGCCCTCTCCACTCCACTCATGTTTTTATATACTTCTAACATATCCCCCCTCAGTCTCCTCTTTTCTAAACAGAAAAGTCCCAGTCGCTTTAACCTCTCTTCATATGGGACCCGTTCCAAACCCCTAATCATTTTAGTTGCCCTTTTCTGAAACCTTTCCAAGGCCAAATTATCTTTTTTGAGGTGAGGAGACCACATCTGTACACAGTATTCAAGATGTGGGCGTACCATAGTTTTATACAGGGGCAGTAAGATATTCTGTGTCTTATTTTCTATCCCTTTCTTAATAATTCCTAGCATCCTATTTGCCTTTTTGACCGCCACTGCACACTGTGTGGAAGTTTTCAGAGAGCTATCCACGATAACTCCAAGATCTCGTTCCTGATTTGTCATAGCCAAATTAGCCCTCATCATACTGTATGTATAGTTGGGGTTATTTTTCCCGATGTGCATTACTTTACACTTATCCACATTAAATTTCATTTGCCATTTTGTTGCCCAATCACTCAGTTTGGTGAGATCCTTTTGGAGTCCCTCACAGTCTGCTTCTGTCTTGACTATCCTAAACAGTTTGGTATCATCCGCAAACTTTACCACCTCACCGCTTACCCCTTTCTCCAGATCATTTATGAATAAGTTGCAAAGGACTGGTCCCAGGACTCACCATTGGGGGACACCACTAGTTACCCCCCTCTATTCTGAAAATTTACCATTTATTCCTACCCTTTGTTTCCTGTCTCTTAACCAGTTCTCAGTCCAAGAAAGGACCTTCCCTCTTATCCCATGGCAATATAATTTACACAAGAGCCTTTGGTGAGGGACCTTGTCAAAGGCTTTCTGAAAATCTAAGTACACTATATCTACCTTGTCTGCATGTTTGTTAACCCCTTCAAAGAACTCTAATAGATTAGTTAGACATGATTTCCCTTTACAGTAACCATGTTGACTTTTGTCCAACACATTTTGTTCTTCTATATGCCTCACAATTTTATTCTTTACTATTGTTTCGACTAATTTGCCTGGTACTGACATTAGACTTACCAGTCTGTAATTGCCAGGATCGCCTCTAGAGCCCTTTTTAAATATTGGTGTCATGTTGGCTACCTTCCAGTCATTAGGTACGGAAGCCGATTTAAAGGATAGGTTACAAACCACAGATAATAGTTCAGCAATTTCCCATTTGAGTTCTTTTAGAACCCTTGGATGAATGCCATCCGGTCCCAGAGATTTGTTAACATTAAGTTTTTCTATTTATTCCCAAACCTCCTCTAGTGACACTTCAATCCGGGACAGTTCCTCAGATTCATCACCCACAAAGGACTGTGCAGATTTGGGAATCTCCCTAAAGTCCTCAGCCATGAAGACTGAAGCAAAGAAATCATTTAGTTTATCTGCAATGGCTTTATCGTCCTTGATTGCTCTTTTTATATCTCGATCATCTAGGGGACCCACAGGTTTTTTAACAGGCTTCCTGCTTCTAATGTACTTAAAAAACATTTTATTTCTTTTTGAGTTTTTGGCTAGCTGTTCCTCAAAATCTTTTTTTGCTTTTCTTATTACATTTTTACACTTGATTTGACAGTGTTTATGTTCCTTTCTATTTATCTCACTAGGATTGGACCTCCACTTGTTAAAAGATGCCTTTTTGTCCTTCACTGCTTCTTTTACATGATGGTTAAGCCACGATGACTTTTTTTTAGGTCTCTTGCTATGATTTTTTAATTTGTGGTATACATTTAAGTTGGGCCTCTAGTATGGTGTCTTTAAAATTTTCCATGCAGCTTGCAGGGATTTGGCTCTAGGCACTAGGTAACACTAGGTTGCTGCCCCTTTCCAGGCTCCTCCATAACCTTCACCTTTGGTTCTAGCTACACTTTCCCCCACAACTCCTGGTCCATGTACACAATATCTGTGGCCCCATATAGTTTTAAGACTGCTCCATCAACCTCCTCTTGGCATTGGACAAGTGGCTATCCCCCATATCAGGAGAAGGAAGCTCTACGACCATGGGGCCTATTTCCACTCCTTCATGAAGTCACATCTCCAGGCAGAATTCCTCTGGGCCAACTGTGTCCATAGTGCATTCAAGGAAAAGTGTCCGCTGTCTGGATTCTATGCACAGTGATCCCCTCTGAATCCCTTCATTTTATCCTGTGATCTTCACTCACATGCTGGGTTTGGTTTTTTTTTTTTTTTCATTTAGAAAAGTCTCTAGGCTGGGGAGAGAGGTTATACACGGGGAGGCATGAGCACACACACCCTTCTCCAGCACTTCAATAGATGTACCTCCAAGAGAACTGTGATGACTCACCACTCAGCCATGCAACAACTAAACTGCACTGACTTACTTTTGACTTAGTCTCCAGATATGTAGCTGCAGTCTATCCTGGAGGAAAGCCTGGGTCAGTTGTTCCCCAGGATCAGGTCTTTCCCAGCCTTGCCAAAGCTGCAGATTAATATGTACAGCAGCACTACCCAAGCACAATCCCTCCCTGCTACCTTGCAGTATAACAAACTCACTGGACTCCCAGTCTGCTCTTCATCTGGTTCCTGTTCCTGCCATCTTGCCTGAGCCTTGCTCCAGTATTCTCCTTGCCCTACTCTGACCTAGCTCCACTCCTATTACTGACCCATTCCAGCCTTGCCTCTGCCTCTTGACTCCTTCAGATACTGAACACTCAGTCTCAACCCCTAGCTATATCACATCTCATTTTTTTTTCATAGACTCTCTTTCCAGCTTAAACCTGTGCCCTGTACTCTACCTTGTCCAGTATACTATTTTTGGCTTGTTTGTAGGCTCTGATCCCAGTTCTGACCAGTTCAGTGCTACTCTTGTACCAGATCCAACCTTTTATTCAGCCTCTACTTCTACAGAAACCATAACACCTGAATACCAGGAGGTAATGCATGACAACATCTGCAGTAAAGTATGTGCACATGTAATATTAAAAGTGAACACTATTATAAATTTGACTCTTTGTGTCAGAAAGTCAGTTTTTCTCTAATCTAGTTTTCAAACTAGCTCTTTCTGTTGTTCTTCCTTCAAATATTGTAAGTCAGATAGTAGTTTTCTCTTCCCAGCGTGGCAACATATTTTTCTCTTCTGCTTTGTTTCTCACTGTCAAGGCATCTTTTGAGGATTCTCTTTCTTTCCACTCCTTTAAAAGGCTCACATGAAATATTTACCAGGATCTGATTCTGTCTGGCATGAATATTTCATATGTCATTGGACCTGCTTTCCACAGTACCTCAAAAGGGCCCTAACATTTTGTTAAGTTTACTGGTATTAATAGACAACAATAAGCTCTTCCACTGCTGGTTGTTAGAAAAACTAATATGTTTCCAGCACAAAGTAAATACTAAGTGTTCTGGTCTTTTGGGGAGGCTTCTAGTTTTTCTAGAAACTCAAACTAGGAATCTAGGAAATATCCTAATATGTAAATAACAGAAATCAGAACCACCAACAGGTGGCTTAATCATCTTGTATTTCTGCCACAATTCCCAAACTTGCTAGCATTGGGTTAAAGTGTGCCACTAAATCATCAGTTTGGGAGAGGTAAGGCTGTGTATTAATAATGTTTATACTCATCTCTTCATGGGGGAGTGCATGAACATACTGCCCTACTTTGAATGCTAATAGATATTAAATCAATCTAGTTTGAGACCCATAATCCCTCAATCTCATAACCATCAAAATCTGATATATCACACAATTGACTCATAGGGTCCCAGGCCAGAAGGCCCACCAGTTCTTTTATGCCTGCTCAAAGCCACCAATACCACCTAGCACTTACCCACTAATCACAGCATCTGAAAAGAAACCAAAGTATTACAGCCACAGGAGACTAGAATATTATGTGCCATACACAAAGAATAGGAAGGACAGAAGTGCATCAGTTCCCGAGGACCCCATAGTGGCAGTGAAGTGAACTGAGATATACCCAGATGTTTTCTGGTAAGCGACCCACACCTGCATGAGGCAAAAAAGGCAAAAATCTTGAAGATCACTCCCAATCTGATTTGGGGGAAACTAACTCCCAACCCCACATGTGGGCTTAGTTATACCCTAAGCATGTCAACAAGAACCAGACAGACAAGCATTTGAGAGGGAGAAAAGGAGAGTACTTGATACCATGCAAGAGCACTAGCCCCAACAGTGTAGTGTCCCCTCCACAAAAGAAAACAAACAAAACCAAAAAACACAAGTTCCTCCCCCCCCCCCCCCAACACCCACACACATACACAGAATATATTAACGATGGGAGAAAAACAGCTTCCTGATCCCTGCATGTTGCCAGCAGAAGCCCTAGAACATGGGCTATACGAATATAATATAAACTGGATGTGAGCTCAAAGGGTGCAGAGCCCTGCTCCCTACCATTACTAGTGTAGAAAAATATTCATAAATGTATGGAGATTCCTTTTAAAATTAGTTGTTTGCTCCCAGAAGTCAGTTTAAGCTTGTACAATAGACGTAATAAGACTACATTGCAAAGTTGCTGACAGGTAAATTAGATCTGGGGCCAAGTAATGTAAATTGGGATAGCTCCATTGTCAGCTGTAGATCTGACCCAGGCTCTTTAGTCATGCTCTTTGCAGACTTTTCCCTATGAGCAGTTTCAGATATTTAACATTATCTCCAGAATTCTCCCTGTCAAATGGTTTTACATAAGCACTCCTGCTATTCCACAAGAGTGCTCAGTGAAAATGGCTCCTTTACTAACTTCCTAAATGGACAATCAGTCCTTCATTTATCAGAGGCCAATGCCCTACTTGAGAGCAATAAGACTTCACCATTTCCTTTGTGGCCAGCTCCAAATGCTGCCCATCTACTTAAAGAATATCAGAAGTTGTTGTGAGCTCTCCTCCTTGAAATTTTGGTGGGGAGTGTGGACAAGAACCCACATCAGCTTTTTGCTGTGTACAGGGAATATCTATTTGGGGACTGCAACTGGGAATATCAGTTTGTGGACTGAAATTGGCAATAACTGCTGTGGATTTGGATCTTTCCCTTTCTTCCTGCTCTGTGACTGGAGTTTCACATTGCAATAGTAACCAAAAAAAAAAAACTTTCAAAAAAGCATCTTGGCATATTTATTCTTTCTCATCAGCTTCTTCCATATCCAATTTAATTTTATTTTAAGAAATTTGAACTAGATAATTTAAGTGCATCCTTGAGCCAGAATTGAAGATCCTTCCACTTTATACACCACCGTCAACAATAAGAAGAATCAGAATGCAGCTTGATAATTTTGTGGTAGAATAAAATAAGATTTGTTCTTCCTTCAGCTATATTGGTTCTGCAGTGTAGATAGTAATAAAAAAAATGTGATTTAGTCAGTAAACTAAGTGGATACAAGTTAGAAGATATAGAGGGTGTGGAAATGAGCAGTCAGGGACCATTTTTTACGGAGTCATTTTCTTGACCACAACACTTTAAATACTTCCTTTTCTCAAGAAAATATGTGCTCTCTACATGAGAGACTATTTCTTTCTTTATTGAAAAAAATCACTACCACCCCCGTAGGCAATTTTAGTTCTATTTCTTTCAGTTGTTCTAGTCTTCAAAATCTAATCCTTGGATGTATCCTTCTCTTTCGTACGTACGTCCTCCATTTCATTAATAGGCACATGGACATAGGAAAATATTCAAGACCATGGTACCTTGTTGAATACAACTGCGGTTATTAAAGCCCGCATTAAAATGAACTCAGTGTACTCTGTATTGGATAGGGTCTGGGACATTTCATCATATCAGCTTACTAAAGTATCACAAAGAGAGGATAATCAGTCACCACCTACATAGAGTTGGCTGAGCCATTGATTGCTTCTGCTTCTCAGGATGTCCCATTATATAGAATAAATGAAAATTGTTGGAGTACATTGGAAACTACTGTTCATAAAGGTGCCCCTGTGGAACCTCCTGTACCTTCTCTCATCTTTACGGAAGGGCTGGAGTAATTTCTGCAATGTTTTCACTTACTGAAGGGCATTCTTCCTCTTTTATAGCCCTCAGTGTACTATTCAGCTTGCCTAATTCAGCTCATTGATCGCTTTGGGAAAAAGCAGAATGATACAGTAATCGGAATCTCTGCTACCTCCTGCTAACCTGGATGCATTCCTAAATAGCTCCCATTATGGACTTCAATCACATCTTGCATCCCAAGTGGTGAAAGGCTTGTCTCTTAACAGGTGGACACATCTGTTCTGCTCTGTCAGACTCGACATACACTCATTGTATTCTGAAATAATTACATCTTTTATTCCAAATATAGTGTAAATCTGTTCAGAATGAATGTATTCTTTTAAAAAATGGTTACCAAATTGTCATTTGTTGTATACCTCAATACATATTTATATATTGTGTATTATTATTTATTCATTGAATACGTAAGTATTTATGGCTTAAAATTGCCTTTACATCTGACATTATTTTAAGAACCTTTGGGACTTCTTCAGCTTTAATTTATGTAATAGCCACCAGGAAGAATAAATAATTTTGTTTAATTCAAAAATACTTAAAGAAGTTGATGAATACAATTAACAACTATGACAGCAAAAGAAACGGCAAGCAAATTCACTTAACATGCTGGAAGTTAAATCTCGTGAACAAAACGTAACAATAATATGAAACAGATACCTGATCTGTTGGACAGTGTTTAGCATATTGTAGATGCTAGACATAATACAGATAAATATTGATCATTTATAATTAATACAATAGGCAAAACAGCTATGTTCCATACTGTTTTTATCCTTTGCGTGTGTGTGTGTATGTGTGTGTGTGTGTGTGTGTGTGTGTGTGTGTGTGTGTGTGTGTGCATAAGCAGGCAAATGCAAGCTAAATAGAAATAGTACAAGAAAAAAAGAAGAAAAATGAGAGGGGGAGAAGAAAAAAGGCATAAAAATGATAGAGAAGGAATATTTGGGGAAAACATTCTTTCTTGCTTCCTTTCTTTTTATTATGGTTCATATGTATGTTCTTTAAACTTCAGATTTCTTTCCATAGTGCATTAGTTGTTTAGCAATTCCATCTCCCTCACAACCTATTTAATGGATCAAATTCAGTCTTTTTCTTTAGCTATCAAGAGGGGGAAATGAGGCCTGAGTTCTTAAATAGAGTATACCTTAACTTTTTCACTATGGGTATGTCTACACTACCCCGCTAGTTCGAACTAGCGGGGTAATGTAGGCATACCGCACTTGCAAATGAAGCCCGGGATTTGAATTTCCCGGGCTTCATTTGCATAAGCGGGGAGCCGCCATTTTTAAAACCCCGCTGGTTCGAACCCCGTGCAGCTCGAACTAGGTAGTTTGGACGAGGTGTACCGGAAGTTCAGAATAGGAAGCCTAGTCCGAACTACCTAGTTCGAGCCCCGTGTAGCCGCGCTGCACGGGGTTCGAACCAGCGGGATTTTAAAAATGGCGGCTCCCCGCTTATGCAAATGAAGCCCAGGAAATTCAAATCCCGGGCTTCATTTGCAAGTGCGGTATGCCTACATTACCCTCCTAGTTCGAACTAGGAGGGTAGTGTAGACATACCCTATGTTAGTGTGCTTTATCAGACTGAGTCTGGTTCATTGGGTCAAGCCCAATCAACACTTTTCTGTAGCTTTCAATGAGTTTTGGACCAGGCCCAGGGTTGATTCGCATGTGTCCTTGACTTACCTGTTGCTGGGTCAGACCATTAAGCAAAAGCCATTTTCAATCAGGTTCTCAGTGACAGAGCTCTCTAAGTAATTAAACATTTTATTTTAGTCATTGTAACTGTCTGACTCTGTACATTTACCTTCTGTACATTCCTAGTTTCCAGGAAGCATCTCATTATTAAATCCCAGTTTTAAGAAAGTAATTTATTTCACTGGGATCCTGACTCCTTTCTTGCAATAGAGGGACAGTCCCACTTCCAATTAAGAACTGATGAACCTCTCCAGATGGGCATGAATCCAGACATTAGCTGTGGGTTTGCAATGGCTTTAACCATGATAAAAAAATAGGTTCGATCAATTGTGATTCTTCAATGCCATCTGAGCCGGATTAGAATTTTATATCACTTTCTCCTGGACCTGCAAGCTGACCTCTACTTGTCCAAGATACTTGTCATTATGTTCACTGATATGGATGAGTCACTACAAAGAAAAGCAAATGAGAAAAAGCATCTTAGGGAAGTAACCGTAAAGAGGATTAAACAAGTATTTAGCTTTCCTTTCTTAAAGTAAACAAGGCAAGCCTGGTATTTTGGTAACAATATACAAAAGCCCTGATATAACAATATATCCTAATGAACATTTGTAAAAGGAATCCACTGCATAGTTTGGTGACACAAAGATACTAGCTGCTGACCACAGACTGGCATTTTTATCTACCCCAAAAAAGCATTCCTGACCCATTTTTTTAAGATGACAAAATTAGAGTAGAGCTGATCCATTATATATATGTGCTTTCACAGCTCATTCTGTGACAATGAGCCATTGTTATATTTGATTCATACCTTTTATTTCACTGAAATCTTAATAAATCTCAGACTGTATCATCAAACATTGTAGTAATTGAATAATTTTGGCATATTTGCACAAAAAAATGAAAAACACCCAAAACCCACCACCACCACCACCACCACAACAACACTGCTTGAGAAACCAATGTAACTCTCCATCCTTCTATATCCTGATCACATTCAGGTATGTTAGCATGAATAGTATATAGGATGATTCATTCTTTGGAATTCAATCTCAGCATGATGGAGAATACTAGTTGTGACTCCATATCCAAAGCCGCACTGAGAAATTCAGTTGAAGTTGGACCTAATCCCTTAACATTACAATCATAATACAAGCAATATTTTCTCTCAGTTGAAAGAATTCAGATTGTATCTTTGTGAATATTTCAAGTAAATCTTCTCTATGTGTTAAAAATTGGAAGTATGTAAAATGACTCATTTAAAAACAAAATCACTGTTTTTGTAGGGGAAGATCTTCTGCTGGCATCAATTAATGTGGATGTAGTGTCTTCAGTATCCCTGTCACAGTGGTGGGTGGTGGACCTTGTGAATGAAGTAAGTCCAGGTCAGGGACCCCCATTTGCTCAGTTAAGAGGGTAGGGTGGTACCTGGGAACTATAAAAGATCAAAGAGAATCAGTGATTCAGAAGAGACCCAGTGAAAGTCAATCAGGAAAGTAGAGGAAGTCTTGGGGGAAGTGGTAGGAAGCTGTAGAGCACAACAAGCTCTCTGCAGGTCCTCTCTGGCTAGAGGGAGGAATTGTCTAGGGAAATGTATGTTTGGGACCTTGTAGAAAGCTGAAGGCAAAACATTAGCAAGGATTTGCTAGCAGAATTCCCCTGTCAAGGGTCAGCAGGCTGAAAGCAGGAGGAGCAATCAAGGGAGTTACCTGCTGGCTCTAAGTTGGAGAGCCAGAACTGAGGGCCAGAGTGGGCTGATGGCAGAGTAAAAGCCGAGGGGATTACATGCAGATTGTCCTCAGGCATATGCAGAATACGCAGCTGCATAGGGCATCACTAAATTTGGGGCACCAAGTGCCTAGGCAGCTGCATGACGCATTTATGGGACCTAGGGTGCAGGGCAGGTGGCAGCTGGGAACCCACATAAAATGTGGGAGTGCTGTAACACACCCCATTTCCCCTGCCTATGCTTTCTTGCCCTGCTTTTGCCCCCTTCCGTCTTCAGTACAGCCCCCATCCCATGGAGTGGCAACGCCTCTTTTTCCCCTTTGCCCTCAACCTCTACACTGGGCACCATAAACCATAGTTATATGCTGATGGCTCTATGGTGGACCCAGGGGAACAATAAGAGAGCCAGAGGAAGTAAGGGATGATACCCTGGTAAAGATGACTTCTTAAAAGAGAACCCTGTATATCAACTATAAACGGAGTTGTTTTGGAGAGCCGGGGCATAGTGAGGAATGCCAGGGCTATATGTTGCATGTACTATTTGGGCTATGCTGGGAAATTCTAGACTGTGACTGTGAGATTTTTGTTATGATAAATGTGCCTGGGATATTTGTAATGAATCAACTGCACAACAGCCATTTGCACTAAAAGATTGGACTATTGGAAGGGACTCTGATAGGAAAAACTGAGGCAGACATGCCTGTCATGCCATAGAATGCCACCTTGTGACAGGCTGTGTGGGTGTTGCCCTATACCGGTTCCCTCTCATTTGAAACCCTCTAATTTAATAATGTGGATAAACTACTTCCTGCATATTGACGGCTAACTGATCTCATCTCATTTTCATAGATAGCATCTGAAGGTGAATACTCATTTATTGGTCCTCCTCTAGATTCCTTAGATCCACTGGAAACTATTTTTCCTCTCTCCTCCATTTGTTATTCTAGAAAAGTGACCAGTAGGACCACTGTGCTCTTAAATTCCCAGGGAAGATCATCAGGGTGATGGGAACCCTTCATTCCTAATTGCTGTGGAAATCTTTCTTCACACTGCTGCTACATTAAAGCATTTGATCTCATTATGGAGCTTGGTACTGTCTGGTATGCACCAACAAATAGGGAATTATTAATAGGTATCTTGATTCTGTGAATAACTTTGAGAAGCTAGTGGGAAGAAAGCTAAAAGAAGAGCAGTAAAAATAAGGAGACTTTGACTTGAGAGCAGAGAGAGTTACCTGATTCACTAGGTCACTATTCCAGTTTTAGCCTTGTGTAGCTCCATTGATTTCAGTGGAACTGAACTGACACAGTGGGAAATCAGGCTAACGGTATGTGAGGCTTGGCTGAGTAAGAATTAAAGGAGGTGCATATTTGAAAGGTATAATGAGAGGTAAGGATCAGTTAGCATGAGCAAAGGTGATGGAATTAATCTGAGCAAAGGTCAACTGAGGATGAGTATATAGCAAACATTCTCCCAAGAGAAATGGTGGCAGCAAGATCATTTGAGACATTAACAATCCCTTTTTTCAGAAGATGGCCATTTAAACTGAGTGCCCAGCTTTGAACCACTTGGAGTGATTTTAGAGATGCCAAGCACCCACAACTCGCATTGACTTGAGCAGGACTTGTAGGCCTGATTCTCTTGACTACAACATTGTTGCTCCTTTAGATAATCTGGAAAAATTATGAGAAAATATTTGGTAAACCAGTGGTTGCCAACCTTTCCCATATCAGGACCCTATTTCCTGAGGCAAAATCCTCAGAAGTCCCTCTTTTTATCATTCTTGAATCTAGCGGGATTTTAGAAATTTTAGAAGGGCAGGGTGGCCATGACTTCCTGACACTTGTACATGGCCTCCGGGTTGATAACCTATGTTGCAGCAAGCTGGCTAGAGGCTAGACTTAATCGGTCTGCTGTGTCTTTTTGAATCTCCACTTTCTCTGAATCTATTATGTTATTTGCTAATTTAATTTGTTGTGATTAATATATTGTTGCAATGTTTCCTGCCGCTTAAGACTGTAGGAGAATTTAGTTATAATGATGGCTAAACTCAACAGCAAATTTTAACAACAGGAATTATAGCTCTATTATGCAGAAATGTCTGGTGAATTATACAATTGTATCTACCACAATATAAATCTCAAAGATATTAAACCTCTTTTTGTTTCTTTGAAGCTGCTAGCCTGGGTGCCAGCCAAAATGTAAAATCAGTTCACAAAGGCAATTTACAATTATTTTTCTTTATCTTGTGGGCTTTTCAGAAGCCTGTTAGCTGAAGCTCTGAGTCTGTATTAGTTCTTTTGATAGAAGAGTCTTTATTTACTTACTCAGACTGTGTTCGTCCTGCAACAGTATCCCAAATAGAATTCAATTTTTTAGAAGATGCTTACTACCAAGCAAACATTCCATAATGACTTATGAATGCATAAAAGCATCAGGTCTGAGAACATTTACAAAATGAGCACATGAAATAGTAAATGCTCATTAGACACTGGAAGGCATACACAGTTTTGTTTCTCTAGCAAAGTTTCCATAGAAATGCTTACTGCTGCAGAAAAGTGAAGTAGTACAGCAGTTTACAGCTGTAATTTGAGCATGCTGCAGATATTCCATAAGGTTCTAAATGCTTTGCCAGGTGAGTAACATAGAGATAGGCAAGCCTCAAATCTTGAAAGGTTTGGCTTAGACGAGACCCTCCTTGCCAAAAGAAAAGCCTCGGGTGCTTGCTGAAAGATCAGCTGATTCTTTTCAGGTCTTCTCTCTACCGTCCAAATAACTCTTAATGTCAACCACCTTTTCCTCTCCACTTCCTGGAATTTGAACCATTTTCTTACCAGGCTAATCACGGCAATCTGGACTCTCTGACTGCTGTCGACTGTCCCTCCTTTCTTCTTTACCCAAGTTTCTCAACCATTGCTTTGCTTCCCTTACACCTTTAGCGTGTCTTTTACCTTCTCCAACATTCCCTCCTATGAACTTCAGTAGGGCCCCAGGATTTAAAAAATGCACTGTTTGGGGTTTCCTCTGGCCATCATCACCCCAGAGCATGTTAGGGATATTTGAAAAAAAAAACTGACCTAGGTGCAACAGAGATGATCAGACCTGTTGAAAACCTAACTCTCCCTCATGTGCTTCCACCAACGTGGTGACAAAATCTCAGCTCACTGTTTTTAGGCTTCTCTCTGGACCTTGCAAGACAACTTGAACTCTGAACTAGTAGGGAAATTTCAGAGCACATCAATTTACACTGGATACCAATGAGTCCACTTCTGCAGCCCGCATCTATTGCAGAGACAACTGCGTTCTCCCTACCTGACAAGGTTTTCCTTGGTAAGATGTCTCTAAACATAAAATTCTGAACTAAACCTTATTCTTCCTAATTCCAACCAGGACCTATGATCTTAGTTCTAAACAAGTAGAATTATGTACAACCAATTCCAGACCACGCATCACAATCTTAAGTCTACCCTGCTAGGAAAGCCAGACTTATATCCCTGCATTTAATTATACTTCTGCACACACACTTTATATCATACTACCATCTCCCAATCTAACCTACTCCTACACTAAACATCCACAACTGCTAAAATATGTCTACATTGCACTTAAACTCCCTTTGCAGGCCCATGTCAGCTATCTCAGAATGACAGGGCTCAGGTTACAAACTGTTTAATTGCAGTGTAGACATTCAACTCACACTGGAGAATGGGTTTGGACTCCATGAAAGAAAGTCCCAGCGCTCAGGTTCTTGGCTGAGCCCAGATGCTGACATGGGCCAGCCACAGGTTTTTAATTGTGGTAGAGACATACTCTTAGGCTACATCTACACTGCCAGTTTTTTTGGCAGAAAATATGCTAATGAGGGACTTATTAGCATAAGTCACAATCTCATTAGCATATTTCCTGTCGTTTCTTTTTGTGCAAGTGGTTTTTACACAAAAAGAAGCAGTGTGGAACCCTTTTTTGAGCAAAAACCCCTTGTGCAAAAAGAAACAGCAGAAAATATGGTAATGAGATTGTGACTTATGCTAATGAGTCCCTCATTAGGATATTTTCAGCTGAAAAAACTGGCAGTGTAGATGAAGCCTTAGTGTTAGGAAAAAGGATGTGTAGAATGGTAAAAATAGGATAACGTCGTGATGATATGTGTTTTATGGTATGTTTTAGTTGTGGTAATGGAAAAGTGTGTGCTGCACAATGAAGGTTTTTGTGTACAAATAAGGTTGAAACTCAGACTCTCTCAGTTCTGATTCCAAAGAAGAAACTCGTGAATTCAACTCATAGACAGAAAGTTGCTGGATTACTCAGATATTCAAAATATTAGTCATTTGCCACCATTGAATAAATATAAACTAGTCTAGACTTGAGCTGAGCAAATATTTTTGTACATTTTTTTGTACAGCTTAAAAAAAATGGTTTTGAAGATTCAGGTCAATTTTTGGCAAATAGATTCAGTTGGGAAAAAATAGAAATATCAAAACAGTTTGCGTGTTCATTTTCGAAACAAAACTTTTTTACTTTTCATTTTGGCAATTATCTCAATTTTACTTTTTAAACAACACTGTCAAGCATTTTTTTAAAAAAACCTTGAAATAGAAATACAAGATTTTGTTTCAGTTGTCCAAAAGCAAAACCTTTTTTCGCTATTTCAGTTAAGTGAAAATTTTGAAACAGTTCCATTTCAAAAATCAACCTGAAATGAATGTCCCCCCTCAGACCTGCATGCAAATGGAATATTCAATTATTTGGTCAGCTTTCCTTTAGTCATATGCTTATATTAGAAAAAGTCAACAATTTCAAAAAGAAACAAATCAGCTAGTCCACTAAAAATAGAATATTTCAAAGACTTCATTGTCTTGCTCTGGATTCCAAACTGTCATTTTAAAAAAATTCTCTTTCAAAAGAATTCTTCATTGGCTGAGATGCTGCGCAAACTTTTGTTAATTGAATGTTAAGTCTGAAAATAAGCAGGGTTTGGCTAGAATTGTAAGAAAATCAACATTTTCATTTCTTAACCTAACCTAAAAAAGAGTTCAGATTACTACAAAGCTTGTCTCTTTCATCAACAGAAGTTGGTCCAAAAAAAGATATTACCTCACTCTCCTTGTCGTTTTCATTCACAAGAGATTCATGCAAATCTGTATGCAAAGTGCTAAGCACTTCACAGTAAACATAGAAAGACTTTGTTCTTGCCCCAGGGAGTTTGCAATTTCAATTTTAGACTTAAAATGAATAAATGAAAAATATTATGGAGTACAAGGGGTAAGGAAGAAGTAAGATTATAGCGATATGATCAGATACTTATTCAGTTTCAAGAAGACCAATTAATTTTTAAAATTCATAAGAATTTTTCCCATGTTTAGAAAGAAAAAAATCTTGGCCCATATTGCTCATCATTAAGGGTACGTCTAAACTACATGGCTCCATGGCTCTGATCAGCTGTTTGTCCGCTCAGCGTGCTAGTCTGGACGCTCCCCTGCTGACATCAAAGACCTTTGTCGGCAGCCCTGGTAAACCTCATCCCACGAGGAATAACGGGGCCGCCGACAAAGGGCTTTGATGTCGGCAGGGGAGCGTCTAGACTAGCACGCTGAGCGGACAAACAGCTGATCAGCTGTTTGTCGGCTCAGCGTGGCAGCCATGTAAATGTAAATAAAGCCGCGATCATTTAAATCGCGGCTTCATTTGCCTTTGCCTATGTGTATAATCTACATGCCTCTGACGACAGAGGCATGTAGTCTAGACACAGCCTAAAATAATAATCTTAAGTCTGATAGCTTACACACTGAATTCAGATTGTTTAAATCATAGCATTATTAAAATAATAATCCTAAATTTTCTTTTCCTGTTGTTGGGTCTGTTCACTTCCAAAGTGAAAGGCATATAATCATTGTACATGGCTTTTTATTGCTCCCTTGAGATGTGCCGGATATGAATAACTTGTTATTTAAAATTTCACATCACTGAAGCATCCTTTCTGAGCAATCACGTCAAAGCAGTTAGAGAAAATCTGCACTTCATAAATATTGAATTGTGTCATTTGTCTGTGTATGTATCTGTATTCTATAAATTAAAAAAAATCAGCAATTATTACTGAATTAATTTTTTATCTACTTTAAAATTTTAACCAGTAGAAATGCAATTTATTTGGTAATATTTGAAAACCCTGTATCATCTGTTTGATTAATCTGGCCACTGCTTTCAAACCTCTTCTATATAAAGTCAGGACTGGGGACTGACAATATAATATGAAGAGACCCAAAGGAGATAGCAATAATTTTATATAGTCTTGAAAAGCAAAGGCTTTAGAGCAGAGAAGGGCATGATCACCGTCTATAAATACCTTCAAGGCCACAAAATGAATGAAGAAGAGTAACTCACTTACATGGCAGAGAAAAATAATTCCCTCCACAGCAGGAATTACTGGATGAAATTCTCTGCTATACAGGAGGTCAGACTAGATGACCATAACAGTCCCATCTAGTCTTAAAACCTATTAATCAGAGTATTCAAGGATGGCAATTCAAACAATGGGCTAAAGATGAAGAAGTTTCACCTAGAAATTAGGACACTGTTTAGTGCACTGTTCTTACCAGTAAGAGTAATATAGGGGTCATCATTGTTTGATGTCCCCAACCAAGAAATGGATATAAATATGCACCATGATCATGCTATATTGTGAGTAACTTGGTAACCAGTGATTTATTAAGAACTTTAGAACTACACCCCTAAACTGTCTTATGCCTGAGGCAGCATTGCCATGTATAGCATCTACTTCTGCACATGCCTGGCACTGCCTCAGAGTTCTACAGGCCTGATCAACAGAGAGAGCACTGATAGCTGCTTGGACCTATACAAATATGTCTAAGCTGTGGTGCAGAATAGCCATAAGACAGGCAAGGTAGTGTGGCCTTGGATGTTTATACATGTTTATACATCTTTAAATCCTCTGTAGTGGTTATCAAATACTAATGTCTGCAGCAAAAGAATAAACAGGCACCTGTTCTTATTCGGGAAATGATTTTTCTGCTTTCTTTTCATTGTCTACTTTGTTCCCTCTAAAACTCAATTTGAAAGCTAGTCATGTCACAGCTTCTAGAATTCCCACAACTTCATACAGTCAAGGGCAGGTTAGATTAAGAGGGAAGGGATTGTGCTGTATGAGTAATCCTGAAAAATGCAGGGTTCAGACTAGATGACCCAAAGGTCCTTTTTTTTTCATCCTAATCTCTCCCCAATCCATTGACCTTTTATTCTAAGGTACTTATTTCTTTGCTTCTTTATATTTAACTCATGTATTACAAGAAGAAGTGAAGCCAGGTAAATTATTCCTGTAGAAAGGGACACATACTGAAGAAAAATTCTGTATACAAATTAAATATTATTGTATACAGCAGCTTGTAATTACTTATGGAAGGAAAGAAGATGGGAAGAATTTCTGGAAGATCACATATGTGGAAGTCATATTTAGTTTTCCTAGTTAAAACTATTTACATGTGGACACCTTGTGTGGCAGACTAGAGATCTGGGGGCAGGTTTAGAGGGGTACATAGGCCCCTTTAGTGTCAAGTGAGATTTTCAAAAGTTTCTTAGTAGGTGAGATATCCAGGTCTCACTCACTATCTCCATCTGCAGATTTAGGCCTCTACATACTTTTGCAAATCTGTGTCCCATCCTTATAAAGTAGAATTTGTGCTCTCACTGAACAGAGGCCTGATATAAACTAAAATCAAATGAGAAGGTAAGATATGAAAATGGTTATAAATAAAATGTGTAATACTTGGGTAGAAATGTGAATTCATTAATCATAATGAGAAATACCTGTGTAACTTCAAAGTTTTTTTTTTCAGTTCATGAGTGTTGATGGTGAAAAATAAAAAAGAGAGAGAGAGACTACTATTAAGTGAAGGTGGCACTTCGGAACACATACAAAACACAGGTACTTTGTCTGGATATTTAGCAATATGCTGAGAAGAGCAATCCATTGTATCCTGCTCAATGACTGTTCCAGAGCTCATTCAAGTCAATAGAAGTCTTTTTATTTATTTTGCTTTGTGTCAGACCCTTGTTATGAAATGCAAAACAAAGTAAGGATCAAATATCTTGCCACCTACCCTCAGCCAATCACAGCATACCTCTGAAGAGCCATAACTGACTCCTATATATCTCTAGAGACCACCTAATCTCAGTTCTTTTCCCTTGTCTATTTCAAGATTGTCCACACCTTCATGTTTGTTATGCTCCTCTCCCCGATCTAAAGAGTTTCATAGATGAGTCTATCTCTGGGGGGAAATGAATGCTGCTTCCTTTCAATACCCTGCAGTGTAGTGGGATATATACTCTAGCGGTGCAGCTTGCAGACTCTTTGCTAGAAGGGATTGTTTTACTCTGTTTAATTCTTTACTCTTTCCTTGTGTAACCCTATCAACACCAGGGAAGAAGATTAGCTTGGAGGCATCTAGTTTGATATTTTGCTTTTGTCTGGCTGCTTGTAGAATCCTGTCTCTCATGGTTATCAGACAATACAAACCCTCTTTTGGGTGATGGGGCTTGTTGCAGACTGGGAAATGATAATATTGTACAATAATATAAACCAGATCCTCTTTGAGATTTCAGTCTAACACATCTGACTATATTTGTGGTTTCCCTCCACCCTGCCCCGGGAAAGGTGTATAGGGACGGAGCCCATTTTCCCACTTCCAATATATGAACATGGCAAGACCAAATGTCATTTTCTAACAGTTCTGTTGTTTTGCGGCCCCCGAGGCCATGAAGTTTTTAGTTAGGATTTATTTTATGCCTCATTACTTCAAGAACCTGCTCCCCATTAGCCTGAGTTTTATTGTGAATCATATTAGAATCAAGGTTAGCTAGGGTGCAGTCATGAGCCTGGTTCTACACACTGCCTTGCATCCCACGTAGGTAACATTCATAGCTAGCAAAGAGGGGTAGGTTCAATATCTTATGGTTCCTCTTCAAATTTGCAAAACATTCACTCTTCCACCCAGAGACCTAAAAAAACTAAATACTTTCTTTTGGCATTTTCACAGGGAATACTTCCCCTCCTCCAAGCATTGAGTCAGGGAACGCAACAAGGAAAATTTCATAAAGGGGAAAGGAACATAAGATTAGTTTGAAAAAAAACAATATTAAACAATAAGTAAAAAAAACCTCGCAGCCCCACAGTATCTTTAGCAGTAGCCTTTTATCTCAGTTTCCCCAACTGCTGGTGTGGACATCAAAAGAACAAGTGTCCTTTTAATACGCTACTTTTTCCCCCTTTCATCTCTGGTGCACCTCCATTCAAGGTTTGTTGTCAATGGTTAACAAAGCCCCAGAGTATAGAAGTGCCTTTGGGTGGGTTCATTTCTAGTTGCTGTGGGGATATGCTGACTGGCTTGCACGATGATACCCTTGGCCACCCCAGCTCACCACAGTACTGAATCCTTGTCTTCAAGCTCCACTACTGAACCCAGCTATAGCAATTACAGCTCTAATGGTGAGGATAGAGGGGCTCTTATCAGAGTTAACTGAGCTCTGTCATTCTACTCAAAGCAAAGACTTACCTATGTAGAGGATTAAATGACATATATGTCATTGTCACCAGAGATTTGTTCCTTTCCCTTGTGAAGAAGCCCTTAGTTTTTTCTGTTTAGTGCAAAACCAAGGTTTGGTTAATGCCCCAGGGCTGATCAAGTATTGTTCTGTTGCCAGTTTGTTACACAATAGGAATAACAACACATCATTATCCCTGGACCCAAAACTTAAACTTCAAAATCACCACAATGTACACAGTGGGATGATACAAATAAGGTCTATTCTATTCTGCCTCTTTTTCTGGTTCACCAATATGTGGCAGCAGAGAACGCCTGCACTCTAGAACTGCAAACCACATTCTTACACATAGTCATTCGGATCTGGGGAACGTGGTCCAAAACATCTGCATTAGCAGCATCACAAGGGGATGGAAAGTGACCCTTTGCAGATATATGCTAGCTTTGGGATGGGGGATTTCTAGGCCCATAGGAACATAAGAATGGCCATATTGGGTCAGACCAAAGGTCCAGCTAGCTCAGTATCCTGTCTTCCAACAGTAGCCAATGCCAGATGCCAGAGAGAATGAATAGAACTGGTAATTATCAAGTGATCATCCCTGCCACCCATTTCTAGCCCTAACAAACAGAGGCTAGGGACACCATCCCCAGCCATCCTGGCTAATCGCCATCGATGGTCCTATTCTCCATGAAGTTATCTAGCTCTTTTTTGAAGCCCCACTCTATCTTTCACCTTTGGCACTGGAATGTAGTAGAGAAAAACCAAAGAGGAGGACATGGGGCGAGTACTGCTGCATTCTAATGATCACCTGCCAATATGCCAGAGACTACTGCTAGTCAACATAAATTAGGACAGTGCTGAGACAACTGATTCTCAGAAGTCCTTGGTTAATCAGGGAGGTGCAAAGATAGCACACACACAGCCACCTTTGTTACTCCCTTTGGGATCCTGTGCTGAATACAGCTAGGCTGGACCTGAGCATCAGAGAAAGTAAATGCAAAATGCTAACAATCAGAATGTGAACATGTTATATTTGCTTTGTCTGGTTTTAAGTCACTGTCCAAGATGAGCTTGACAGGCAATGTAGAAGTACCATATTTTCAATACATCCTTGCTTCCCAGCATGGAATTTTCCAATGATTCTAGCTTCAACCCTATTATTCCCCCACTGACTGAATGAAAATAGTTTTGTCCTCCATGTCCTCCTCTATTGTCACCAAACAAGGAGGCACCAGCTAGTTCTCCTGTGTAGTGTTAATTCATCATGCAGATAAATCTTAATCATTTTTATTCTGTCATTACATTGTTATTTCCTCTAGTGTTTAAGTACTGAGTGTATCAGGTCATCAGCTGTGGAGGCTTTTGTCAAACAGTTAGCTTAAATTAGCTAATATTAAAGGTTCAGCACCAGTATTGAGGAACATCAGTGCAGTGATTCTACTTGGACTTCATACATAGATTTTGAGTCTTTATGAAGTTTTCTCTGGGCACATATTCAGATGGATATTAGACATCAGCAAATTATTTAGCATATACATCAAAACATGGAAGTATACATTTACTTGAAAGTCATTTTATTCCCTGTGCTCCATTAATTCATCCTTCACCCTTCCCAGAAGACATTTAAGTACAACTTTTAAAAATCCTGGAATAAGGCAGTGCTAACCATCCAACTTAATTTTTATTTTATCATTCAAAATTGTTTCTCACCAGCTAGTGGTCACATAACATAATGTCCCTGCGTCTGTGATTGTGGTAGGACTGATGATTCACATCACTCGGTCATTTTCACCTTCCTATGTGCTGCACTCCAGAAGTGATTAACATCCCACTAAGACACCATGGTATCCGATGGTATGTGCTAGGGAAAGTAAGTTTTCATTTTAGACAGAGTGCTATAGTATCACTGCCAGCAAAGGAGACTAAGGTTTCATAGATTCCAAGGCCAGAAGGAAACATTATGATAATCTAGTCTGATCTACTGTAACATGGTGATAGTAGGTGGGGCTTCTGCAAAAAAAAATTATTAGAACATTTTTTAGAAAAACATCCTATCTTTATTTCAAAAAGGGGTAGAGAATGCATCATGTCATTTGGTAAATTGTCCCAATAGTTAATTAATCTCACTGTCAAAAATGTCTACCTTATCACAAGTCTGAATGGATCTAGCTTTCACATCTAGCTAGCAGATCATGTTATACTTTTCTCTGCTAGACTGAAGAATCCATTGTTAAATATTTATTTCCCCAAATAGATACTTACAGACTGTAGTCAAGTTAACCTGTTAACCTTTGCTTTGTTACTAGATTGACCTCCTTGAGTCTATTACTATAGGACATATTTTCCAGTTCTTTAATCCTTCTCATGACTTTTCTCTGAACCCTCTCCAGTTTCTCAACAACTTTCTTGGATTGCAGACACCAGAACTAGAGTGTTCCAGCAATGGTTGCACCAGTTCCAGATACAAAGGTAAAATAACCTCTCTATTCCCACTCAAGATTCTCCTCTTTATGCATCCCAGGATCCGGTAAGCTCTTTTGGCCACAGAATCATAGTGGGAGCTCATGTTCAGATTCCTGCTGCTCCCCTTGGTTGGAAATGGTGAAATGGAGCCAATGGGAGCCGTGAGGCTCCATGGTTGCAGAACCTTTAGATAAACAAAGCAGAACAGCCCATTAGCAGCTTTAACCCATATCAGTCATTCCTTTTTTTCCCCTAAGGATAAAAGTCAGGCTGAGAGGGCTATAATTACTTGGGTCATTCTATTTACCCCCTTCAAAAATTGGCACTTTATAGCTTTCTTCCAGACTTTCAGAACTTCCACAGACCTCCAACTCTTACTGAAAATCAAACATTAATGATCCAGACAGCTCCTCAGACAACCCTTTTAAAACTCTTGGATCCAAGTTATCTGGATCTGCTGATTTTAAAAACATCTAACACTAGAAGCTTCTGTTTAACAGCCTCCAGTGACACTAATACAATGGAAAGAGTATTGTCATCTCCATCCAGAGGAACTATATTATCTTGTTATCTACCAAATACAGAACACATTTCTGAACACCTCTGCCCTTTGTGCATTATTATTGATAATTCTGCCAATTCCATCTGAATAATGGACTAATAGCACTTTCAGGATTCTTTCTGTTCCTAATAAATTATTTTATTTTTTTCTTATTTTTCTGTCATAGACTTCCCTTATCGATTTTCTACAATTCTTAACTTTTTATGTATATTCATTATTATCAACTTCTTCATTCTTCCATTTGTTATATAAGGCAATGTCCTCTCAGCCCCTGCAAGCCCTGTTCATGAAAATGGTCCATATCTGACTGGCTCTGTCCAGTTTCTGAGCTGACATCCTCCCACTCCAACTTCTAGTGCCCAAGTTTCTGTCAGCAGATGATGATGAACCTCATGGTACAACTGAGACCAATATCAGTTCTTGTGAGTAACAATCAAGCTCCAGAATATCATTGTGTGATATTTTTTATAACAAGAGGAAATGAAACAGCAAACGCTTCACTGGCTCTAATTCTTCCTTGCTTTGCACCTTGGCCATGATTTTATAGCCTTCTATCATATCTCCTCTTAGTCACCTCTTTTCCAAGCTGAAAAGTCACAGTTTGATAAATCTATCCTAATATGGCAACTGTTACATAACCCTAATCATTTTGGTTGCCCTTTTCTGAACCTTTTCCAGTTCCAATATATCTTTTTGACATGGGGAGACCAGAACTGCACACAGTATTTAAAGCATGTGTACAGTGGCATTATGATATTTTCTGCCTTGTTATCTATCCCTTTCCTAATGATTCCCAACATTGTGTTAACTGCTGCTGCACATTGAGTGAATGTTTTTAGAGAACTACTCACAATAATGGCGAGATCTCTTTCTTGAGTTGGAACAGCTAATTTAGATCTTATATTAGATTTTATATGTATATTTGGGATTATGTTTTCCAATGTGCATTACTCTGCATTTATCAACATTGAATTTCAGCTGCCATTTTGTTGCCTAGTCACCCAGCTCTGTGAGATCCCTTTGTAAGTCTGCTTGGGACGTAACCGTCTTGAGTGATTTGTATAGTCAACACATTTTGCCACCTTTCTCTTTACTCCTTTTTCCAAATAAGAGATTTTATCTCTTGTGTCATCCAATGACCATACATTTGATGAGACAGGCCCAAGAACATAGTATGTTCTTGCCTGTAAAATCAACCTTAGTCCATCTCTTCCAATGAAAAACAGCTTAACATTTTATTTCAAGGATATCTGAGAGGCTCAATTTAACACCCATTTAAATCAATGGGCATTAGACAGGGACTTTATAATTTCCATTCACTCCATATTTGTTAATCCTTCTAGTATTGACTCTTTGTTTAGTTTTACTTATTTGGTATTTATGAGATTGGATTTATTATCACAATATTCCATACACCTTACTTCATTTCACTCTATCAATAAACACTTTTCATGTATTGCATGCTTGTAGATATGTAGCATTGTGCAACTTACAGGAAGAATCTTGTCTGCAGTCTACTAGTAGACATTGGTTAGTTCAAAAATCACATTTCACAACAACACAGAAAACCTAATGGTCACAGAGATGCCTTCCTGCATTGTTAACAATGCCAGTACTACTGGGGTATTAATCTGAAATAGTATTCTTTCTCATCATTCCTTCTATTATATTCTTGTACTATTCTCACGTTCATGTGTACAGCCTAAATGTAGCACAAGAATGATGCAAACTCATTTTAAAGCAATAGCATGAGATTACCAGCACAATTATTTTCAACTAGGTATAAGAATATCCCTTTCTTGCTATTAATAATTGGTTTTAAAACATCCAGTCTTGGAATCACTTCATCCCTCTCACATATGTGAAATTAGTAGCACTAATCTATTCTTCTGCAATAGCAGATAGTGTGTGTAAAAATAAAATAATACTAGCTCTAACACCTTCCATTTTAGAATCAAAATGCTAAGATAGATTTTTCACATTGCTCCTTAGACACATTACTCTAGCAAAGCAAGTTTATCAGTCCAGCAGGCAATTTTTTTGTTGTTGTTCCTTTATTTGCTTTTCATTCAGTGCAAGATCATAATATTTCTTCCCCTAGCCTTCAGAAATAGTAAACATTGAAAATGGGGGATAGAGGGGAAACAGCCATTTTCTCTTTTCTAAAGAATGCATTAAAAGATTAGCTGTACACAAGAGGAAAGCAAAATGCTATAAAATGACTTTGTGTCCTGGACTTAAACATCCCATGGATTAATGCAAGTTCACACTATTAGGTTGGCTTGCTTTTCTTTTTGAGAACACAGCTAACTAGTATTCAAATAAACTAGAACTGCAATTTTGTGCCTCCCATATTTTGAGATTCTGAACCTAACAAAGGTTTCCTATGAATTCTAGTCCCTTTCCCCTTCAAATGAATTGCACTAAAAGGGAAAGATGCAAGCAACAGCCTTCTCCATTAAAACACTGTTCTTCCTGTGATAGGAGTAGGTTGCCACCTACTGGTCTCTGGCCTTTACATAAAGCCAGGAAAAAGATATTTTGGACTAAATTTCTATGGTTTCCTTACATTTCCTCTCATAACAGAAAATGGTGTATTTTAGTCTCTCTGTTCATGAAAGGCACTTTGTAGAATACTCATTTAATAGCAGAAAGAATTAAAAGCACAGTGTGCAGGCATCAAAGCACATCAGTTGTTTCTGGTTCCAGCCTGCGACTCAATAAAGTTGACTTTATTTCATGGGCATTTAGTAACCTCCATAAAATGAGTTGGTGGTCTCAGTACTTCCCCAGCTTTAAGGACAAATCTGAGCCACAATGGCTGAGAAATGCTGGGAATCTGGCAGTTACTGTCCATACCGTACTTGCTTTGTTGATAATTATTCATAGCTCTCATGCATGGAGAGGGTTTATCAGTAAAACGGGGCAGAGAAGAGAGGGACCAGAGCTATGTGCACAACCAAGAGCTGCAGCCAAGACACTGGGGCTATGTCTAGACTGCAAGCCTCTTTTGAAAGAGGCTCTTTTGAAAAAGAGCGTCTACACTGCAAGCAGTACTTTCGAAAAAGCAAGCCGCTTTTTCGAAAGAAAGTAGCAAGTGAGTCTGGATGCTCTCTTCCTAAAAAGCCCTGTTGGCATTCAAGAATGCCTTTTTTCGAAGGAGCACTTTCGAAAAAAGGCAATCTTCCTCGTGAAATGAGGTTTACCGCCGTCGAAAGAAAAGCCACGTTCTTTCGATTTAATTTCGAAAGAACGCGGCTGCAGTCTAGACGCAGGTGAAGTTTTTTTGAAAAAAGGCTCCTTTTTTCGAAAAAACCCCTGAGTCTGGACACAGCCCAAGTGCATGAAGGTCTTTCACCAGTACAGCTACTTTATCTCCTCAGTGCACCAATGCTTTGATGCATCAGCATCTTAGTGCACTCAGCTCTTAGGGTGTTACTGCCTGATGTGTTGAAGAGCCAGAGACAGCAGTGTGAGAGCACTTACATATCTATGCCAAAGTCCTGATGCTTGAAAGGCTCACCACTGCACTGGTGCTTGGTAGGATGGGAAGCTGGTGTAGCAGTATCAGGGATCTGTTCATTTGCTGAAGCCTTGGTGCTGAGTAACACCAGATCTCAAGTGCACCATTATTTTGCCCCCTACCTCTATCTCTCCCACATTGCTAGTGGCCACCAGCTCCTGGAGTAGGGAGATAGGCACTGACTTCTCATCTTGCAGGAGGGTGCTCAACCCCTCCTCCCTTTTGCCTCTCCCCCCCACTTCAGGCTCTGTCCCCACTCCACTCCTTCCCCCAAACTCCTGTCACCCCCCTACTTCTTTTCTCCCCTGCTCCACCCCACCCTGCCTCTTCCCTGCTTCCTCCCCTGAATGCCCCCCATCCTAGTACTTCCCTGTCACTCCCAGAGCTTGAACACCATAAACCAGCCATTTGTAGTGCTCCGGAAGTGCTGGGAGGGAGGTGAAGGAGTTGATAAGTGCAGAGCCACCAGTGGGCGAGAGGTGCTTGGGAAGGGAGAGAGCCGCACTGGTGGGTGCTCCAGGCCCAGAGCACCTGCAGAGTTGATGCCTAAGAATGGAGAGACTTAAAGAAGGCTTTGAGGTGGATTCAATGGTCACTAGAGGAATGTGAGAAGAAGGGGAATGGAGGGGCATAAAGACAACACAGGATGGATGGTGGGAGTGAAACAGAAGTGACTACAGCCACCATGGGCAAGGTGTGGGGCAGAACCTCATGTGGAAGGGGTGGGGCTGAGGTCATCCAGTCCTTAGCACTACCCAGAGTGCAGCACTGGCCCTTCCTCCTCCCGCTCCCCATGCCTCCATCTCTCAGAGCTGCGTGGAGCGATGGAGCAGCACTCCCATGGCAATTCAAAGGGTCCCATGGCTCCAGCTATCACAGTGGCAGCAGCCAGGAGATCCAGGCCCCTTTGAAATGCTAATGTGCATTTGCCCTCCTTGCCTGCCTTCCCCATCCCCGCCCCCCATTGGCGGGCCTGGAGAAAAAGGGTTCTGGTTGGAAGAGACATCATTAGGGCAATGTATATGTGAATATCATAGGGCAGATGAAGCTCACCATCCCTGGCTTAAAAGGATCCCCCAGCAATGGTGCTTTGACTGGTCAGCACATTGTCAAGTAGCAATACATCAGCACAGAAAGAAAAACATGTTCTTCAGTGCAGTATCTCCCCATTCCTGCGTGAGAGCCCACTTCTGTGTGCTCTGCTATTTAACCTGACATCCTGGGTACCCAGGGCTCTGTGAAAAATGGAACAGGTGTGTCCAAGAGGCAGACTAGCAGAGCTAAGAAACTGGGAGGAAGCCCTTCACTATTCTGTTAGGCTATCCCAAGTCTGAGGCCTGTAGTGTTCTTAGATAGAAAAATACACCAAGAGGAGAGCAAAATCTCTAATAGGGAGCATTTAAAATGCTGTTTGCAAAAGACTGGGAATATTTACTTTAAAAACGGCCTGGAAAATTCAGTCAATGTTGACAGAATTATCATCCCAAACTTTTAGTCATTAAAGTGCTACACTGAAGAGCTTTAATCCTTTTTTTAAGTATAAATCTCTATCTCATAATATATTGTTGAACAATATATTCTTAGTGCTGCAGTGCACTGAATTCATGTTTGCAGTCATTTTTCTATAACTCTTCTATCTCTTTCCTAATCAGTATGCTAGATGACTGCTTTATTTAGTAAGTATTCCTTAGACTGGTTCTTTCCTCCCAGCTGAATTGTTTAACATTTCTCTACAATGAACTGCATTTGCTATCTGGTAGTTCACTTACCTGAATGATCCAGAATCTTCTTGGATTTTCTCTTTTACTATTTTATATTTTTAAGAAAAAATACGCAGTACAAGTCAAGCATAAATATCACAAAATCATAAACAAAAAATGGTTCCCATCTCAGACACTATCTACACTTCTATGTGGGAAAAGATTACACTGATTATTTCTCTATTAAATAATAAAAATCTACACTTGTAACAGATTTGATATGTAATAGTTCCAAAGACAAAGTCTGAAATAATTTAGTCAGCCACAAATTAAAGCAGGTGGATGTGAATGCATTGGTTTTGTAAGCATGCACTTAAAGTCTATAAATAAGTACAGCAGGTCACAAAGTACTATCTACATGCAAATGATTTATAGTTTCAAGCCTTTCAAGAACAGTGTAGAATTGATATAAAAATGTATGTACAACCCAAACTCATAATACACTAAAATACTTTGATAAATAAGTGCAGAAATGATTACTTCAAATGCCTGCCCTATGCTTTTCCCATATAATGGGCTATTAAATTTGAAAATTTGTAAATAACTCTTCAGAGACATTTCATCCTAGTGAATCACAATATAAATTGCCCTCTGTCATTTGACTAGCGTGAGATTCTATTAACCCAACTAATACACTGCTCCCCTATCTGACATTCATTTGCATCATTCCAACCTTGTTCCCAGTATCCTCTCACAGTTTGTCACAATGAGGAAGCTATCTCTTACTCAGAACTTACTAACTAGCAGAAACAGAGAAATAATCCTTCAGTCTCCCAACAATGAAACAGTAATTTATACTGTGAAGTATTTATGGTCCCGCACACCACAGACAGGATGCAAGGACAGACTTTCAAATTGCTATGGATGTGTTGACACTTGGAGCTGGGGGCATGAGTCCCAGCTCAAGGACACATATGTGCACTAGCTCTCAGAGAGAATGCATTTGTGGCAGCACAAGCAGTGGGACAGGCTAGGCACAACCAAGTAGATGGCGAGCATCTCTGACAGGCATGTACATGCTGCTCCTAGTCCATCCTGCAGCCCGTGCTACATTTCATGAGAGCTAATGCACATATGTCTTCTTGAGCTGAGAATCATATTCCCAGCTTGCATGTACCCTACATGCAAAGTTTGTCTGTCTGTGTTGTTTATTCAGAGTGGAATTCATGCTTTGCAGAATATTACCACACAGCTATTAAAGCCACACCAAAAACTTTGACAGAAATGTCACATGGGGGGCCAGCATAAGGTTTTCTTTCTCCATCAAGGAGGCCTGCAGACAAGGGTGCCATTTCATATTTTGGTAGGGGGAGGCTACCGCATTCTAGAGGCTACTTAGGCATCTGAAAATTCCTGGGGTTTTTTGCAGGTGACAACTAACGGCATGTTTACAGTGGGGAGTTATTCCGAAATAACTCCCCTTATTTTGAAATAACAAGGCGGCCGTCCACACTACCAAGCCTGTTATTTCAAAATAATGGGCTTGTTGTTTCAAAATAATAACTTCTGCTTATGAAGAGGAATAAGCTTATTTCAAAATAGTTATTTTGGAAGTTATTTCAAAATAACCTGATAGTGTAGACACATAGCCTTAGAAATTTACTGACAGGAAGAGCTACTAATTCTTATATAAAGAACAAATATAATAAATTCCAATTAAAGCCATATTTAAAGTTTATTTATAAATTTAGAAAAATCAACAGCAAGATATTTCCAGTCCCAAATCTAGAGGTGTCAGTTTTGGAGCATTAACCCAACTTTGATACTTTGTACACTATCTTTAGAAGAAATAAATACAATCTGCTTAAAGTATGCTTATCCTTGCAATTATTTTTAAATGTCTTATGGTTCCAAATTATGAAGAGGAGAATGATAGTGTTAATTTCTTCAATGAATGTTTTAAAAGTAAATAAATTACTGAAAAAAACAAATGACATTCTAGATTGGAAGGAGGCTCCTATTTTGTTGTCCTAAGGATGTGAGAGTATAAACATCAACCTCCATGACATTCACTGAAGATACTCAAGTGTGTGAGACTCTGCCACCCTAAAAATATAAAAGAGTAAATAAACAGGTACTAACACTGCTTACTAGTTGGAAGAGAAGGACATACAGCACAGCAGACACACAGATATAAAATGGTTGATGGCTTACAGCAGCATTTGTTTACATCTGCGCATGTAAAAAAAATTGTGGCTCCTTAGAAGGTGTTCTGGGGAAATCATTTAAAAGTGCAATTGCCACCCTGCTGAGAAATCAACATTTGCTTTTAACAGATTATATGGCCCTGTCTGATAATCTGACCCAAATCTCATTGTCAAAAGGAAAACTCTCATAGATAAGTGGGATTAAATGGAAGAATAGATGGCCATCATGGAGTATTACCCCCCCTCCCCCCCGCAAAAAATAAATTGGAAAGCTGGAAAAATGGGAAAGTTTTAAGTGTAATTTAAGCAATGTTTGTGGTGTGACAGCTCATATGTGCTTCTTGACAGCAGAGAAAGATCCAAGGGGGGTCATTCTTTAGCTCTACTACTCTTGCAGTGAAGCACTGAAATAGACAAAACTGAGCTCACTTGAATATTCAGAAGACAGCAGCTCCTTCCCCTCCCTTCCCCTGCCTAAACAGCCCCATGTCTACTGGTGTCACAAGAGGCTCGCTTCTCCCAGATTTTGTAACGTACCATCCTGTAATGATGAGGGCAGATCAAGATTAAATCTGCAGCAGTCACCTTCTGAGATTCCTTCCACACTCACCTCTCCCAGAGACTGTTTGTCTCCATGAATTTTTTAAACTGTTACAGAAGCTCCCATCCCTGCTATTGGATCTGCCAGATATATCTTTGCACTCCTATTGGTACAGAAAAAAATAGCCAGCCCAGAGGGGAAAGGGAGGGAAGAGTGAACTACTTTCTCAATCAGTAAAAACAAACAGGGGTCCTGTGGCACATTTAACAGATTTATTTGGGCATAAATTTTCATGGGTAAAAAACACTTTGTTTTTACCCATGAAAGCTTATGCCCAAATAAATGTTAGTTTTTAAGGTGCCATAGTTTTTAAGGCACCTCATCATTATTTGCAGCTACATACTAACACAGCTACCCATCTGAGACTTTTCAAGCAATGTGGCTGGGGGGCGGGGGCATAGGTAGCTTTTGGCTGGTTGGTGAGGGGAGAGGAGTATGCCAAGAGGGGCAAGCAAGCACCATGACTACTCCCCTTTGTGTTTCGCATTTGCTGCTGCAGCTCTGTGCTTGTCAAGATGGAACCAGTACCTCAGAAGCTCTGATTTTAACCCAGCTGCTCCTGATTTTAGCCAGGAGACAAGCAGCAGTTTGCAAGGGTTGGATCTTTTGTTGTGCTTGATAAGCCTGCCTTCCTTTCACTCCAGTGAGCAAAAGGGAGGGGAGAGGAGTAAACAAAGAAAGCTGCCTGCATTGCTCTCACGCCTGGCTAGAGGGGAGGCAGGGGACAATGTCTTGCTATGATAGGAAATTTAGAAAGGAGACTAAATGGCATCCTTGCTGGAGAGCATCTTTATGGTTCAGTTCCTTCCCAACCTCCACTCTGCAAGAGCAACCAGTTCTCTGAAACCTGTTGCCTCCTTTTCATTCCTTCCACATGACAGAGAGTCTTCCCTACAGGCCTGACACCTCAGACAGGTCTTGCAGTATGGAGCCAACTACAACTGTTTCTATTAACATCTGTCTTCCCTGACTCTGTGTGGGATTTGTATGCTTCATCACAGGCGTCTATCCTGCCTTCCTAGAGCTCCCAGACGTGCAGGATTAATGGCCATTGCTATGTCCCTTAATATAATGCAATGCACACACCTCTACCGTGTCTGCCTAGCTCTTTGACAAGTGTCAAAGGTAAGGACACCAGTCCCAAAAAGTTCTTGTGATCACGGCAGTTACGGCTGATCCTTGCACAGTAATACAAAAGGTAAGGAAGACTTTCTACTCTACATACCACTTCAGCAGCTGAGAACAATTTGCTCAGAGTAAATTGGTTAGTTGCGTTCACTATAGTTACACAATAGAACTATGGGATACTCCCACCAGGACTCTTGTAAGCCTCATCTGGGATGCTATCTTGGGAACTTATGCAGGCCCCCATCCCCTTAACACAGCATAGTATCTGAGCACTTTGTAGTTCTTAACATATTTTTCCTCACAACATTCAGGTGGTTGTGATGTGAAGTGATAAAGTGGATTTTGCCCACAAAAGCTCATGATTCTATATATTTTGGCCAGTCTCTAAAGCTATGTCTGTACTACCAGGTTATTTCAAAATACATTATTTTGAAGAAATAACTCCCAAAATAACTATTTGAAATAAGCTTATTCCTCTTCACAAGCAGGAGTTACTATTTCGACATAACCAGCCCCTTATGTCAAAATAACAGGCTTGATAGTGTGGATGCCTGCCTTGTTATTTTCAAATAAGGGGAGTTATTTTGAGACAACTTCCCATCGTAGACATGCCATAAGGTGCCACAGGACCACTCAGGCTATGTCTAGAATACATCCCTCTTTTGAAAGAGGGATGTAAATTAGACATAGCGAAATTGCAAATGAAGCCAGGATTTGAATTTTCCGTGCTTAATTTGCATAATCACATCATGGCATTTTTTTGAAAAACACTATTTTGAAAGTGAAACCACAGTCTAGGCACAGTTATTTCAAAAAGAAAAGCCTTTTTTGAAAGATCCTGTAAATCTCATTTTTGAGATAGCGTTGTTTGAATCAGGAGGCAAAACCCTACAAGAAATCTTTTCCCTCTTTTGCTTGACATTGTAAAACTTGGGGCGCTCCTCTGACCTAGTGTGAAGTTAATATTGCAACAAAAAAGATATCTCAGCAGTGCCTTTAAAATAGTGTTTTCTGTCTGTGCACTGAGTGGGTAAGGAGTTTTTTATTTCATACTTCATTTATACCTTGCTGAGTGATGTCATATTAATGGCAGTAGTTTCCTCTCCTCCCATCCATGCAGCAATACAATATGTGCTGCATCACCTGTACCACTCAGCAAACACTAAGACCTCATGCAGATCTTAGGATTCATATCCATCTTTTCTTTCCAGTAGTCTAGGAGAATAAAGACATGTTTTTCTATCTGTCTGATTAAAACCTACTTTCAGAACTGAGAGCTGACTGTAAAACACTTCTCAAATTCTAAGGACCTGAGATATTCATCTAACATTCTTTATAAGGGAAAGAACTGATTAAATATGGTGAGAAAAATGTAATATTTTGGGGGCAAATGCTGAGGAGAATTTCTTATAAAGGCAATATATTTGTATTCAAAAGCCGACACAAGAAGCAAGAGGTAAAACTGTACATCATCGGCATAACAGTCATAGCTTATTGAAAAAGGGACTACCTATAGAAACTGAAGAACTAAAGGTCTCTTGCAGGACTCAGAAAAAAATCTAAAACTAAACAAAGTTGAATGAATGTTAAGAACAAATGGCACTGCTTATTTAAATCAAAGATATAGAATACCAGGCTAGACTAGAGCCCAGGAGTCCCACAAGGAATATGAGACCATCTCTTGGTCAACAGTTTCAAAAGCAGTTGATAAATCAAATAAGACTAATTAAAATAAACGACTTGCAGGCAAAACTGTTAGGCCTCTGGTCTTTACAGAATGTCCATATGGCACAGAGGATAAATAATAAGAGCTGAAGTATTGTGCCCTGAAGTACCTAGTTTGACATTAGCTCAGGTTGATAGTGATGGAAAACTGTTACCCTCTGAAAATGTTGCTAGCCTAGATTAAGAGATGGTATCTCAGTGGAGGTCCTACTAGAGATTTGTTCATTTCACACAAATTACCAATGCCATGCACACACATATTGTCAAAGTAAAGGTACCAAAGGTTTAATAAGCATATTCATTTAATGATTTTTTGCTCCTGTGCATAAGTCACAAAAATGTAACAAACGACATCTCATCTTTGGGGTTTTTTGCAAAAATTTTGCAAAATTTCCCAACATGGCAGTCTCTAGATTTTAGAAACCTGAAGCCTGTGGACACCACAATGAAATGATGTTAGCTACAGCGGGAATTTTTCCCTTTTGTAGACAAAGTCCAAGTGAAAATCCCTTCAAATAGGAGTTGAGGTGCATTGGCAGGACAGTGTGGTAAAAGCTTTTCTGTGCCATAAAAGAATAAAGATGAACTTGCAGGATAGTCAATGCAGCAGCTTTCTTGAACACTAAATTTAGTTTTGTGAAGCTTTGTCTTTCTCAGGGTGGTATTATCACTCTGCCCATACCAAAACTGTGCTCAGAGGATAACGTGTAGTTCGGTGAGTCTGTAATTTCACTGTAGCTTCTTGTTCCCAAACTTTGAAAAGAAAAGGAAGATTATATATTAGCAAAAAATCGAGTAATCATCAATTAAAAGTAAAAGATACTTAAACTGGATTGACTAGAGTTTGTAAATTCTGACAGTAAGAACCAATTTGTTAAAGATTAGATTTAGGAAGACTATTCACAGTAAACAATTTATTCATTGGATTTTGCCCTTGTCATGGTGGAAAATCATGATTTACATGAACTTTTGTTAAAAGGTGATTCAGCTACTGTTTTTGTTATATTTTAGTGTGTAGATTTCTGAAACAGTTTTCTATGAGCCTTATTTTGAGTAGTAGAAATTCAACCTGATTTGTCACATAAGGTTTTGTATAGTGATAGAAATGTAGCCATGTTAGTCTGGTGTAGCTGAAACAGGTTTTGTATGTGTGTCTCCTTTCACATTTTTGTGTCTTCGTTCTGAGCTACATAATTTGAGCAAAGATCATCTGGTTATTTCTTTATAACACATAATGGAAATGTGCCTAATCAATCTGATTAGCATGTTCAAGAAATAAACATACTTCTGAGTCCAGATGTAGAATAGAGATAGAAATAGAAGCAAACGATGTTGTTCCAATTGCTAAGAATGGAAAAATCTTCCCACTGTACATTTTGAGGACCCAGAATCAGAAGCTGCTAGTGAGCTGCAAGTGTCTTGGCCTCTAGAGAAGCTTCTAATGCCAATTGAGAAGAAACAAAACAAAGATGAGATGTCATTTCTTACATTCTTGGGACTCCATGCCATGAACACCTACCCATCACATGCCGTCTGCACAGCTAGACTACAAGCATACAGAACATTTGACAATCAAAAAAACAAATGACTAGACAGGGTGAATGACAGATCACACTCCCCTTGGTGGAGGAAACAGCAAAAGGAATTTCACAGAAAGTAACACATTTGGAAGAACACAAAGAAACCTCAGAGCAGCAGGCTGCCAAAGATAACTATGGGTATATCTCCACTACAAAGTTAATTCGAACTAACGCATGTTAGTTTCAATTAACTTTGATAGGCGCTACACTAGCGTTCCACTAGTTTGAACTTAATTCGAACTAGCGGAGCGCTTAGTTCGAACTAGGTAAACCTCATTCTACGAGGACTAAGCCTATTTCGAACTTACTAGTTCGAATTAAGGGCTGTGTAGCCCCTTAATTCGAACTAGTGGGAGGCTATCCCTCCTCAGCTTTCCCTGGTGGCCACTCTGGCCAATACCAGGGAAACTCTACTGCCCCCCGCCCGGCCCCGGACGCCTTAAAGGGGCACGGGCTGGCTACGGTGCCCATGCCAGGTGCAAGCCTGCCAGCACCCAGCTACCAGACCCTGCACCGGGCATGGCTCGAGCCAGCCACCCGATGCCCCCCAGCCCTCCCCCTCTTCCTGGGACCAGGCTGGCGGCTCCCGGGAGCTTGCCCGGGACCACAAGAGGCGGGCACCCACCTGCTCGAGTGCGGACATTGTGGACCTCATCCACGACCTCCGCACTAGGCACAGGAAGGTGGCCGTCTAGGGCAGGAGAGCTGCCAGCCTGGCCACCCAGGAGCAGGTGTGCATGAAAATCAAGGTTGGCCACTGAGACCCCCGACCCTGAGCCTTGAGCTTAGAATGGCCGTACTGGGTCAGACCAAAGGTCCATCTAGCCCAGTAGCCTGTCTGCTGACAGTGGCCAACCCTAGGGATCCTGGAGGGGATGGAACAAAGACAGTGACCAAGCCATTTGTCTCATGCCATCCCTCTCCAGTCTTCCACAAACTTTGGGCAGGGACACCACTCCTACCCCCTGGCTAATACCACTCCATAGACCTACTTTGAAGTAGGAATAAGAGCCTCCGGAAAAGGGCGCTTTTTCCGGAGGATCGGGGCCAGTGTAGACGCTCTTTTCCGGCTTTTTTAAAAGCCGGAAAAAAGCGGCGGACATTTTTATTTAAATGCCGCGGGGGATATTTAAATCCCCCGCGCATTTCCCTACTACGACTCATGAAATTTACATGCCCCTTCCGGAAAAGGGGCCAGTGTAGATGTAGCCCAAATGTTTTTGTGGGTGGCATAGCTTATAGGCTGAAAGTGCTGTGCACTTCATTTACCTTGTTAAGTGAAGGTAAGGAATAACTGAGTTTGAGAGTGTAAATGAGTGAATCTAGATAAGTGTTCCACTTGTCTTGTAACTTGTTGGTGTATAGTCACTAGTGTAGACACCCATAGATTCATCTCTGCATTTAGTCCTGTGCCCTTAGGGCCTGAAAGGAAGAGTGAATGTTTACATTTGAACCCAGGAAACATAACCTTTTTTATAGGGCTTGTGTGCACTCTTTCTGCATACAGATAGTCATTTTCAATGTATAGGTTTCTAATCAGTGTTTTGACTGACAAAAGAACAACTAACAGTTTTAGCAGCTTTTTTTTCATCAACCATTGTCAGATCATATTTGGTTTTCCACAGTACTCTTTATATTGCACCTTGGCTACTTTACTAGCATAGGGTATGTCTACACTACAGCGCTAATTCGAACTAACTAGTTATCCAGACTAAAAAACTAGTTCGAATTAGCATTTTGCTAATTCAAACTAGCAGGTCCACATTAAGTGGACCCTGAACCGGGGTTAAGGATAGCCGGAAGCAGTGCCGGCAGGGCATCAGATGAGGACTTAGAGCGTGGAGCTGCTGTCTCAGGCTAGCCGAGGGCTGTGCATAAAGGGACCCGACCCCCACCCCAGACAGACAGTTCTCAGGGGTGCCCCACTTGCAAAGCAGTCCTGGCTTGGAGTGCCCGGAATACCCACACTGGGTACATCACAGTACTCGGCCATCAGACCGGCTGCACTTGCCGCAGGCTGCCATCTGGGGAGAGGGAGCAATTGGGGGGCTGCAGGAGATGTTCCACCCCCAGAAGCCCGCAGAGCCAGCCCAGTCCTCCCCATCGGGGGCTCGTACCCCATTCCTCCCTCACCTCCTTCCACTTACCCTTCCCTAGCCCCTTTTCTTGATGTACAAAATAAAGGACAATTGTGTTCCAAAATGGAATCTGTCTTTATTGAACAAAACTGGGGGAGACTGGGAAAAGGAGGTGGGAGAGGGGAAGAGAGAGGCTGGGAGAGGGGAGGGCAACTAAAATGATCAGGGGTTGGGAACAGGTCCCATATGAAGAGAGGCTAAAGAAACTGGGACTTTTCAGCTTAGAAAAGAGGAGACGGAGGGGGGACAAGATAGAGGTCTCTAAAAGCATGAGTGGGGTGGAGAGGGTGCATCAAGAAAAGTTCTTCATTAGTTCCCATAAAGAAGGACTAGAGGACACCAAAGGAAAGGAATGGGTAGCAGGCTTCAAACTAGTAACAGAAAGTAGTTCTTCACAAAGCAAAGAGTCAACCTGTGGAACTCCTTGCTGCAGGAGGCTGTGAAGGCTAGAACTAGAACAGAGTTTAAAGAAAAGTGAGATAAAGTGATGGAGGTTGGGTCCATGGAGTGGTATTAGCCAGGGGGTAGGAGTGGTGTCCCTGCTTGGTCACTGTCTTCGGTCCATCCCCTCCAGGGTCCCTAGGGTTGGCCGCTGTCGGCAGACAGGCTACTGGGCTAGATGGACCTTTGGTCTGACCCAGTACGGCCATTGTAAGCTCAGAGCTCAGGGTCGGGGGTCTCAGTGGACCCCCTTGATTTTCATGCACACCTGCTCCTGGGTGGCCAGGCTGGCAGCTCTCCTGCCCTAGCTGGCCACTTTCCTGTGCCTAGTGCGGAGATCGTGGACGAGGTCCACGATGTCCGCACTAGCCCAGGCGGGTGCCCGCCTCTTGCGGTCCCGGGCAAGCTCCCGGGAGCCACCAGCCTGGTCCTGGGAAGAGGGGGAGGGCAGGGGGGCATTGGGTGGGTGGCTCGATCCATGCCAGGTGCAGGGTCTTCTGGCTGGGTGCTGGCAGGCTTGCACCTGGCATGGGCACCGTAGCCAGCCCGTGCCCCTTTAAAGGGTCCGGGGCCGGGAGGGGGGCAGTAGAGTTTCTCTGGTGTTGGCCAGAGTGGCCACCAGAGAAACCTGGGGAGAAATCTGGGAGAAACCACCAGAGTGGCCACCAGAGAAACCTAGCCTCCCACTAGTTCGAATTAAGGGGCTACACAGCCCTTAATTCGAACTAGTAAATTCGAACTAGGCTTAATCCTCGTGGAATGACGATTACCTAGTTCGAACTAAGCGCTCCGTTAGTTCGAATTAAATTCGAACTAACGGAGTGCTAGTGTAGCGCCTATGAAAGTTAGTTCGAACTAACAGACATTAGTTCGAACTAACTTTGTAGTGTAGACATACCCTTATTTATTTATAAAAGCATAAATATCATGGCAAGAAGGAGTGGAAGACATCATTTTAATTATAGAGCTGATTTGGAGCAGCTATTTTAATGGTTTTTGTTGGAAAATTATGTTCATTGGAACTTTTCATAGAAATTTTGAGTTTTCACTAAAAAAATTAAACCCCTAAAACAAACACTTTTTAAAATCATTAAACCCAAAAAAGTGAGGTTTTCAATTGCAATTTAAATTCTCATGAAATTTCCATTTTGGCAGTGGATAGGAAGGACCACTCACTGTACCTTCTATGCCGATACAATTGTATGGAATCTAATCAAGAGTTCTGAATTTAGAAATATATAAATTGGTGATGCAATAGTTGCCAGACACACACAGGCTTACACTTTCTTTGTAATATCTCTTGAATGTTAAAAACTATTAATTGTGGTGTACATGCAGCATGGATATCAGAAATATACATGATTCCTATTTCTTATCCTATTTATTTATATTGGAATCACAGAATATTCAAGCAATGCAATGGTCCTAACCAGTATAAAGTGTAATGTATTTATTATGAAACAATGGTTCTCTAATTCTTGCAACCTGAAGACCATTTGGCTATGTATAGACAGAGGAGCTATTTCAGGATACCAGAAGTATCCCAAAATTCTGCATCTTTAAACATGCCCCTTATTTTGAAATATTTCAAAATAACGGGAGCGCTATTCCAGCATCCCTGTAACCCCCATTCCACAAGGATTAAAGGACTTGTTGGAGTAATGCTTTATTTTGAGGCAAGTGTGAGATGTAGAAGCACCTTTTATAAGGAAAATTCTTATAAACCCAGATTCTTAAAGATACTTAGGCTATGTCTGCACTACCGGGTTATTTTGAAATAGTTATTTCAGGAGTTATTATTTTGAAATAACTTATTTCAAAATAAGCTTATTCCTCTTGGGTATGTCTACACTAGCCCCCTACTTTGAAATAGGGAGGCTAATGTAGGCATTCAAAGTTGCAAATCAAGCCCGAGATTTAAATATCCCATTCTTGATTAGCATCTGGCCTGTCTCCATTTTTGAAATTTACAAGTTCAGACTAACTGCCCGTGTCTACACTTTAATTTTCAAATTAAAGCCCTAAATCGAACTACCTGTTATTCCTCCTGCAAGGAACAGGTCGTTCGATTTAGGGCTTTAATTCGAAATACCGGGTCCCTGCTGTGTGTAGATGCGGGCAATTAGTCCAGACTTGTAAATTTCAAAAATGGCGACCGTCCAGGAAGATGCAAATCAAGCACGGGATATTTAAATCCCGGGCTTGATTTGCAACTTCGAATGCCTACATTAGCCTCCCTATTTCAAAATAGGGAGCTAGTGTAGACATACCCGTTCACAAACAGAAGTTGTTATTTCAAAATAACAAGCCCATTATTTCAAAATAAAAGACTTGGTAATGTGGACATTTTCCTTGTTATTTCGAAGGGGAGTTATTTCAAAATAGCTCCCCAATGTAGACATGCTCTGTAGGGTAAACTGAGGCAGCCCTAAATGTGCTAGTAGGCCTCTAAACAGCATAACTCCATTCTAGGATTAAGGCCTGGGAACACCACAGTCAGGATAAGAACTGCAGACAGTAAAAGACCCTAGGCACCATAGCAACCACGTTCTAAAACACTGGGACAGGGTCTCAGTTGGTAACGTAACACATTTTGCTTAAGATAACATTCATAAAATTTGCTTAAACTGTCTTGCTTCACTCCTAGATAATAAGCCTGAGAACCAAGCGCTGCACCAACTCAAGGCCATACCCGCCTGCTATAGCAACATCATCTATGCAGACTAAAATGTTATTACTGTTTTGCTGACATGTTTTGGCATTTGAACAATAACCACCTGTATATTAATTAACGAGCTGTTACTTTGCAATGGGCGGAGATATTATGTAATCTTAGTAGTTCTATTGGCTTATGTGCTCATTTCGTCTTGCTGCTAGACCTATTAAATCATTTTTCCTCCATCCACCTGCTGACTCTATAACCTATTGTATAGTGTTAATTAACCAGTGTTCACCAGGGTAACTCCTGCGTGTCACTCCATCAGCTGATGTATAATAAATCCTCCGCTTGTTTTCACCTGCATCCAGAGTGTCCTGGCTTATTTCCAACATGCTCTTAGGTTCCTAACTTCCACTGAAACCAATAGAAATTAGAAGCCTAAATACCTTTGAAAATCTGGCTTGAGACCATTTTTGCTCCCTATCTCCTAATCCTTCTTGAGCTACATAGAACAAAGTGGTAGTTAGATAGGCTTTATTTCATAGGGTTTTTTATATAGTTATATAGATTTTTTTCCATAAGTTTTGTTTTATAGCAGCTGCTAAGTATTAAATATATATTGTATTAGGTACTGTTTTTTAACTTTGTAAATCTATAAGAAATCCTGCCTGTTCTGCTATAAAAGAAATTGCTTTCTCTGAAATAAACTGTCCTTTGTGTAAGTCTGAATGTGTGAAGATAAAAGACAGAAGATACCAGTATCAGATGGATAGAATGGTTAACAAGGAGGTGTGAATTCAGGCATTGGTCAAATTCAGGATGACCAAAGAGGGCCAGAACATGGGTGAACAAGATTGCGAATGAGATAAATCGGCTGCAGTCACTCCCAGGATCTGCAGGAGCATGATAATGGAAGTGGCCTTGAGGTAAATGCTAATTAACAACTAGACAAGTCCAACATGATACTGCAAAACCCATAGGCTAAAGTTGGACTTACAACTATAAAAGGGGGGTGTGTAGCCATCAAGCTTTGGGTTCATTCCTACATCAGTCCTGTAATGCCACAGAGCACCAAATTGCGGTTGATAGAACCCAGCTCCTTCCTTATGCCCAGCCTAATTGGCCACTAGACTGGCATGAACATAGCATGAGCATAGCATGGCAACAAGACTATGACATCATCTGCAGGACCTCTGTGTTTGTGTTATATGTGTGAATGCATATATTAATTTCTTTGCTGTATCCTTTGCTGTAAAGGCATTAAACGTGGAATATTGCCTTCTCCTCCTGAAAAAGATCCCATGTTCTTCTCATGAGCATAACAAAGAGACCTGAAAGAATGATCATGGTTCATAGACCACAGGTTGAGAAGCACTACAATCAATTTCCATTTACCTATGTTCTCTAGCAAATGAATATCTAAAACATTTGTTTAAAATGAAGATGATGATTATAGAATATATTGTATAAAATATTGTATATAGAATATATTGTATAAAAGTCTCTGTATGTATGAAAAAGTGTAATCTGTTTGTCACCATCTGGACACAATCTTCTATGAAGTGTCACAAATCTGCATGATGTCTCTGAATGCTAGATGTAGCCTTTGGATCTTTTTTTTAGCTGGCAGATGCATAAAAATTTATGCAGTCCTGTTAACTACATAGTTCTTCAGAGGTTTATGCCAAAAATATTCCAGCAGAGGATGGGCAGCAATTTCTGCTCACTAAATTGCCTCCAGATCTGGACGCTCCAAGAGACAGCTTGGTGACTGGAAACAAACTCCAACTTTTAGTCCAACTTTGTCTCTTTTCGTTGATCCACAAACACAGATGTCTGAGAAATAGAATTCTGAAATACTGCAACTTCAAATGTTGTCAACATCACCAAATTTGATAGTTTAGGTTTTCAGAACTTTAAAAACACAAGAACATTAGAACAGCCATATTGGGTCAGACCAGTGGTCAGTCTAGCCCAGTATCCTGTCTTCCAACAGTGGCCAATGACAGATGCTCCTAAGGGAAATGAATAGAACTAATAATAATTAGGGTATGTCTGCACAGCAGCTCTATTTCAGGATAAAATCTGTTATCCAAAATAGCATTCTGCATGCCTTAACAGCAAGCCCATAATTTTGAAATACATTTGAAATAACAGGCTTGTTATTCCAACGTCCCGTAAACTTCATTGCATGAGGATTAAAGGCCTCATCAGAATAACGCTCTATTTTGAAATTAGCTCTGTTTAGATGGTGCCAAATTTTGAAATAAGCTATCTCAAAATAAGCTACTCAGTTTGCATATCTCAAATTGAGGAGCTTATTTCTAACTACACCTTACTGTGTAGACATATCCTTAGTGAGCCACCCTCTGTAACCTATAACCCATTACTAGTTTCTGGCAAACAGAGGCTAGAGAGACCCTCCAGGACCATCCTGGCTAATGGATGGACCTATCCTTTGTGAATTTATCTAACTTTTTTTTAACTCATGTATAGTCTTGAACTTCACAACATAATCTGGCAAGCCATTCCACAGGTTAGCTGTGTGTTGTGTGAAAAAAATACTTCCTTTTGTTTGTTTTAAGTCTGTGGACTATTCACTTCATTTCATGACCCCTATTTCTTGTGTTTTGGAAAGGAGTCATGGTTTTATTGACCGAAGTCATAGCCCCCCCTTTAATCGACTTTTTTCCAAGCTAAAAAGTTCCAGTTTCATAAATCTCTTCTTATATGGCAGCCCTTCCATGATCCTTATCATTTTGGTTTCCCTTTTGTGAACCTTTTCCAATTCCAATATGTCTTTTTTGATGTGTATAGTGGCACTATGATATTTTTGTGTTATTATCTATCCCTGTCTTAATGAGTCCCAACATTCTATTTGCTTTTTGACTGCTGCTGCACTTTGAGTGGATGTTTTCAGAAAATTATCCAGAGTTTTCTTTCTTGAGTGGTAACAGCTAATTTACCCCCCTTCATTTGATATGTTAGTTGGGATTATGATGTCCATTATGCATTACTTTGAATTTATCAACACTGAATTTCATCTGCCATGTTGTTACCCAGTCACCCTGAGATCCTTTTGTAGCTCTTCACAGTCTGCTTTGGACTTTACTATCTTGAGTAGTTTTATATCATCTGCAAATTTTGCCACCCCACTTTTTACCTCATTTATGAATATGTTGAATAGTACTACAGGTTGGACCTCCCCGGTCCGGCACCTTTGGACCAGGGAGTTTGCTGGACCAAGGAAGGTCAGTGCTTCCCTGCTGACTGCCCCATTTAAGGGCGGCTCTCTCTGGAGCTCCCTGCCCTGCCTTTGGCCCCACTAAAGCTCCCCATCTTGTGCCTACCCACTACCCTAGGGTCTCCTGGGGTTCTGGCAGGGACCATATGGCTTCTGTTGGACCCATTGACACAGGGTGTTCTCTGGGGTTTCCGACTGGGGCCACCCAGTGCTGCCGGCCCTGCTGCCACTGTGGTTTCACAGCTGGGGCCACCTGGCTATGCCACCTCACTGCTAGGGACACCCTGTTGCCAATAGGGATTCCAGCCACCTGCCTCCACTAACCCTGCTCCAGCCAGAGGTTCCATGGTGGAGACTGCCCTGTCATCCCAGTCCCACTGCCACCAGGAGTTTGCCGGGATTCCTGGCCAGGTCTGCCTTGAGTCAGGCAGCTCAGCTGCAGGACTCCCTGGCCACATGGCCCCACTAATGCTAGGGTTTCCCTGGCCTGAGCCGGAGCTCCCCTGATGCCTCCTGGCCCCTCTGATGCCAGCGGTTCGTTGGCCAGGGCTGGGGCTTCCTGGCCACTGCCTGGCCCTGTTGATGCTGGGGGTTTCAGGGCAGGGTGGGAGCCCCCCCGATGCTACCTGGCCCAGCTGGGGCTCCCCACCCCCTGCATTGCTCCGGGGTTCTTTGGTCCAGCAACATCCCTAGCCCTGCCAGACCATGCATGTTGCCAGATCAGAGAGTCCCAGATTTGGGAGGTTCAACCTGTAGTTCCAGTACAGAGTCCTGGGGACACCACTATTGACCTCTCTCCATTTTGAAAACTGATTTTTTATTCCTACCATATTTTCCTACCTTTAAACCAATAAGTCTATGAGGGGACCTTCCCTCTTATCCCATGACAGATTATTTTGCTTTCAACCCTTTGGTGAAGAACACTGTCAAAGGCTTTCTGAAAATGTAAGTACACTATTTCCTCTAGATATTCCTTCTCTGAATGCTTGTTGACCCCCTCAAAGTAGTGAATTGGTAAAGCATAATTTCCCTTTACAAAAATCATGTTGATTCTTCCCCAGCAAATTACGTTCACCAATGTGTCTGACAATTCTGTTATTTACTATAGCTTCAACCCAAATTGCCCAGCAGCGAACTCAGGCTTACTGGTCTGCCCATTTTAAAACTTGGTGTCACATTAGCTGTCCTACAGTCATTTGGTACAGAAGCTGATTTAAATGATAGGTGGCGGTACGTCTACACTTGCTCCCTAGTTTGAGCTCAGGATGCAAATGTAGCTGACCAAAATTGCTAATGAAGCAGGGATTTAAATATCCCATGCTTCATTAGCATATTCTCGCCCATGCGTTATTCCGCTCGCCAGCTGATTCAAACTAGGAAGTGCTCTCTGGGATGCGTTAGTTTAAATCAAACCCCTTGGTTTGAGGAGTTACTGAGGAGTAACATTAGTTCGAACCAAGGGGTTTGATTCAAACTAACACGTCCCGGAGAGCACTTCCTGGTTTGAATCAGCTGGCGAGAGGAATAACATGCAGGCGAGAATATGCTAATGAAGTGCGGGATATTTAACTCCCCTCTTCATTAGCAATTTCGGTCGGCTACATTTGCATCCCTAGCTTGAACTAGGGAGCAAGTGTAGATGAGACTAAAGTTAATAGATAAGCAATTTCACATTTGAATTCCTTCAGAACTCTTGGGTGAATGCCATCTGGTCCTGGTGACTTATTACTATTTAATGTATCAATTTGTTCCAAAATCTTCTCTAATGACACCTCTATTTGGGATAGTTCCTCACCAGATTTGTACCTAAAAAGAATAGCTCAGGTTTTGGAATCTCTCTCACGTTCTCAGCCAGGAAGACTGATGCAAAGAATTCATTTAGTTTCTCCACAATGGCATTATTGTCCTTGAGTGCTCCTTTTGCATTTCCATCAACTAGTAGCCTCATGGGTTATTTAGCAGGCTTCCTCCCCGGGATTTAACTTCTACTTTTTAAATGATGCCTTTTTGTCTCTCACTGCTTCTTTAACTTGCTGTTCAACTGCGGTGGCAATCTTTTGTTTGTAAGGATCTGAGGGTAGAATCTGGCCCATTTGTGCTTTTAGAAATGTTTGCTAAGATGGATAAATAGAAATTTTGTGGTAATAGTATCACAGCATAATGTAGGAAATGATACCATGCAACAATGATATGGAAGACTCAGACAGTGTTAATTGGTATTAAAATCAACACTTTCTGTATTAGCAAACGTTGAAATATATCCAGAACTTAAAAATGGTGAAGGCTACCCTCTACTACCATCTGGAAAATTATGGACAACATACACTAACAATGCCTGAAAGTGCAAAAAACACTATGGATCACATGCAACCACCACATGTCTTTGGATCTGGTAAAGAATGGTAGTGTCTGGACCTCATCCCCCATTGCAAGCAAGTACATTATCACTGACCCAACAAGATGCCCTTCCAGTTTTGACCAGACAAGCAGTCTTTGGACCATGCTGTCCACATCCAAAGAATCAATGGCAGATGTATTTACTTGATGCAGAAGTGGAAAATCAAAGACTCCCCTTTGTGCAACTACAGTAAGAACATCCAAACCATCAAATGCATCATAATGCAGTGCTACAGAGTCAAAGGTGAACAGAATAGTATCCACATCACAGAGGATTCCTTAAAATTGTTTATGGATTATAAGATCCTTGGTGGATTTGGCTGTCTAATGGTTAATGCTCACCCATTAATGGAGACGATGGTAGGGAAGCCTGGGTCTGGCCACTACGCTGGTCCAACACAGTTCCAGGCTACAACTCAGGTCTCTAGGAGGGTCAGCAGCACTTGGCCTCCAAGCGAGGCGGGGAGGGGGCATCTGAGTTCCTTCCCTGGGTCACTTCCTGCTTCTGCTTTCCTTCCTCTGTTTCAAGTCCCAGATAAGTTAAAAAGAAATTAAAGAAATTAAACCTGCCTGCCCAAACCAGGCTTAGCATATTGTCCTATATCTTCTGGGAGTCTTCTCCAGCTCTTTTCTCAGGAGCTTTCAGGGAACCTTCCTCTGTCTTCCTCCACAGCCTCCCCTTCTGAGCTGTGTAGCTCCCTTTTCAACCCTGTCTCCAGCTGAAGCATTCTCTGCTGGACTGGAATGGGAGGGCTAACAGGGAATAGCACCGTCCTTGAATCCTTTCCAGTTCAGTGTGAGGTTTGTATACCCCACCCCATGGATCTACAATTGCACCTATAGAATGTTGCTCTGCAGATGCCATACCCGCATAAAAGAGATTTAGTTCTATGACAATGGATTATAATAATTCAAAAGATTGAGAGTTTTATTTTCCTTACTGTCAGATTTCAGAAAACACAGGCTATGGTTTATGCATGAAAGCAAATTTAGTACAAGATTATGCTCACATCAAAAAATAATTAGCATTAAGCATTAACCTTGTCAGATCCTGAAGTGCTAGGTAAAATAAGTAGGCAAAAGCCCCTGATTTTTTTTAAGCCAAAGATTATGTGAAGTCAAGGAAACTGTATTTACAATAGAAAACTAATTATAAAAAAAAACTTCAGCTAAAAAGAAAAATGATAGAATTCGAGGGACTAATCATGTCATCATTGAGCATAAACAGTAGTATTAACTGATTCTTTAAAAGCATGCTAAGGTTTTTTATTTAAAACAACCTACATTTTTCCAGTACATTGTTGAAAAATATCATAGGCCACATCATTGTATCTGGCTCAAATATATCCAGTGTCATATCTAATTAGTGTGGATAATGGCATTATGCTATCTGACTCTCCCATCTCCACATATCTCAGACTTGGGGGCAGCTAGGATCTAGTTCAACTTCCAATGCAACTTAGGGCTTGTCTCCACCACAGGGTGTATTGATGTTGCTGCGATTGATACACCGATGATTAATTTAGCAAATCTAGTAAAGACCCATTAAATTGACTGCTGATCACTCTCTTGTCAACTCCAGTACTCCAGCAGAATGAGATGAGTGAAGTAAGTTGGCAGCAGAATTTCTTCTGTTGAACCCCTGCCCAAGTGTAGACCACATGGTAAGTAGATCTAAGCTATGTTGATTTGAGTTATGCTACTAACATATGCAAATTTTTTAGCTTAAATTAATCTGTCTTTGTAGGGTAGACTTGCCCTTAGAGTACTCAGGGCTGCTGGTGATTAATGGTCCTGTAGGGACTTTTGTGCCAGCTGAAGAACGCTGCAATGGAAGGTACTCCAGCCACATTCCCTCTCACCTGTAGGATGCACTGCCCATGGTTTCCCAAGGGCAGGGGAGCACAATATCAGCTATATTAGTTTTATACCAGCCTACACAAAGGGGAATCCCCAACTGGTTGATTAAGATAGCTTTTTCATCCCCTTTGCACCCTCGGAGCAGCATGAAGAATGTAGAATGGGAAAGAGAACCTGGGCCAATGGAAACAGATGCTGGATAAAATTCTAAATCTGGATAAAAAGATGTTTCAGATTTAGCATGTTCTTATGCCAAACCCTTGGATTGTGAGAAGTGCTGAGCAAACTCCATTGCCCTATAAGTCAATGGGAGCTGAGAATGCTCAGCAGCTCTGAAAAAAACATATCAGACAATAAGAGCACTATTTAACAGTAAATTTAGCATAGAAAAGAAACAGAATTATCTATGGCTTTTGTAGTGTTTTTTGATCACTGTGGCTGTGTCTACACTGGGCCACTTATTCCGGAAAATCAGCCGCTTTTCCGGAATAAGCTGCGAGCTGTCTACACTGGCCCTTGAATTTCCGGAAAAGCAACAATGCTCTACTGTACAAAATCAGCCGCTATTCCGGAAAAACTATTCTGCTTCCGCTCGGGCATAAGTCCTTATTCTGGAACACTGTTCCGGAAAAGGGCCAGTGTAGACAGCCCAGTAGTCTTTTCCGGAAAAAAGCCCCGATCGCAAAAATGGCCACAGACGCTTTTCCGGAAAAGGGTCTTTTCTGGAAAAGCAGCCTGTCAATGTAGACGCTCCTTTTCCGGAAAAATTGAAAACGGAATAGTATTCCATTTTAAGCAGTTCCGGAAATTCATGCCAGTGTAGACACAGCCTGTGTGTGAGTAGATATCCAGACTGCATCGGGGAGGAGAAGGGTTGGATTTGGGCTTTGGTCTGAGCCCATCTCTAACAATGATAAGACACTGCTTTCAAGCAAGCACAGTAATTGTTATAATCAGGGTAACCTGTAATATAAATGGGTTTCTTTCAGCTCGTGGAAACAGAAAAGCAAGATGCCATAACTTTCCAAACTTGTCCTAGGAGCATAAGAACTCCAGACACTTAGAGCTACACTACAGCTGTGTCACAAGCCCTGTAGATGGGGCAGCAATTCCTCAGCAGCAAATTACAACCCAGCAAGACTACAACATTATTACTACTCTCTGCTTCCCCTCTCTGTTAGCTCAGCTTATTAGTTTGTGTATTGGGCAGAAGGATCCAAGGATCCACCCATTCCATGTCCATCTGCTTGTTGAAGACAGAAGCAAGGACTTAGCACCTCCTAAATTCTACACACCTGGACCAATGGCCTGGGAAACCTGTTCGTGGGATAAAGAAGGACACTGACTTACTACCCCTTATTAACCTCAGCAGGAGCCTAGGCTTTAGTTTTCTGTGGGTACTAATCTTATAAAATCTGTTGGAAACAAACAGGAGGATCCAGGGGTGCATGGAGTAGACAGGCTCCATTATTGCAGATACTCATTCTGCCTCAAAGTGAGCAATAAATTAACCACTAGGTACACTCTTTTATCCAAGTTAGAATGTAAATACACAGATCTATTACTGCTCCCCTTAAGCCCTTATTAAATAATATTAACACCCATACAATGAATAATAATGGCCATGTGATTAATATAATTACACCCACCCCTGTTTACTGTTTTCAGCACTTTTAGCTGAAGCATGCAGTTTTTACAGCAAAACCTCCCTAAATCAGCAGTTTATGGGGCGGGGGGGGGGGGGGGAATGGAAGGAGTAATGACCCTGAAGGATGATAACACTGCTTTACACACAGGCTATGTCTACACTACGGCTTTTGCTGGCGAGGCAATGCAAATGAAGGGCTGATTAGCATTTTGTCGCACTTCATTTGTATAATCTATTCCGTGCCATTTTTGCACAAACGCTTTTTGCTCAAAAACAAGCAGTGTGAACATTTCCTTTTTGCGTAAAATCCTTATGCCTCCCCAGGCAAAATGGCCATGGCCACACTGCTTGTTTTTGCACAAAAAGCCCTTGCACAGAAATGGCTCGGAATAGATTATGCAAATGAAGCACGACAAAATGCTAATCAGTGCTTCATTTGCATTGCCTCTTCTGGCAAAAGCCGTAGTGTAAACAAAGCCACGCAGTATTCATAGAATAGTTCCTTTCGTCATCCTCAGCAAGCACAAAGGAGGGAAAGAGTAGCAAACTTTATCTATCAAGCAGAAGAAATATTGCTGCCTTTGCCATTCTTTCCTATACCATGGTAATAGTTATCCAGATTGTTGCTCAACCCTTACATACCCCAACAAAATCTACAGGTTCCCCAGGTTCAGCACTTACAGAAATAATTGTAATATAGGATTAATTTTATATATCCTTCCTGAGCCTGTGGAGTTTTTTCTGTGGTCTACTGCTCCAAACTCCCACCACACAAATGCACTCAAAACCATATTCCACAAAGCCTCCTAATCCTACTGGATCCATCTGTTCTTGGGTCCCAAACTCTGTGGTGGTTAGTGGGGGTATCCTGGACCATCTGTCTGGTCTATAATAGGCCTGGTACAGAACTAAGCAACATGAATAACATATACGTTAAATAAATGTTTTTATAGAAAAACTCACACGAGTTTTTAAATAATTTTCACCAGAAGTGCATATTTTTCCACAAAGCACTATATGCAAATGACCATTTCTGTTCAAACAACAAAGAGTACTGTGTTATCTTAAAGACTAATAGATTTATTTGGGCATAAGCTTTCACCTACTTCATTAGATGCCTGGAGTAGAAATTACAGAGGCAGGCATACATATACTAGCACTTGCAAAGAAAGGAGTTACCTTATCAAGAGCAGGACCAGTGCTAACAGGATCAATTCAGCCAGGATGGATGTGCTCACTCCCAAAAGTTAATGAGGAACTGTGAACACGAAGAGATGGAAAATTGCTTTTGTAGTTAGCCAGCCATTCCCAGTCTCTATTCAAACCCAGGTTAATAGTGTCACGTTTTCAAAGGAATTGCAGCTCTGTAATTTCTCTCTGAAGTCTTGTTTTTTGAAGTTTTTTTGTTGAAGGATGGGTTCTTTTAAATCTGTTGCTGAGTGTCCAGGGAGATTGAAGTGTTCTCCTATTGGTTTTTGTATGTTACCTTTCTTGATGTCTGATCTATGTTCATTTATTCTTTTGTCTAAAGACTGCTCAGTTTGGCTAATGTACATGGCAACGGGGCATTGCTGGCACATATCACATTACCAGATGTTCGAGTAAATGAGTCCCTGATAGCGTGGCTGATGTGGTTAGGTCTTAAGACAGTATCCCTTGAGTACATATGCAGGCACTTGTCAGTGAGGTTTGCTGCAGGGATTTGGTTCCCAGGTAAGTGTTTTTGTGGTGTGGTGTGTGGCTGCTGGTGAGTATTTGCTTCAGGTTGGGGGGGCTGTAATTCTGTGAGATTGAGGGATCATTGTCCAAGATAGGCTGTAGATCATTGATGATATGCTGTATGGGTTTTACCTGGGTGCTGCAGATGTTGGCTGTGTTGTTTGTTATTTTCTTTGCTGGGCCATAGAGTGCATTTATAGATCTGATCTTGGTCACAGGCTCAACAACAGTATGATAACTGAGGTGATCACATTGGTAGCATTAATTTGCCCCTTTGTGGTCTCCAGGGCACCCCGAGGCTAAATCTGCTAAATACAATCTTTTCAGTGGCTCCCTAGTGTAGACAACTCTACCCTCAACATAATAAAACCACCTCCATTGAGCAGCAGCAGCTGTGGCAGCAAGAGAGCATCTCCAACCAGCACAGCCCTGTCCATACCTCTTTCAGTGTAACTTACGTTGCTCTGAGGAGTGTGTTTTCACACACCGGAGTGGCTTAGAGTGTTATAAATATTATGATAATATGTAGGTTATAAGTTATACCTACAAAATGGCTACGGTAGACACAGCCTTAATTTGCAGCAAGTGGGTATGTAAACTGACCCCACGCAAAACTACTGCAGTCTAAGACTATGTCACATTCTGCAGCTCTTCATGACAAGACTGTGTTGATGCAGCCCTGTCACTAAAAGATGACAATGTATACACGCTGCTTGTCAATACTTTTGCCAACAAAATACTTCTAATGCCCATGTCATGATCATGAGGGTTAGCCAGCAGCCCGGGGACTAAGGGGTTAACTTAGTGAGGGATAAGGGATCTTTCGGAAAAGGCTTTATTTTCTGAAAGATCCGCGTCTAGACTGGTGCTTTTTTCCGGCAAAGCTCCGAGCTGGAAAAAAGCGGCAGCCATTTTTATGCTAATGAAGCGGGGGAGATTTATATCCCCGCTTCATTTGCAATTGCGATAAGTCTAATTTGCAACCCTTTTATGAAAAAGGGATGCAGTCTAGACACAGCCCATGAGTATATTATTTGTTACTTTTCCATCTAGTTGTTATGCTTGTAACAGGAATATTGTAGTGATAATGCAAGTTTTCTCTTTTCTTTTATTAACCTGGTATTGGTTAATGGTGGTGTCCTGATTTTTACTTTAGGGGTGAGATTTTCCCAAATGGTCTCTCCCCTGGTTTCTTTATTAATTTGGGTGGTGGCAGTGGAGATTCTATCCCCAAAATCTAGGGTTTTAAGATTTTGGGGGGAAGTTTTATACCAAAGCCTGGTAGATAAGGTTTTGAGGTAATCGCTGGCCCCCACTTCTGCATTTATCGTGCCAGAGTAGGGAAGGAACCATGACAGCCCACAAGCCACTTTTGCTTTGTCAGCAGGCAACAAGCAAACTAAATCAGGAGTTTCACTACCCATAAGCCATTTACTGACTTGCCAGGGTTCCCCAAGTTGTGAGCACTTTTTTCTTCCCCCTTCCCCCTCCCCCCCCCTCCACCTCGATAGCATACTAGGGGGCTAACTTCAGGGAGAAAAAAAATCCAGACATAAAATTCCATACTTGAAATCTATATATGTAGCTCAAGAAATCCAAAGATTTGATGGGAAGTATCTTGGGCCCAAACGTGTTACATAAATATTCATCTAGTTTAATTTTGTGTGACAAGTTTCAGAGGAAGAAGGTTCACTGTGAATGGTTCATATTGCTCTAATTCTGACAGATGAGGCTACCATCATTCTCTCTTGCTTTCTGTCAAGCCATCTGTAGCTAATCCCCCCACAAGTTCTCCTTCCTGGCAAATACAAGATAAAATGCCTGTGTGCCAAAATGGAATAACAATACAAAGGCTGCACACTCTCTCTGAAGAACATGCCATCTGTTTTATTTACCTTTTCTGGGGAGGGGGGGTAGGTAAGAATGACTGGAAGACCCAGGTTAGAGTTCAGAACAGAAATAAACAGCATTTTTATCTTCTTGTCTTCCTTTCATGCATCCCCAGATGTCTGTGAAAAGCATCTGTATCTATGCTGATTAAATATTTGATCCAGATAAAACAATTTTATTTTTTCTCAGCTCTGGAACAGCCATATATCTGACTGGTCTAATTAGTTTATTTTCACTTGGTGTTTTATTAGTACCTTTCTTAAGTTGGATGGGGATTTGAGACTTCAGTCCTACATGATCACAAAAGCAATATGAAGTGGCATATCTCCACCTAGTGGCGAGTTAGAAAATTACAAACATAAAAGTGTATTTTAAAATTACAATATAAATCTGTGTCTTAAAAAAATCAGAAAATAAAATTTCAATTGTAAGCAATATTATTTATCTGTATCCAAACTTAGTTTTGGATTTCTTTCCTACGGTAAAACCTCTTCATAGATTATTAATATTTCCTATATCATATTTCTCAGCTCAATAATCTCATAGAACAATCACAAAATTAGAGGGAACCAAATTCTAAACATTAATCAAATATTATAAAATAATTGTTTTAATTTCATGCCTGTGTTTTCCCCTTTTTCTTAAATGGGGACTATGCTATAATTTTGTTAACTTTTTATATTTAGGTTAAAATATGGAGATATACCTATCTCATAGAACTGGAAGGGACCTTGAGAGGTCATCACGTCCAGTCCCCTGCTGTCACAGCAGGACGAAGTACCATCCCTGGCAGATTTACCCTAGATCTCTAAATGGCCCCCTCAAGAATTGAACTCACAACCCTGGAGTTAGCAGGCTAATGCTCAAACCAGGTATTGAGGTTCTCATCTTTGCAGGTCTATTTTTGTCATCAGAATAGATGCAAAATTAACATCCACTAAGTTGTAATATACACATTGAAAGTAAAATCCGATTTGTGTTATCAGTGAAAAAAAATCCCTATTTTTGATCATGAGACTCTATTGCTCTCCTGTATTAACTGCTCGCAAAGGCCTTCTTAAGAACATATATGTGGGTGTCTGTTCTATCGTGCCTGGTATTAAAAAGTAGTTTGTAAATCTGATCTAGAAATTCATGTCTCAACTGCAGAAGTAAACTATCTTCAAGATTCCTGATATAAAGTATGTCTCCCAATAAAGATTAATTTTCTGAATTAGGATGGGTACTTAAAAACAGATCCAAACAACACCCTATAATACAGTTGATCAGCTAGGCCATACCAGTCTGCAATAAGAATAAAGATGGTCACTTTGAGCACAGAGCACTTTTTTAGGACTGAGGCTAAAACAATGAGGCTTAAAATCCACTGTTGGGGGAGAGAAAGGATATTGTGATAAATCTTTAAAACGCAATCAGTCATAAGACTGTCTGCTGTGGGGCTTCTTGATGGTTTCTGGGTGCAGACAACATCTTGTTCCTCAGCTAGGTATGCTTCCGAGCAGCTGTCTCTGGGTGTATGTAGGTGCAGGGATCCTAGGGGGGATATGCTAGAGCTCTATAAAATCAAGACAGATGTGAAAAAAGTGAATAAGGAAAAATTATGTACTAGTTCCCATAATATAAGAACTAGAGGTTACCAAATGAAATTAATAGGTAGCAGGTTTAAAACATACAAAATCAAGTTTTTCTTCGTGCAGTGCACAGTCAACCTGTGGAACTCTTTGCCAGAGGATGTTGTGAACAGCAGCAATTTAACAGGGTTCAAAAAAGAACGAGATAAATTCATGGAGGTTAGGTCCATCAATGACTATTAGCCTGGATGGGTAGGAATGGTGTCTCTGTCCTTTGTTTTTCAGAGGCTGGAAAAGGATGACAGGAGAGGGATCACGTCATGATTCCCTGTTCTGTTCATTACCTCTAGGACATCTCGTATTGGCCACTGTTGGAAGACAGGGTAATGGGCTAGATGGACCTTTGGTCTCATCCAGAATGTCTGTTCTTATGTTCTTATGCTTTTTGTATCTGGAAAGATTCACTTTTTTATCTGCTGTATTACCTAGAGGAGTGTAAGTCACAAGTAACCCTGGTCATGTACTCATCTGAGTAAGGGAAAACAGGAGGTGACAGTGGCACCAGCTGCTCTTAGTTTCTTACTTTAGCCTGTAGACCTGCAACCAGCACAGCCCTCAAGGTAGTTGGCATGGGGGTAGGAAGCAAGTAGAGTCAAACTGATGAGAGGATGATACACAGAACCAAGATATTGTCCAAGCAGCTCCCGTTAAGTTTATTGAGGTTACATCTACATTGGGAGCTGGGGATGTGATTTCCAGCTCAAGTGTATGTACACACACACACACACACACACACACACAGTGTAGCCACAGTGGCATGGGTAGTAGTGAGCAACAATATGGGGCTAGTGCTCTTGCATATAAACCCACAGGATCCTTCTGACACACATCTGGAGAACAAAGTTGCCTTTCTCTGGGTAGGAAGGGAGTAGTGCAAACACTATGTGCCTTCCCTAAGAATAAGGGATTCCCCAGAGGTCTCCCTAATCTACATTGGCTCTTGCTGACACAAAACTTGCCCTTTGCCAGTGAGGGATGAAGCCCATAGTATATTTCCAAGAATCCTGTAATCCTGCTTTTGTGGCTTTGAAGTGGAACAGCATCTTTTTCTGCAGGGAACAATGTGAAACCATCTGCAAACTGAAAACAAGAAGAAAGATCATGATTCCTGCTTATCTGAACTAACAATGCATATCCAATAGATTCCTAGTTCCTCAAGGGCTACCCAGTCTCCTAATGTCCTGCACAAACACCCACTCAGTGGATTGCCAGGACAATTCTTTCATTGTCCAACAGCAGCTTATTCAAGGGCAGTCAGCAGGAAAGCTCTCTGAGAAAAAGGGTAAAATATAAATAACTGGATAGGTTGACAGAGCAAAAGCGTGTTTAAAGACTTCACTCAGCTTCCCTGTACATTCCCTATGTAAAGGAATCATTGTGCATCTGAAATGAATAATCATCTCACTCCACAAGCACCTACTGTCTTATGTAGGTTTCTGATGAAGTCTACAGTTAAGGGCTCATCTACACTGGCTCCTTTTCCGGAAGGGGCATGTAAATTTCACCTATCGTAGTAGGGAAATGCGCGGGGGATTTAAATATCCCCCGCGTCATTTAAATAAAAATGTCCGCCGCTTTTTTCCGGCTTTTAAAAAAGCCGGAAAAGAGCGTCTACACTGGCCCCGATCCTCCGGAAAAAGCGCCCTTTTCCGGAGGCTCTTATTCCTACTTCGAAGTAGGAATAAGAGCCTCCGGAAAAGGGCGCTTTTTCCGGAGGATCGGGGCCAGTGTAGACGCTCTTTTCCGGCTTTTTTAAAAGCCGGAAAAAAGCGGCGGACATTTTTATTTAAATGCCGCGGGGGATATTTAAATCCCCCGCACATTTCCCTACTACGACTCATGAAATTTACATGCCCCTTCCGGAAAAGAGGCCAGTGTAGACGTAGCCTTAGTGGGTCCGTCTACTTGCTACAGAAAAGAATACACTGGTATCAGTGTGGGGTTATTTTCCCCCTTTTTTCTACCTACATGCTCTTCATAGTTATTGAAAAGGAAAGAAAAAATCCATTCTCTTGAAGATGATCAAGGAGTATCATTTGCATTATTCATTGGTATTTCTGTCTTTGCTTAACATTAATAAATGTGCTTGCTGCTACATAAGACTTGAAGACAGCCCTGCTCCAGACAGTTTACAATCTAAAAGACTGCTAAGGCTCAGTCACAATGCATTGGGAGACTCCAAGGCTATGTCTAGACTGCAAGCCTCTTTTGAAAGAGGCTTTTTCGAAAGATACTTTTGAAAAAGCCTCTTTCGAAAAAGAACGTCTAGACTGCAAGCGGAACTTTTGAAAAAGCAAGCCGCTTTTTTGAAAGAGAGCACCCAGGCAGTCTGATACTCTCTTTCAAAAACACCCTGTTTGCAGTCAAGAACGCCTTTTTTCGAAAGAGCACTTCCTCGTGAACGTAGGTTTACAGCCATCGAAAGAAAAGACGCGTTCTTTTTTCGAAAGGCTACTTTTTTCGAAAAAAACCCTGAGTCTGGACACAGCCCAAGTGCAGCATTCACTTAGGGCTAGCTGTCCTAAGGAGTAGTGTGAGCTGTGGTGCCCCAAGAGCAGACCTGAAAACAAACAGTGACAATATGAAGCACAATTCCTTCCCTGCTTCCTATTGATTCCAAAAGAGGAGTGAATTACTTCATCCATTTTTCACAAAGCAGCTTGCTTTCTGCTGTTCACCCATCTAGCAGGTAGGAAGAGAAGGAAATAAGGACTCCTCTTGTTCTCTATCCCTTCTGTCTCTTCCCTCACCAATTACTTGTATTGGTCAAAAAGTCCATGATTTCCCCTCGTGTCTAAGCAATCTGAGTAGCCACAGCTCAGACAAGCAGGAAAGCAAAAAGTGCTCTTTTCCCATTTCAAAATAGTTTGTTTTGAAATTTGGCACATCTACCCGGCACCAAATTTCAGAATAAAGCTCTATTTCAAGCCAACCCTTATTCCTCATGCAATGAGGTTTACAAGGATGGCAAAATAACTCATCCATTATTTTGAAAAATATTTTGAAATAACAGATGAATTCCTTGGACACAGAGTAGCTATTTCGGTATACCAGAGGGATCCTGAAATGGCCTTGCAGCGTTGATGTACCCTTACTCTCTTGAATTGCCAAGAATTGACAGTCTCGCTAGCTCTTAGAAATATGTACTGTTTTGTGCTCTAATAGAATGCTGGGTTGCCTGGGGTATTGGATTGACATGGGCTATTGTTTATGAGCCTAGCTGAAGGAGCAAGCCTTTAGAAGGGATTTGAGCACAGAAGAGAGGGTTATTTGGTGCAGTGAAATTGAGAGGTTGTTCCATCAGTAAGGGCAACATGGAAGAAGGCACATTGATGGCCTGGAAGAAGGAAATTAATAAGTTGCTGAAGGGGGCTCCATCGTTGGTTCAGTAAAAGGGCAAGGAAAACTAGAATAAAAGGCAAAAACTGAACTCTGACATTGGATGGATTGTGCCCTTAATTGCAAAGATAGACGTTTAAATTTAAAGGGAGTCCAGTTAGGAATTTGAAAGAAGGAATGACATGGACTTATTTGTGGGAGGGAAGATAACTGTGCTAGTCAAGACATGTATTTTGTCCCTGAAAAAAACAAAATGCATCTTTTCTATAATAATCATTTTTTCTTCAGAAGTTTTTGGGATTTTATCCAAGCCTTCAAACTGAATTTTCCTTCATTAGATTTAAACCAATGATACATTTAGTCTAACTGAACATTTTTAACCAAAAGTGCGAGCTTGCCATGGAAATTTCGATTTTCAGGAAAAAGCCAAGTGTGGACCATCTCTAAAAAGCAAATTTAGCATCTGGGCTTTGAATTAGCAAAAGTTAAGAAAGGAAGATCAAAACATTATTATTTTTGTTGCTGGTACCACATATATACCTATATAAGTTTAGACAGTAAACCCAGGCAAGCTATTCATGGGAAATTATGTATTGGATTAATTTTACCTTCTCTGTAGCCTGAAGGGCTGTTAATATACCTTTACAACCTGAGGCTGGACACAGAGGGGTACCAATATAATGCCCACTGACCTGAGTGTTTACATATATTACATTATTTAGCTGATAACATGAGTTATACATTTGAGAAATTAAAAAAAAAATTAACCAAATTACTTCTATATATTTTTCACCCAGTCCTGTTAGTCATGTCTCTGTATGAGCTAGGCATTCACTGCAAGTCACGCCTATGTCAGCCACTTATGTTATAACTCATACAACTAAGCTGTACTCCTTTATATTACAGTAATTAAGTCCTCCATTTTTCTAACCATGACAATAATATTTTCTAGTGCTAGTAGAGGAGAATATTAGCAGTACTACATGCAGCTTGCACTTCTTTCCGGAGGACAGCCTCAGAGGAAATTGCTGAAAAATTATCCCGTTATCCTTGACTTTAATGGAAGTACACCTCTGAACAAAGTTAAATAAATGCATGTGTGCTTCTCACAATCAGGACAAATAAGCAACAGTAGTACACAAGCACAATTGGCAAGCAGATCAGCAACTGAAATAGCCTTCCAAACAATTATGTGATTTGGTCTCTTTTATGCATGATCCTTGGTCTAAGCTTTGTGTTCCTCTCTTCTTCAGTATAATTCCAGTATGGCACTGAATGGCTGATCTATGATTCACAATTAGCTGGACCCTAGCAAAGCGAAATACACAGAAGCTCTGCAAAGCTAAGGACAGCCTACAAGGAGAAGTAGACTAGACTGGAGAAGGGTTTTTTTTTAAGAGGGTAGGAGGAATATCTGCAAAAAACACATGATGCTTTAAAGGTCCAATTTCAATGCTTAATGTAACCTCCAGTGTTTAAGTATACATTCATAATTCAGTTCCCAAGCAATGTTTGCCCACCTCTAACTGAATCAACTTCATGGTTGTAGCTGAGCTTCTTACTCTAGTCTTCCCCACACATTAATCTCCAAAAGGTTATGTCACAGCTTTGTGAAGCTGTTAGCAGAAAAGTAGAGTGTGTGATTTGAAGCACGCTGGGAAACATCATGTTCATAACACCACTGTTATTTGAACAAATTGGTGAATTTTGTGTCAGTAACTTCATATAGGACAGTGCCCCATGCTTCATTGAAACATCACAAGGAGCCATGGAGTTTTATCATTAGTGTTACCTAGAACCTCATTTTCTGTTGAGATAAACCAATCTGTTGTTTGCAATGTCAGCTGTTCACTTTTTGAAAGTCTGTGTATACTTTCTCAAAAGAAATGAGTCTTGAAAACAGACTAAAAAAAACCCCATGCCCAAGAAGACCAATAAATTATTTTTACGAAGTCAAGCATTAGAATTGCTTTTTGCACAAGCAATAACCATTTGTCTCCATTACTGTTGATTAATAGAGTTTTTTAAGCTAAAGGACAAACTTTACTAGAGACCATTTCAAGTTTGTTATATTTTATTACACATACATACCTCAATTCTCATTTACACTAATGTCTCTTTACACTTCCAGAGTAGTATGAAGAATCCTTAAAGTATATGAGAATTTGACCAAAGTTTATTTTATAAGGACCTTCTTCTAAAATTAATTTAAGAAGTGTTGGGTGGAATTGAGCCCATTTTTTCTTTTCGTTACTACTCATTTTTTGTCTACTAAATAGACTGTCTCTATTAGTATGCTTTCATTAATAAAATTGCAAAGAAAAGCAAAGAGTACAATTTTCTATGATTTATTAGGTCATATTTTTCACAAGTGTTCAGAAATCCACTGGTGAAAATTATCACGTATTCTGAAAGTTTCCCAAAATACTCATGAATTGTTGTTAGTATATGTTTTGTTCATTATTCAGTAATTTGAAACATCTGTCATCTAACCAGAGACCAAAAAACATACTATTTGACTTTGGTCACCAAACACACTATTACAGAGAATTGCTAAAGTGAACAATCTTCAAACAAACCATGGTCTGAAACTATTCACCCAAACTATTTGACAAAACCTTTTGAGTACACTCAAAGAAAATCAAATAACTAAACAAGGATCTACATTTATAGTGCACATTATTCATAAAAAAAGTCATAGTCTCATCAACAAATGTGGGGGTCAGAATTCAGATACTACTCAGATATATACCCCAATTCACTGGCTTTTGCATATTTTGTCTGCTGCACCGCAAATGTAACACACAAGAATTTAATGAAGCGTGTTACCACTTATAGGCAATATTAAGCAGAGGAACAAAAGGTGACAAATTATCTTCATTGTACTGCTATGTTACTCACTCATGCCAATTAATCTTTACTAGATACATTTAGTACAGTAATATAAAGTGAATGGCAGGGAGCACATGGAGCCTATCTTACAGGCAGAGAGTTCAGGAAGTCATTATTTTCCTAATAACATTTCACATAGCGTCATGAACATCATTATTAGTAGAATCTCAGAAATGGAGCAGATAAATGACTTTGAGCTGAATCTTTTAGCTTATAGCTATTCCAAAACTCTTTTTATTATTTCAAAGAAAGGGAGATTCAGAAAATGAGGGGGAATACTACATTATGTTGATTGCAAATCAGTGTTCATGACTACCACCCATTGTGTCAAATGACTCACATACCTGTCAGGTGTGTTACATTAGCCCACAGAAAGTCTTTAGTACATATTGAGTCCTAGAAAAAATTTGCTTTGTCTCCTAGTGTCACTCATGCTGATGGATGTGCTTAAGGTGTTAATGAGTAAGCGTCAAGCAATATTTATGCTCTGCCAAGTCTCTGCATCACTTCCACAGGCACAAAGATTAGGCAGTTGGAAAGAGCAGAACAAGCTGAAAGAACAGCACTTCTTCTGACTCATAATCATGTTTTCAAGCTCTTCTGTCGCAATTCTCTTATAGACCCTTGTAATGTTTTTATAAACATCATTTCACATCCTAATATCAGTTTACCTAAAACAAATTAGCTCCAAATGGCTTTGATGCTTCTGCATGTACTTTTGCCATTATATTTTGCTAAATGTAGCATCTTAAAATTGATGAGCTAATTATTGAATTACTCCAGAATAACTTGTGGATGAACTGGAGCATATCTTTTTAGAAAGGCATCAAATCTTGACTTAAACATAGAGAATAATGAACAACACGTCCGTTGGTAAGATTTTAAAAATAGATACTTTATTGCTAGCCTACATTTGTCAAGCTTCAGATTCCAGCCACCGGAGCTTGTTTTATTTTTTTCTGCCAATTGAAAGGTCTCTGTACTATATTTTAGTGTATCTAAATACAAGAGTGGGTCAAAAACAGAGGGACCCCGACATGGGAAAAAGTTCTCTTTCTTTTCATTGTAACACAAACAAATCAATTGTTTGATCAGCTCTACAGATGATTGAAAAAATAGGAATATTGTTTCATGAAAAAGACTATCTTTATGAAAAAATGGGTTTTTTTTCAACCAGCTCTACAAAATATTGGAAATGAAAGCAGTGCTGCCAATTTTTTCATCAAGTTATACAAGAACTCAAAACTAATTGTACTGTTATGCTACTAAAGCCTCAAACCTTCAAAGACACATGTGCTTAACATATATATATATAGTCAGATTGATTCCATGAGTATAAATCGTGTGGCAGGATTGGAGTGTGACAGAGAACCCTCAGCTAACTGCAAGTACTCCTGCACTGGCTGGCTTGCTCATTCACAGTTACTTAAGCAATTCTGACTACTGCTATATTTATATAAGAGCACATGTAAATCTTTACTTCATAAAAAAGAAATCTAGCCCAGTTATAGATATTTTAAATCCACAGTACTTTGCAGGCTTCCAATTAAGTCTCAAGTTTATGCACATATCTGTTTACCTAAGATATATTCTATTCAGAGAGCAAACAATCATTATATCTAACTTGAATCATGTTGTGTGGGGTTACATTGGGTCAAACAACATGTCACAGCCACATAATATTGTTCAATACAAATGTAACCGAAGAGAACCACTTTTTCTATCATGCTTCGAGCAATTAAAAAAAGGAAAGATTGTTTTTAATTATCACAAAAAATAACAAAACGTCTAAGATGTAATTTCCTGATCCTGTCATCTATATCTGACTCATCTTTATCACCAAGCTTTCCAAATGTCCATGTACAAGATACGAATATTTATTTGTAATCCTGTGTTTGAAGGTGCAACATTGGTGCAATTCTGCATCCTGTGTATTTCAGAAGTCAGGCTGTCAGAAATCATAATGACTCTTCTGGCCTTAAAATCAATAGAGCTGTGAACTAGAAATCAACCCTTTCCTGAAAACGGAAAAAGTTGAGTTGACACTAGCATCTCCTTGTGTCCAGGCATGGCATAGAAGCTCTCTTCTCATTAGATACCTTCTGCCAATGATCACTCCAGCACCATATTGGCCTGCCACTTTCTGTGAAAGGGCTCTCCAGCCAGGTCACTGTAATGTCTTTCCCTTTCTGAGAGAATCAATGAACAGAAACAAAGGTAATTAACACAAATGACTTGTCCTAGAGTAGTAATAGAAATGTAGCCGTGTTAGTCTGGTGTAGCTGAAGCAAAATGCAGGACTATGTAGCACTTTAAAGACTAACAAGATGGTTTATTAGATGATGAGCTTTTGTGGGCCAGACCCACTTCCTCAGATCAAGTAGTGTCCTAGAGTTGAATTAAGGCCATCTTCCTACAGATTTCACTCATTGGACTGCAGCCTTATACCGACTAAGTTCATATAATAGAAGAGAATGGTTTTCTCTAAAGGTTATCAGCACCTGGGCCACCTTCTCTCCCTTTTGAGATGGGCCTTTGGGCAGAAGTCATTTGGGGAGGTGTCACGTTATTGGATTTTAAGGGGAGCAGACAGATCACCGCTGCACCCACGGGGGTGTTTGCCCCAAAGTCTGTACAAAGGGGGCCATGTGAGGTGTTGAACAAAAGCTTATGTTCTACTGATTCTATGTATGCTACTCATGTACTTGTGTGATGTTAGTATGTGGAGTTATGAAAATGGACTCTGTGAGTGTACTATGAATGTTCTCTGTCTGGGAGAGAGAAATGGGCCTGAAATGCTTGTTGTAAAGAAGGATTGTTCAGTCAATGACTATGCTAATTAGCATGGCTTCAGGGACAAGAACTGTCAGGATGGCCCAATACACACCTGAGGAATGTGTCTGGAAACCTGCAAACCAGTTAGTATCTCATGGCTGCTGGCATGTGAATCATGCGACCAGCTCCAGTTTGGGAGACACCAGAGATACATAAGTGCCATGAGGCTGACTCCATTTTGTCTCCAATCTTGCTACTGATCCCAGATGCAGCCTTGCTAGGGACAGAGAGCCAAGAAGGACTGCTGACCCATCCTGACATCGGATGTACACCAGAGACTTTTAAGATAGCAGTTTGTAACATCTCTGCTAAGAGCCTACATCAAAAACTTGGTGACTGGTGTATGAATGTATTCTCCTTACTAACCTTACTCTCAACCTTTTCTTTCTTTTATTAATAAATCTTTAGATTTTAGATTCTAAAGGATTGGCCCAGCGTGCTCTTGTGGGTAAGATCTAAAGTAAAAATTAACCAGGGATCTGTGGCTGGTTCTTTGGGACTGGGAGGATCTGTTTGGGATAGGTGAGATTGGGTTCGATAACCCCTCACCTGTGTGTACGCCTGGGGCTGATTGTGACACAGGGAGAGCTGGGGTGTCTGCAGGGTTTTGCTCATGAGGCTTCCTGCTGGCCAGACTGGCAGCTGAAGAGTTCTGTGGGACTGGTTTGTGGCCTGTTTGGGAAAGGTCTCCAGTCAAGGGCTGTAAGCAGACCTGGTTTTGAGCAATTCACCCTGGGTATGTCTACACTACAAAGTTAATTCGAACTAACGGACATTAGTTCGAATTAACTTTGATAGGCGCTACACTAGCACTCCGCTAGTTCAAACTTAATTCGAACTAGCGGAGTGCTTAGTTCGAACTAGGTAAACTTCATTCTATGAGGACTAAGCCTAGTTCGAACTTACTAGTTCGAATTAAGGGCTGTGTAGCCCCTTAATTCGAACTAGTGGGAGGCTAGCCCTCCCCAGCTTTCCCTGCTGGCCACTCTGGGCACCACCAGGGAAACTCGTCTGCCCCCCTCCCGGCCCCGGACCCCTTAAAGGGGCACGGGCTGGCTACAGTGCCCGTGCCAGGTGCAAGCCTGCCAGCACCCAGCCAGCAGACCCTGCACCTGGCACGGCTCGAGCCAACCACCTGATGCCCCCCAGCCCTCCCCCTCTTCCCGGGACCAGGCTGGCGGCTCCCGGGAGCTTGCCCAGGACCGCAAGAGGCGGGCACCCTCCTGGTCCAGTGCAGACATCGTGGACCTTGTCCACGACCTCCACACTAGGCACAGGAAAGCGGACGTCTAGGGCAGGAGAGCTGCCAGCCTGGCCACCCAGGAGCAGGTTTGCATGAAAATCAAGGTGGTCCACTGAGACCCCCAACCCTGAGCCCTGAGCTTACAATGGCCGTACTGGGTCAGACCAAAGGTCCATCTAGCCCAGTAGCCTGTCTGCCGACAGCGGCCAACCCTAGGGACCCTGGAGGGGATGGACCAAAGACAGTGACCAAGCCATTTGTCTCGTGCCATCCCTCTCCAGCCTTCCACAAACTTCGGGCAGGGACACCACTTCTACCCCCTGGCTAATACCACTCCATGGACCCAACCTCCATGAATTGATCTCACTTCTCTTTAAACTCTGTTCTAGTTCTAGCCTTCACAGCTTCCTGCAGCAAGGAGTTCCACAGGTTGACTATTTGCTTTGTGAAGAAGAACTTTCTGTTGTTAGTTTGAAGCCTGCTACCCATTCCTTTCCTTTGGTGTCCTCTAGTCCTTCTATTATGGGAACTAATGAAGAACTTTTCTGTATGCACCCTCTCCACCCCACTCGTGCTTTTATAGACCTCTATCATATCCCCCCTCCATCTCCTCTTTTCTAAACTGAAAAGTCCCAGTCTCTTTAGCCTTTCTTCATATGGGACCTGTTCCAAACCCCTCATCAATGTAGTTGCCCTCCCCTCTCCCACCTCCTTTTCCCAATCTCCCCGAGTTTTGCTCAATAAAGAGAGATTCTATTTTTGAACACAATTGCACACAATTTATTTTGTACATCAGGAAGGGGGGATAGGGAGGGCTAAGTGGAAGGAGGTGAGGGAGGAATGGGGTACGAGCCCCCCATGGGAAGGACTGGGCTGGCTCTGTGGGCTTCTGGGGGTGGAACCTCTCCTGCAGCCCCCCAATTGCTCCCTCTCCCCAGATGGCAGCCTGCGGCAAGTGCAGCCGGGCTGATGGCCGAGTGCTGTGATGTGCCCAGTGTGGGTACTCCGGGCAATCCAAGCCAGGACTGCTTTGCAAGCGGGGAACCCCTGAGAACTGTCTGTCCGGGGTGGGGCTCGGGTCCCTTTAAGCACAGCCCTTGGCTAGCCTGAGACAGCAGCTCCACGCTCTAAGTCCTCATCTGATGCCCTGCCGGCACTGCTTCTGGCCATTCTTAACCCCGGTTCAAGGTCCACTCTGTGTGGACATGCTAGTTCGAATTATCAAAACGCTAATTCGAACTAGTTTTTTAGTCTGGATGCGTTAGTTCGAATTAGCTTAGTTCGAATTAACTAATTCGAACTAAGTTAGTTCGAATTAGCACTGTAGTGTAGACATACCCCCTGAGCGGACACCCTCAGTAGTGGCCAGCGCCAGACCGGTACTTCACAGGAGCTCCTGTCTCTCTCAGCAGGGTAGGGCCACCTGAGCCCACATTAGCTAATTAACTCTGAATTGCCCAGTTTGGGGGTTGTGTAACCAATCACACAGACAGAAAAGTTTCACTAAAAAAAATCCAATCACCTCTACTATGAATCTCAAAAACAAGAGCAGATGTAGAGTAATAGGTGACTCTTTTAAGGTGTTAGCAAATGGAGTGGGTTAACTTTTCTTTGAAAACTAAATATATAAGTCAGGCCACAGCCTGAGTTTCCTGTGACTGACTGCAATGAGGGTCAAAAGATAACACTCAAAACACTTCGCTGGACTGGCATCTTCTACATTCCTCTAAGAAATCAAATAAAAGCTTCAAGCCATATATTGGCACCAGCAAGACTGATAGGATGACCAAAAATGTATTGGGCAGATCCTCAGCTGGTAAAATTTGGTATAGCTCCTTTGACTTCCTGTTAACCTTCTGTCTTTTCCTTCATCCTTCCTTAGGGTAACCTGTAGATAGAGGCTTTGCTTGGATACCTTTGAAGAATATGCATAAAGTGAGTGCAGCAAGAGAGCTATGGGTGGAATGTTTTAAGAAGTCCACAAAATACTGAGCTAATTATAAAATAATAGTAAATAATGTTGCTAGCACAGTGTTGTTAAGTGGTGTATTGAGTCATGCTGATTTACATTACCTTAAAATCTAGTCTATTGATTTCAATGAAGCTTTACTAGCTAGGGATATTGTCCATTTTATTAAATTAATTAAAATATGTCAGAGCATCTGTGAACGTGATTTTGGTGAGAGGAGAAAAGAAATATCTCAGGAGGAGTATGCCAGACTGAAAGGTCTGATTCTCCTCTCAATTACACTGGTGTAAATCAAAAGTAACTCAGCTGAAGTGAATGGAGTTACTCAGTGTAAATCTAGTGCGAATGAAAAGGGTATCAGGCCCAAGAAAACTGGAAACCACTGCTTTAAGTGAAAAGATCATAACCAAAGCCAACTTCTGTAGCCATCTGGATTTTTCAGTTCATTCTCCCTGGATACCTGTAACTTTTGGATATAGTCAAAGGCTGAAATGCCTCCTGTTGTTTTAAAAATTTGATCATGTTTTAGCTAATTCGTTATCATGGCTCAAGGGCCACAAAATGTGACATTTCCAGCACAGTTCTGTTAACTTTCCTCTAGAAAATAGCCTTTTCTGCTTGACCAATAGCAGCTATATGCTAATAGGGTTGTGAACTTATTTCCTCATATGCTACTTTGAATTCTAATTTAACATCTACCTTCAGTATCGAAGGATTTGTATAGTGAGAGTCTTCAGATAAGTATGATGTAGAAGAGAACTAATCAGGCTAGTGGAGCACTAAATCTGAATTTAATACATCTCTGCAATTACAATATTTATATTTTCTTTGTTCTGAGCCTGGAAATAAATCTAGGCTCTGCAACTGGTTTGTTCTTACAAGTTTATTTGATATTTTAGAAGTGTTACCTGAAATGCAAGCAAAATGCAGCAATTATAGGCCCAACCAATGGAGAGGAGGGAAACATCTTCCAAAAAACAATTTGTGTGTCATTTTAAATAACAGTCTCTAAAAACTTCAAAGAAAAATAAAGAGGATTCCAATACAAGAAAAATAAAAGGACAATCTTAAACAAGAAGCCGTACAGTGTTCATACTAAAACCACTTGTAAAACCAAGAATGCCATTGCCCTCTGAAAGTAAGGAGGTAAGTGCTGAAATGAATGTCAAGGCACAATAAATTCCACAATTTAGTTCCCACCACAGCAAATGGCTTATGGTATGGTGAAAGTGAAAATGAATGACTGAATCGGGGTAATATCAAAAGGTAGTAAGATTTGCAGATCCATACTCCTCGCATGCCTTCCAAAATACACAGAGCTGTTAGTCCCTAGTGATCAAATTTTGTATTATTAAACAATGTCCAGTCAGAGCCAGTTTTGGGGTTGAGAGCAACTAGTGAAATTATTCTTGAGCCCCTGTGAAGTTATTCTTGAAAAGAGGTTATATCACTCTCTTTCCTCCAGGACCTCATATTTGCATACTTACCTCAGTTCCATTGGTCTTGCCTATCTGTCTAGCTCTTCCACTCCTCATGGTCCTCCCATATCTTTCTAATCTATTTTGTCTCTCGGGCCATCTGATTTCTCTGTCTCTCTCATTCACTTGGTTCCCTCATCTTTCCTTCCTTCTTTCCCACAGTCTCCTGGATTTTCTCATGCCCTTCCTTCCCCTCTCGTATGATCACAGTTGTTGAGTGAGAAGGAAACTTTGGGGCCAACTGGCCTAGGATGCTGACTGCGTGGAGGATGGGGTAGCCTATCCAAAGCTAGAGTAGTGCTGGTATTGCCTCAGGAACATGAAGGAGCTTCATCCTGCTATCAGCCTACCCTGCAAGTGAAAGCAGTCTCTCAGGATCCAGAAGATTTATTTGGTTACCTCTCTATTCCACCTAACTCAGCTAAGCTTCTTTCTGGTAGGAGGATGGGCAGTTCAGGTAGAAACCCAGCACCTAAGAGGAACTCACTGCAGCCCAGTTCCATTGGTTCCCCCACCCACACAAAAATAGTGAATCAGATTGGTTCCCTTCTCATGTCAGCCTAGTGTCTAATACAGTAATCCCATTCTTCTGGGAAACATTTAAATGGACAGTATCAGCTAGAAAATGCAGCACCTACCTCACATACAAAGAGAGAGGATAATTCAATGGTTAGAACAGTAACCTAGAAATTGGAAGATCTGCATTCACTTGCCTGCTTCACTATAGACTGAGCAAGTCACTTGTTTTCCCTGTGCCTCTATTTCTCATGTTTTACAGCTAGGAAAGCTAGCACTGCCCAATCTCAAAGGAGTGGTGTGAAGATAAGTCATTAAAAATTGTAAGGTACTCAGATGGTTAAGTGATGGGAGCTAAACAAATATATTTTCATCCTCTAAATATTTGGAGGAGGCACTAGTTTTACTAAAAAAATTTAATAAGGAATTTGTAAGTCCTTGTAATTGTACAATATATGTACTTTGCAATTATAAATGGTTGTTTCAGGCTCACAAACCTCTGAAAGCATAGTCTCTCTCCCTCTTCCCTTTCCCTGTTCTCATACTGCAGAATCACATAGTAAATATTCATAATCAGATTATATGGCCCAGTGGTTTTGAATATTACCTGATTACTTCACTTCCCCGACTAAGTGTACTAAGGGTACATAATGGTATTCTTCAAAAATTAATTGAGAAGTAGAGCTAGACAGTGAATGAGCCACTTGTTTACCCTTCTCATTGAAAAAAAAACCAATTAAACTTTGTTTTCCTTTACTTATGTCAGAGAACCCGGATTGCCATCTCAAACATGCCATCTCAGTGCCATCACTTCAGGCACTGCCATTCAGAAAACTATATTTAGGAAACATATCACAGAGTTGACTAGTCATCAGGATTTGATTCTGTGCTATTGCCCCACAAAGTTCAATTCTATTATGTTCTGGGAGAGATGTTATGGAAATTACCTCTATGAACTAATTCAAACAACACAAAAGCCTTTTAACAACCCTCTTCACAATTATATCATATGGGAACTTACATGGAGCAAATATGACACAGAATAGGCTCAGCAAAGATGTTCTTGTGGTTAAAGCACTGGACTGAAATACAGACAGTGTGAGTTCTGTTCCCGACTTTACCATAGATTTCATTTGGTGCTTTGGACAATTCATTTCAGGGGGATGATCCTACACCACTAAAGTGTATAAGAAATGGTCAGATATTACAATGAAGCCTCCATAAAATAAATCTCAACAGGTTCAAGAACTCTCTAGTGAGCTCAGAGAAGTTTATACCCTAGAGATAGGATTTTAATGAAAAGTGCAGTTAAAAATCTAGGGGCAAAATACAAACTAATCTCATAATTGTTATTCTGTGGCTTTTTCTGGTTTATACTCATGGAATGTCTCAAAAGGAACTTTGCTAGTGTACAGTATAAAAATATAATTTATGTATAAAAATAGTTCTTAAGTCTTAAATGAAAAGGGAGAGAAAATTCTGAATACATTTCAGCCTTTTTATTTAAAATCTACTACTTTGAGAGGAAAACTACAAGACAGATCAAATATTTATAAATAAACTAACAACAGAATACTGGACCAAATTCAGGCTTGCTGTAAGCAGATGCAGTTACACTTGTGCCAATGAAATAGTCTGAAATTAGTGCAGTGTTATTTTTATGTTTTTTATTAAGTTAAAGCCATTGTCAAACACATTAAGTTAAGTGGTAAGGAAGCTCCTAACAAAATGTTCTGTGCTAATATTTCCAGTGGAACACAAAGTGTACAGTTTTCACTGTTAATGTAGTTATGACGGAGTTACTTTGAGAATATACAGTGATTTTAATATTACTATCTATTGGGGTTGCCAAAAAACTAATGGAAATTAATGGACAAGAAAAGGGTGTGGGAGTTCAGGAGATGTAATTGCTTCTAAAAAATAATGCAAAATGACATAAGCAAAATGGTAAAGTACATAATTTACTCATTCAGCATCTATTAAAACATCAGTTTTTAACAACTTACAGTCTTTTCTAATGATTGATAAAATATTTCTCTACTGGACAAAATACAGGGTGAATTGCATCAATGCTCAGTATTGACAATGATAGTGTTAAAGCACTGTTTGCCCATAAACCTACTATTAGATGAATATGAATCTCACGCTAGTATAGGAAGGGAATATAGCATCGGCTTAAAAACAGAAATCAGGAAAGCTCTCTATTTATAATCCTCTTGAAGACCTGAACCTAACATTTCTCAAGAGGGTCTGTTCTGGCATTTGAAAATCAACTTCTTGAGTAAGTTTCATCATATACCTCTTAATAGCATATGCATTATTGGCAAAACTTATGTTGCTGATGTGTGTGAACATTCCTCTCCTACCCACCCACCCCAAGCAGCATAAGTTACATTGACATAAACATTCACATGCACAGCGCTATATCAGTGGGATAGCTTCTCCCACCATCATAGCTTATGCCACTCACAGAGGAAGTTTTCCATTTCTCTACCATTGGCATAGAGCATCTTTACCAGATGCAGTGTAGAAACATACCCTCTTTTGAACATTTTTACCATTTTACACTATTACCTTTGGTGAATTCCCCCTAGAAAAAGCACAATCTTTCAAAAATTATTTAGCTTTTGCAGGGTCTTTGCTTCCCTAAAAGAAACTTAATGAGTCATTTAAGAACTTTACTAATATAGGTAAGTCAAATATGTCACAAATCTTTGCAGGGTCAGTACTATCCTTTCTTATATCTGTGAATAGTCCCTACCGCAACAGGGTCCTGAATTCAGGTGTGGACCTCCACGTGCTGCCATAATACATGCAATAAATGTTGTTAATAATAATAATAATAATGGTGATTGTCAATTAACTTACTAAGTAGTTTGAGGAATTATAAGTTATCCAAGGAACTAATAAATCCTTCAATAAACAATTCAGTCATTTAGCCTCATATCTTACATTGTGCATCTTCCTTCTACTGTGCCTTTTGCAGAATTTCTGTAAATGTGCTGTGCCTTCTTATGAGTAAATTGGATCATGAAATGGAACAATTTTTCTCAGGGTTTCTTCCTTTACTAAAGGGCCAAATTGCCCTTAGTACTCAATTGCCCATGAAAGGGGCTGCCTGTAGCTGTTCTATCCCAGGAGAAGTCCAGGAGAGGAATAGTGATTAAGAGAACTCCCCTTGGTCTAGGAAAAAAGCCCCTTTACCTGAAACAAATAACTTTCCCCTCCTTGAGCCTGCTCAGCTCTTCTGGCAGGAATATTGATGAGGGCACAATTAAGACTCTGGTCACTCCCTAGCCATCTGTGCAAGAAGTAAAGGATGTAACAGCAAACAGGGAGATCCTATTTTTTACCCCACACTAATCCTAAGGTCCAGCAAGGCTATGCAAAGGTGAGTGGGGAGAACTTGGCTACGTCTACACTGGCCCCTTTTCCGGAAGGGGCATGTAAATTTCACCAGTCGTCGTAGGGAAATCCGCGGGGGATTTAAATATCCCCCGCGGCATTTAAATAAAAATGTCCGCCGCTTTTTTCCGGCTTTTAAAAAAGCCGGAAAAGAGCGTCTACACTGGCCCCGATCCTCCGGAAAAAGTGCCCTTTTCCGGAGGGTCTTATTCCTACTTCAAAGGGCACTTTTTCCGGAGGATCGGGGCCAGTGTAGACGCTCTTTTCCGGCTTTTTTAAAGGCCGGAAAAAAGCGGCGGACATTTTTATTTAAATGCCGCGGGGGATATTTAAATCCCCCGCAGATTTCCCTACGACGACTGGTGAAATTTACATGCCCCTTCCGGAAAAGGGGCCAGTGTAGACGAGCCCCTTATGTTTAATGTTCCTGTAAAGCCACATAACTTGGACAATATTTTGACCCTAAATTCTGAATTAGTTATATATATTTATGAACAAAATACTAACTTGCAAAGTCAAATCCTCACTGTATCTGAAAATAGCCCTACTTATTTTTTAAATTTCCCTTTGAACTGAGACAAAATAGTTACATTACACACCCAGAACTTGTGCTTTAAACATACATGTCTTTGGCATGTTTCAGTGACCATAATCTGTGATGAAGGGACACTTCACAGTCTCTTCTTTCAGAGATTTTAAAGCTGCTGGTAGCAACTGAAGAGTGCATTTGATTATCCTTATTTGCTATGTAAATTCATATTAATACAAAAGTGAAATAGCCAGATGATTTGAGCTCACTCAAAGGAATCTCCAATTTTGGATCAAAGACATGTTTAACAATAACTCCAGTCTTCCTGAGTCCATACCACACAATTTTTGTACTCATCATCAATCATACACATTATGATTAATTTTATCCATTATAAGTAATATCTGTCACTGCAGGCATGGCATGAATAGTTATTGTTTCTACACCCTGCTGAGATAACTCATTTCTGTAAAAGCTATAACCACCGTGTTAGCCTGTTCCTATCCACTGTTCGCTTGGTACCATACAGCTAAAAGGGCCTTGTGGATGATTTGACCAACCTGACAGAATAGGGCCAATTCTTATTAGACCCCCATCCTCTGATACCTCACAAACTGCCTAGACCCACTTTCTTCTTACATGCAGGCTTTATTTAATTCTAACCTTGGTCACCAACCCCAGCATGCTATAATTTTAGCTCCTGCTATTTTCACCCCTTCTTTGTTAGGGCCCTGGTGGGAAAGGCAGTCTCCATCTCTACAGGGTGTACCTTCATTGCTACATCTTCCTCCTTTCCTTTAATACTTCCTTCCTGGCCTTTTTTCAGGTTAGTCAGCTGAGGGCTAATTAGTTCCTTACCTCCCCTGCCTCTCCTGATTAGCTGGTTATTTAGTGAACTGTTACTGAAGGAATTAATTGTATAGCCTAATTGAGGCTACTATGAATAGAGTACTGACCCTCCTCCTCCCTCCCCCCGGCAGGGCCACCCCCGTGAAACCTCAGCGCTCTGTCCCAGAACTCAGGGAGTATTTCAGGTCCTTTGATTTGTTTTGTTTTTAACTTAGCATAGATATCATGGCACTGCAGAGAAATGAGCTGCCCAGAGCATATAAAATCATATTACACAAACCTGTGTGAACTGCTGTTCTAGCCCCCAGGGAATTCTCTAGGGAATTCACCACTCATTACAGAATTATGCTTAATTAAAATTAACAATTATTGTTCTGATTTTCAAATGTACAGTACTGAGCACTGGCTATTCCTAGTGACTTCTGTGTTCATGGCTGTGCAGATAACTAAATCAAGATGAGTTGCTCAGAGATGAGCTACACTTCTCATCTCTCCCCAATGAGTACTCTCTTTAAGGGTATGTCTACACTACCCCACTAGTTCGAACTAGCGGAGGTAATGTAGTCATCCGCAGTTGCAAATGAAGCCCCGGGATTTGAATTTCCCGGGCTTCATTTGCATGAAGCCGTCTGACACCATTTTTAAATGCTGGCTAGTTTGGACCCCGTGCCGCGCGGCTACACGAGGAGTTCCACGAGGAGTACAGCTAGTTCGGATTAGAAGCCTAATCCGAACTAGCTAGTCCGTGCTGCGTGTAGCCGCGCAGCACGGGGTCCGAACTAGCCGGCATTTAAAAATGGCGCCGGACGGCTTCATGCAAATGAAGCCCGGGAAATTCAAATCCCGGGGCTTCATTTGCAACTGCGGATGACTACATTACCCCCGCTAGTTCGAACTAGCGGGGTAGTGTAGACATACCCTCAGAGACAAAGCTCATCTGAGACTGTTGACTCAAAGGTTCACCCCACTTTAGACTAGATTATCTGGCTACAGGCCTCTCACTATACCCCACCAACACAATTCCCCAACCCCTATCTTTAGGAAGCCTATCTCTAAAGGTATGCCTACACTAACCACCCTAGTTCGAACTAGGGTGGCTAATGTCATTCGAACTTGCAAACGAAGCCCGGGATTAAAATATCCTGGGCTTTATTTGCATGTTCCCGGGCACAGCCATTTTTAAATGCCTGGTAGTTCGGACTCCCTGCCCGCGGCACGGGCAAGGTAGTTCTAACTAAAGCCCCTAATTCGGACTACCATTACTCCTCATTGCAGGAGGAGTAACGGTAGTCCGAATTAGGGGCTTTAGTTAGAACTATCTTGCCCGTGCCCGTGCCGCGTGTAGCCGCGGGCAGGGAGTCCGAACTACCGGGCATTTAAAAATGGCGGTGCCCGGGAACATGCAAATAAAGCCCGGGATATTTTAATCCTGGGCTTCGTTTGCAAGTTCGAATGACGACATTAGCCATCCTAGTTTGAAGTAGGGTGGCTAGTGTAGACATACCCTAAGATGGGGAGCCATACCCATAGGAATCGTAACTCTAATTGCAAGTGGCCTACACAGAGGAACCCTAACCCTGTGGCAAGGGAGCACTAACCATAGGAACCCTAATCCTAACTCTAAGTGACCTACCCGTGAAAATCCTAACCTTAGGATGGGGAGCCTTACTCATAGGAACTCTAACCATAGGATGGGGAGCCCTAACCATAGGAACTCTGACTCTAGCTTCATAACACAGAGCCAGGGATCAGCTGGAGTCTCTAGCTGATCCCAGTCTCCTAATGCACTTCCCCTTTGAAGCGCCGCTGCAGCACTTCAAAGGGACACTGCTACAGAGAGCCCAAGATCAGCTAGGGACTCCAGCTGACCCCAGGCTCCGTCTTATGCTGCCCCTTGGAAATGTTATGACAGTACTTCCAAAGGGCAGCACTACATGGAGCCAGGGTCAGCTGAGGACTCCAGCTGATTCTGGGCTTCCCCAGTGCTTCCCCTTTGAAATGCTGCCACAGTGTTTCAAAGTGGCAGCACACATGATTAATTGTGCAATTAATCCCGATTAATTTTTGTAATCACTTGACAGCCCTCCTTTATGATTATTTCCTATTTTGCATATATTCCAACAGTCGACTGTGAAAAGGTTTCAGTGAAACCTTCCAAAAGTAAATAGGATGATAGTTACACTTTCCACAGTCGACTGTTCGTCCCCTCACCCCACGTCTAAGTGGCCTACACATAAGAACCTTAAACATAGGATGGGGTGGGGGTCCTAATCATAGGAACCCTAAATCTAGCTCCTAAGCATAAGAACCCAAGCCCTGGGGCAGGGAGCAATACCCATAGGGCCCATAACTCTAACTAAAAGTGGCCTATCCAGAGGAACCTTTATCCTAGGGTGGTAACCCCTACCCATAGGATCCTTAAATTTAGGGCTGGGAGCCCTACCCACAGGAACCCTAACTCTAGCTCAAAGTGGTCTACCCATAGGAACCTTAAACATAGGGTGGGAAGCCCTAGCCATAAAAACCCTAACCCTAGCTCCAAGTGGCCTAAACATAGGTTCCTACGATTAGGAGCACTAACCATAGGACCCTTAAACCTAGGATGGGGAATCCTACTTTTAGAAACCATAATCTACACTCCAAGTGTCCTACCCATAGAAAGCTGAAACCTTAGGGCGAATAGCCTTACCCACAGGAACCCTAACCCTAGCTCCAAATGGCATACCCCTCGGGGCCCTAATTCTAGGGTGGGGTGCCCTACCCATAGGAACTCTAACCCTAGATCCAACCGGCCTACCCATAGGAAACCTATCCGGAAGGCGGGAAGTCCTATTCATAGCTACCCAAACCCTAGCATCAAATGGCATACTCTTAGGGACCCTAATCTTAGGATGGGGAACCTTACTCAGAGGAACCCTAACCTAGGTGAGTAGGCCTACCCACAGGAACCCTAACCATAGTTCCAAATGGCCTACCCATAGCAACCCTAAACCTAGAGCCTGGAGCCCACCCCATGGGAACCCTAACCCTAGGATTTGGAACCGTACTGATGGGAACCCTAACCATAGGAACCCTAACAGTATCTTCAAGTGGCCTACTCATGGGGACCCTAACCCTAGCATGGGGAGCCCTACCCATAGGAACCCTAACCCTAGCTCCAAGTTGCTTACTCATAGGAACCCTAGGCCTAGGGCTGGGAACCCTACTGATAGGAAAGCTAACCCTCATTCCAAATGGCCCGCTCTATCCCTCAAATGAGAGATCCTACTCATAGGTGTCCTAACCATAGGGCGGGGAGCCCTACCTCTAGGAACTCTAGCTCTAACTCTAATTCCAAGAGTTCTACCTATATTAACTCAACAGTTCCAGCTGCATGCATCCCCACCGAGACACTCCTATCGAAGTGCTTCTGACCAGCAGCTAATTAAAGTGACTCCAACCATCAACTTCCAAATAGTTATATTGTCTGTTTGCTCAAAGGCACCCTGTTAGCATAGGGAAGGGTTGAAAATCAGCCAGGATCTGTCTGCCAGTAGCTTACCTGAAGCTCATTATCTCACTCAGCTCAAGCAAACCCAAGTGCCTCGGGCACATTCTGTGAAGTCCACCTTGGCTTAACTGCCCTGCTGAAGGCATAGACTATATTTTGGTACAGACAGATTCTCCTCTTGCAGGTTTTTTTTCTCTCCGTGTCTCCCACAACATCTCCCTGAGTAGCTGTGGCTTCTTCCATATCCTGCTCCTCTAGGCTTGGGGGAGGAGGGAAGAAAAGAGAGGGGTTTACAGCTTTGTAGTATTTTGATCTTTGTTTCTGCCATTGGAAAAAAAGGTCTGACTTCCTTCTGGCAATAGACTGGATTTTCTAATTACTGTCTTGCCCTTTATTCCCTTTTTTCTATCTCTCTTGCTATTGTTTCAGTTCCTTCTTGTTCCCTCCTTATATTGCCAAATGATGTGAAATATTCTTTTTATTTCAGCCAAGTACAAACTCTGAAACTTAAAGATGTCATTTAAAATGTTATCATTCAAATATTTCACTGCTGATTATTTTAGCAGAAATAGCTAACGTAAGTGTATATCCCAAGGACAATCTGCCTCCCACATCTCTTCAGCTGGTTAATTCACTGTAAACAATAATAAATGACATATGCTCTTGATAAGATTCCTAAAGTTTAAGGCCCAAAGTTTAGGGGTGAACAATAATTTTTGATGGAGGGGGGCACGTCAAGAATTTGTTAAGTAATCAAGGGCCACACTCTTCCATGATATTAATGGAGGAGGTGCAGAGTCTGGAATGGAGGAATTTGGGAGGAAGTGGGTTGTGACCTTGGGCAGAAGACTGGGTTGTAGAAGGGGCTGTAGGGATTTGGGTTGTGACCTGGGGCAGGGGACTGCATTGCCAGAGGCAGGCTGTGGCTGGGATATGCTTACCGGAGTGACTCCTGGCCAGCAGCCCAGTAGTTTCTGCACCCAGGCTCCCTGCCTTCCATGCCCCTTCACACCATTCAGAATAGCCAGCTGAGAGGCCATGTATGTCTGTAAACAGCTACAAGCCTGAAGGGAGTGAAATTTTTCACTTTGCCTGTTCTTCAAAACAGGCAACTCCCACTGACTGGAAACAGGCTAATGGGAACTGCATGATTCTGCTAGAGATGTGGGCAGCATGAGAAGTCTCTCTCCCTCCCCAGATCGCAGCTGTTTACAAACAAACAGCTGGCTTTTCTGCATTTGTGCAGGAGCAGGGAAGGCAGGGAGCCTGGATGAGGCTCTCACTGAACCCACAGGCCAGTTCTAGTGGATTGGAGGGCTGAATTGAGCCCTTGGGCCATATTTTGCCCAGACCTGCTGTAAGGTATTCTTCTCATGATATTTTGGGACATTTTCTATCTATACTGTCTACAGCATTTCAACATTCTTTTCAAAATGTGGACACCAGAATTCAATGCAGTAGTCCAGTATCCATCTCATTAATGCTGTAAAGAGATAAAGATACCTTTATACACATACTCATTAGTCCCCTGTTCATACGTCCAAAGACTTTGTTAGCTCCTTTTGTTACAGCTCTGAGTTGTGAACTCATAGATCAGGTGTGGAGAACTTCCAGAATGACAGTTGCATGAGATTCATCAGGGTTAGCTGCTGGTGAGCCACCAAATGGTATGTTTACCTTAGGATCTATAACCCTGCAGTACCCAATGGCCATGGTTCACCATTTTCTGGCTATTGGAGATATTTGATAATAACAGTCGAGAATGAGACATATGTCATTGTAAGCAATCCCACCACAAAATTCCCTCCATAAACAGAGCAAGTACAATTCTGAAACAAGTTAGATTTTTTTGCGCTCTCTGCTCCCTATGAAAGACTTTTCTAGAACTTCACTTCTCTGATGGTTAAAAATATTCATAAATTTTGATGAATAGTTTATAGACATTTATTTTTCTTTCAACACTGGACTTCTCTCTCTCTCTGATGTTTAGAGCTCTGAGGTATTTATAGAGAGTCATCATATATTCCATTAGCCTGTGTTTTGTTAGAGTCAACCAAGCTATCTAAGTCTCTTCTCATGAGGTAGGTTCTCCATTTCTCTGATGATCATAGCAGCCCTTCTCTGCACCTGTTTAAGTTTGAATTAATCTTTCTTAAATATCAGAGACTAGAACTATATGCATTAATCTAGATGAGGTTCCACCTGTGCCTTTTATAATGGCAGTAACACTTCCCTGTCTCTACTGGAAATACCTCCCCGATTCATGCTAACATTGCATTAGCCTTTCTGACAGCCACATCATATTAGTAAGTCATACTATTATCAACCAATACACTCATGTCTTTCTCCTCTGTTGCTTCCAACAATACATACCCAGCTGTGATGGATGGGAAGGGTTCTTCCCTTTTCCCATCCCAGCATTCAGTTAACTAAATTGCCTATAAAGGTTTCACTCCAGAACAGTGGGTATCCAGGAAGTATTGTCAGGGAGCCAGGAGAGCCAATGGGAAAAGAATGAGAGATTAGAAATGAAACAGTTTTTTACCTACTTCACTCTCCTTTTTGAGTGAGTTCAGAGCAGGAGCTGGTGAGAGAAATGGACTAAGCCAGGAATAAAAGCATGGACTTTTTTCCACGACTAAGGAAAGACTGAACCTTGGAACAAAGATATGTATGTAAACAGAGAATGTTTAGTTAAATGTGATCAGGTTAGTTTCTTTGTTTCTTTGGGTTTCTGTTTTGTTTTGGTTGGTTGGTTGGTTGGTTGGGTTATATTCCTCAGCATTAAATCTCTCCTTCCCCCCACCCCCATACATTGTAACTTTTAAACTGAATCCCAGCGAAACAATTCTCTGTGCTTTAATCTGCTTTTTTCAGTTGCTCTTAAACACATGGCAACCAAATATGCTTTACCAAATATATCTTCTTTGTTTTGTTAATCATCTTTTAAGACTATGGTCTGATTCCTGTGTCCTAGAAAGCAGGAGGTTCAATGTGTATGTGCCTGAGATGGAAGGTCAGCTATTAAGAAATTACAGTTTGTTTTCAAGCTCTCCCCTGAGGAAGGAGGTTTTTTTAAATAGAAGCCTTTAGTGGGAGGGTATTTTAAGGTCTCTTGTGGGCCTCCACATTCTGCACCTGAAGTGCCAGAGTGGGGAACAGCCTTGATACTAGCATATCGGGAAAAATCAGTAGGGGCTCCTGACCTGATTCTTTCTCTCTATAAAAAGGGAGGAACAGCTGCTGGAAGAAAGACTGGAGGAAATAGATGTGGTCACAAATTAATTCACTTATCCTAATCTGGGAATACCTTACAACAGCATGCACAGTGCAACTCCTAATTTCTTTAATGATTTTTACATAAAACCTAACCTGATCCAATCATGCACCCTCAAATGAGGTGAAAGGGGCTATAAAATGGAGTACTACATATAGGACCCCCAATTTTCCCTTTCTCAGATCCCTTATAGGATTTTTTTCTTTTTAAACTCTTTTCCAATCAATTATATCCAATAACTATATCCTTTCTATAACAAGTACCTACACTGGACATCTAATATTAGGAGCCACCAGTGGTTATGCTTAGCTGCCTTCCCCTAACCCAGTTTCCAGATATTGATTGATTCCTTTCTTAATATCTGGGGGGAAATGTGAGGGACCATGAGCTTCAAACCTGGAAGCATAGACTCAAGGTAATGCTCAAACCACAGTTGCTACCTACTAATTCACCTGAGAGTTTGGGGAAGGGAACCAATGAAGATCTCATTTGCAAAGGGCCTTCTCACAAAGTTCCTGACTGGGGGAGACATCCAGCTCCACCAATGAGCTCAATTTAAACTAGAAAGAGGTGCAGGAAGTTATCGGAACAGCTAGAAAAGTTTGTGGCTGGTTCTTAATATAAATCCTGCCTAATTGCCAGACTCCTGAGCCCGGCCTTCCTGTTCCTGTTCTCTTTATCCCAGACGCCCATCTCTTTCTAATTCCTGCTTTCCTAGTTTGTCCTAAGTCCCTGTTCCTATACTCTACCCCTAATGTTGACTCCAACGTGTCTTCAACCATTGGCGTGATTCCTGATGCTGATTTCAACTTCTGGCTCAGCTCCTGATTCTAGCCTTAGAGCAAGGCTCCTAACTCTATTTATTTGGTATGACTGCCCACATCCCAGTTCCTATAAATATATTTGCTCCCCCAAGGGCAGGTGTATCCCATTGTAATATGGGGGGTCTTTATTTGTTATCCTCTCCTTACAGCAGTGTAAGGAGCTACACCAACCTGGTCTGTTTCTTCTTACGCTCTGTTTTCCTCACCTAACTGAATTTGTCTACTACTTATCAAGACCTGATCCCCCTGGCTGGGTTCTCACACTTTAGATGATTTACGGTTTCTTTTGTTCCATATTTTGAAAATATATATATATAGTGTGTGCGTGTGTGTCTACACATAATATAATATTGATTTCAGCCTTTGAAATGAAATTTTTCCACAATATATTTTTTTTATATTTGTTTCCTTTGCTGAGTATGGGAATGGTACAGTTAATAAAATATTAAATTCAAGTTTTAGGAGTATGAAAAGCAAATAGCTTTCAATTCCCAAAACGAATAACAACATATCAGCTTGTTTCACAGTGTCAATTTTTTAGTTCAGGGAGCAGACAAAGATTCCCATCCTATGAATATATTAATATTTGGAATTGGAAAAAACAGATAAATGATCATCAGGTTGGCAGTTCAGCATTCCCATGATACACCCTATATATTTGAATTTGAAGGCAGAGGTGACATCTTTGAATAAGTTACATGGTTTTCCTGCCCAAACTCACTAAATCACCAGTTATTAAAACAATTAAAATTAGATTTACTCATTTAAATTTAGACCAATACTGTTAAGACCATAAATTCAGAACTGCTGAACTGTCTTGGTAGACTTTATCCTATAATTTTAGAATCCTAAGTATCCTTCACATCTTTATCTAAACACATATACTGTAAGACCTGCTAAGAATGATTACTTGTAATAATTAGCAAAAGTGGTCACTTGTAAGAGGTGGTCTCTATTCAAAGGTTTGCACACCAAAAAGTGTCATCAGCTTGCTAGTTGCCCATTTCTGAAAGCACAACCACTGCCCACAGCAGCACATTAGTAAGGAAGATGGATCCATAAAAACAAACCTGTAGGAGAAACCAGAGTAAGAAAATCTGGTTGCTGGTCACAAAGGACCAAATCATCACACTTCAGAGTTTCTTTAGAGTAGAATAATAGGGGGAAAATGTTCTGTGGCCTCCACAGGTAGCTACTCATGACAGGGGGTCTCTCTTTGTCATTTAAGAATCTTTTACTCCATGTGTGTGGGGAATGCAATATATCTCTATATAAATACAGCTAAAACTCAGAATCAAAACTCAACATTAACCTCATACTTTTTGTTCTAGTTACAGCTATGATCATCTGCAAGCTAGGGATGGGCCAAACAAACACTCCATTTCAGAACAGCAGAATATTTATCCTGGACCAACTGTAGTTCTAAAAACAACTAGTAATCCTGTGGCATCTTAGGGTACAACTAGACTACAGGCTTTTGTTGACAGAGGCTTTGTTGACAGATACAGTCAACAAAGCTTCAGTCAACAAAGAGAGTCTAAACTACAGACAGTTCTGTCCACAAAACAAGCCGCTTTAAAAAAGCACAGTGTGGATGCAATAGCACCTTTTGTCAACAGAACTCTGTCAACAAAAGGCATTATTCCTCATAGAGTGCACCGTCGACAAAACTCCCGCGTCTGTCGACTTACTGTCGACAGAACTCGGCGATAGTGTGGATGCAGGTATTTTTTTATTGACAAAAGTCCACTTTTGTTGACAAAACCCTATAGTCTAGACACACCCAGAGAGTATGTCTACACTACAAAGTTAATTCGAACTAATGGACATTAGTTCGAATTAACTTTGATAGGCGCTACACTAGCGCTCCGCTAGTTCGAACTTAATTCTCAAACCTTAACTTAAAACCTCATTGTACGAGGACTAAGCCTAGTTCAAACTTACTAGTTTGAATTAAGGGTTGTGTAGCCCCTTAATTCGAACTAGTGGGAGGCTAGCCCTCCCCAGGTTTCCCTGGTGGCCACTCTGGCCAACACCAGGGAAACTCTATTGCCCCCCTCCCGGCCCCAGACCCCTTAAAGGGGCACGGGCTGGCTACGATGCCCGTGCCAGGTGCAAGCCTGCCAGCACCCAGCCAGCAGACCCTGCACCTGGCACGGATCGAGCCAGCCACCCGATGCCCCCCAGCCCTCCCCCTAGACCAGGCTGGCGGCTCCCGGGAGCTTGCCCAGGACCGCAAGAGGCGGGCACCCGCCTGGTCCAGTGCCCACATCGTGGACCTTGTCCACGACCTCCGCACTAGGCACAGGAAAGCGGCCGTCTAGGGCAGGAGAGCTGCCAGCCTGGCCACCCAGGAGCAGGTTTGCATGAAAATCAAGGTGGTCCACTGAGACCCCCAACCCTGAGCCCTGAGCTTACAATGGCCGTACTGGGTCAGACCAAAGGTCCATCTAGCCCAGTAGCCTGTCTGCCGACAGCGGCCAACCCTAGGGACCCTAGAGGGGATGGACCAAAGACAGTGACCAAGCCATTTGTCTCGTGCCATCCCTCTCCAGCCTTCCACAAACTTTGGGCAGGGACACCACTCCTACCCCCTGGCTAATACCACTTCATGGACCCAACCTCCATGAATTGATCTCACTTCTCTTTAAACTCTGTTCTAGTTCTAGCCTTCACCGCCTCCTGCAGCAAGGAGTTCCACAGGTTGACTCTTTGCTTTGTGAAGAAGAACTTTCTGTTGTTAGTTTGAAGCCTGCTACCCATTCCTTTCCTTTGGTGTTCTCTAGTCCTTCTATTATGGGAACTAATGAAGAACTTTTCTGTATGCACCCTCTCCAGCCCACTCGTGCTTTTATAGACCTCTATCATATTCCCCCTCCATCTCCTCTTTTCTAAGCTGAAAAGTCCCAGTCTCTTTAGCCTCTCTTCACATGGGACCTGTTCCAAACCCCTCATCATTGTAGTTGCCCTCCCCTCTCCCACCCTCTCTCTTCCCCTCTCCCACCTCCTTTTCCCAGTCTCCCCCAGTTTTGCTCAATAAAGAGAGATTCTATTTTTGAACACAATTGAACACAATTTATTTTGTACATCAGGAAGGGGGGCTAGGGAGGGGTAAGTGGAATGAGGTGAAGGAGGAATGGGGTACGAGCCCCCGACGGGGAGGACTGGGCTGGCTCTGCGGGCTTCCGGGGGTGGAACCTCTCCTGCAGCCCCCCAATTGCCCCCTCTCCCCAGATGGCAGCCTGCAGCAAGTGCAGCCGGTCTGATGGCCGAGTGCTGTGATGTGCCCAGTGTGGGTACTCCGGGCAATCCAAGCCAGGACTGCTTTGCAAGCGGGGATCCCCTGAGAACTGTCTGTCCAGGGTGGGGCTCGGGTCCCTTTAAGCACAGCCCTTGGCTAGCCTGAGACAGCAGCTCCAAGCTCTAAGTCCTCATCTGATGCCCTGCCGGCACTGCTTCCGGCCAACCTTAACCCCGGTTCAGGGTCCACTCTGTGTGGACATGCTAGTTCGAATTAGCAAAACGCTAATTCGAACTAGTTTTTTAGTCTGGATGCGTTAGTTTGAATTAGCTTAGTTCGAATTAACTAATTCGAACTAAGTTGGTTTGAATAAGCGCTGTAATGTAGACGTACCCTTAGAGTTTAACAAAATTACATAGTAAGAGCCACTTCATTAGATGAGTTGGAGTGGAAAAAACAGAATCCAAGATATAAATAACAGCAAAAAAAGTACCTGTCTGTTGTAGGACCAGTGTTAATGAAGTTAATTAATTTAACAACTGTAGTTGGTTAAGTTTAGTACTAGGAACTATTTTCTTTGTTTTTCTTATAGTCATTTCTGACTTCTTACTTATACTTATTGAAAACCTCTTTGTACATATTTTAAGTGCATGGTCTGGCACTCTTGGGACTTGACTGGTCCCAAATGGAAGAGTTTTCCAGATGGAGGGAGATGAATTCTGGCAACCTGCTGCTGGCCTCTAATAAGGGCATCATTTTGGGAGAGCAGGGGGGCACAGCAGCCATGAGTAATCAGCTATGGCTTGCTTTTCTTCCCATTCCCCTGATGATAAGGGAGCAAAAGGAAAGTACTTAGATTCCACACATGCCTCTCATTCCTGGCTGGTGAAGGGAGGGAGTAGAAGAGTAATTCACAACATACAAGTACTTTCCCCTGGATCCCTGATAGGCAGGGGAACAGGAAGAAAAGCAAGCAGCATCCCGATAACCATGGCTGCTGCCCCTCCCTCCCCACACCCCCACACCCCGCTATCCTGAAATGGATCCCTTGGCTTCCAGGCTCTCTAGAAGTGGGCCACCAGCCCTCCAGCTGCTGGGGTCTCCTCCCTACCCTAGCCCCCAGCCATCAGCCTCACCAGTATTCCTGTTTGCTGGCCCCAGCAACAGTCTCAGCCCAGACCCAGGCCACAGGCTCTGGCCATGCTCCCGCCATGTTCCAGTCCCTTGGCCCTGATTGCACTTCTGACCTTGTCTGCCATCCCAGCTCCATTCCTGGCCCACAGCCATTCTGCCACTGAACTCCTGGCCAGCCTCTGCTGCCAGTTGCTGGAATTATGTGGTCCAACATCATCCGTGGTCTTGCCAGACCAGAGAGTCCTGGGCCTGAGCAGTCCTACTTGTAGTTAAATCTATATCTTTTACTCTTTAATCACAATCCAGTGTTCTGAATTGTGTGGAAAACTCTTTAAAATGGGAGGGAACCAAATATATCTGAACTGTAGAGGAGAAAGCTGGACATTGCAGAAAAAAATTCTGCCATTACTGTAGTAGAAAAATTGAAACTGGGAATGTGTTGCGATCACCCTGAAAATAGTAACCAAAGGTGCAGGAAGCCAACGTATAGCTGCTGTTTGCTGACAAGATTCTGGGGTCAGAGTTGCCTGACCAGGGCTGTGACTTTACACAGACAACTCTGGGTGTGACTTGAATTCTGGCAGGCTGTTTGTGAATTACTCAAGTTGAAAGATAACAACAGCAAAGCATTATGAGGTACCCAACGTTGAAGGGCAGGGATAACTTCACTTATTTGAACTGCACACAAAAATGTCATATCAATTCTTTGTTTAAGTCTTTTATTTTCATTCAGAATGGCACTGGAATAAGACTCGGACATGCCACAAGATTGTATTACAAAACTACAGTGCTAGTTCCTTCTTAGTTCAGGAAAGACAGTTCCAGAAACCTCTCAAAAAATGTTGTCCTACAAGATATCTCTGCCCCTTCATCAGTATGAACCATGGACATGCGAAGGGGCTCATAGAGCTTCAGGGATGGGATGGAAGTAGTGGCATAGAGGTGCCTGACCTCTATCCCATTAGGAGTGGGAAGGATCAAGGAACAGAGAATTTCCTCTATTATATAAGAGTGGGATAATGAATATAAACTGAATTATTTAGCCACTTTCCTTTATTAATGATTGTTGTTTACACACAATTCTCAAAGGAGAATTTTTTAGATTTCTCCATTCCATTCCTCCCTTCAAAGATTTATGTGCTGTGAGTCGGAGTGCTGCTTATTATGTAGTTAAGATTCAATTGCTGAAAGCACTCATCACCAAGCAGAATTTGCCCTTTGACTTTCAGAAACTCTTCTGCTGTGATATACAAGTCATTAGATTTTTGTTTGTTTGTTTAACACTTTGCCTGTAAGCAAGACTGCATCAGAAATTTTGTTTTGCCATTTTAATACAGGTACTTCCATTAATCATTTTATGACATTAACTCAGGATATTAACTTACATTTGATCTGCATGGTACTTTGAATATAATTAGAGATAAATGAGAGATTATATACTAATTGAAATATTTGAGGTAAAATACACGCTCTTCTGTAGAGATTGGATTTTCAGAAGATACTGGGAAAGTTAGACAACTTTGACAACGTGTACATGTTAAAAGTTAAGGAACAGCATGTTCTAATATATTTACCCTTATTGTGTTCAGTTTTAATATACTGAAAATCTGACTGAGATTTTTTATTATTTCTTATCTTGACAGAGTTTCCCATTCTGATTATAGTCCGGAAGCAAACCCAGAAATCTGAAGTTTGGTACAACATGAGTTGGCCATGATGATAGTGAGTGAATGAACTGAAAAAGTGTCAACTGATGCTTCATTTCAGGGTACCATTTGTTATTCCTCATTCTGCTATGAATTTGAGCTAGTAGGGACATGGTGCATCTTTCAGTGAAGAAGTTTAATATGTAATATATTTTATTTTAGTGCCTGTACATTTTAGAGCAAAATCTTTGTCCTATTGAAGATCCTTAGCCTCCAGTCTAGCTCCTGTTATGCAATGAAGCAGCTGGAAATTCTCCTTGCATTTCCATCTCTACATCGCCCTTCTTGATACCTTCCTGCATGGGGCCACATCAGCAGTGACTGGATCATCTTGCTCTCCAATTACCCTACACAGCAAGCCAGCATAATTTAGAGTAACCCAGAGGCTGTTAAATTTTTGTAACTAAACAAAAACAATTAAATGCCACAAAAAATTCTTTAGGTATTTTCCTAATGCTTTTTTAAAAAGACCCAATACAGTCTAAGTAAATAATAATTTATTCTGAGTAACATGATCTTCACTCTTTCTCTCTCACATATATTTGGGGGGGAAGGAGAGTTTCCTCTTTTTTTATGAGAAATGTATGCTCAGTGTAGAATTTCTAATATATAAGTACCTATTCCAAAAAAGAACTTGTTCTGTCCATTGGTGCAGCCTTTTGGATCACTAGGGCTTGAGGTTGTTGGGGTTTTTTTTTAATACCATAAAGCATTCAAAATAGTCACAACAAACACATTTTAGCTAATTAGGTACACATATAATGCAAAAAGGATTGATATTTTCCCTTGCAAATGTTGCAGTTTTTCTGCAATATAGTTCTTTATGTTAAAGTCTGAACACCTACACTTATTATTTATCTATGAAATGTTCACCAATTTCCCGTTTCTCCTATCACCTTGTTGTGTTTTTCAAGCAGTGTATTGATTTAATATACATACCCTCCAACTCTCTATGGTTTCATTTTTCTTTTTTTCTATTAATACCTTTATGTCTTCAGAAATTGAAATGCAGCGCTAGTAATGATACCTGCTTTTGCATAATATGTCAAAAATATATTTTTATATCTGAGCACAAAAAAGGCATTCAGATTATTGACATTTAACTATAAAGCACGCAAGGCTGCCATTATTTACAAGTGGTTTATTACTTCCTTTTGTGAATAGGTTTGAAAAAGTTTGCTAATTACATACTGCATGAATGCAAAAGAGTCTCTCCTTATACATTCTGAATGCCCCTTTTTCTATATAATTATCTTTAAAGTAAGATGAGATATTTTGTATTGCATTAAATTTATGCTCTACTGTGTTCTTTGACTATGCTGTAAGTGGGGGAAGGGGGCACTGAAATCACTTTTCTCATCTAAAGAATTTCAATATTTCAGAGGTCTTTGCATTTGGCTGTATATGCAAATCACTCGGGGAATCTGCACAGTGATCTTGAAATTACTAATTCCTGCCTAATGAATTTAACAATGCATCTCACCTACAGTTTTTCAAGCTTTTAGTAAGTATTTCTAGTTCCTCTGCAGTTTTCTAATGGTTATCTGGAATGCAAAAGAGATGCAGGTGTGGCTGAACTGCATATGGTATAAATCATACTCAAAGAGGGCTTAAAGATCACATTTGGAATAAAAGTGTTTTTGAGGCCTTTTGTATCGGGCTAGTCCTTATGATTAACTTATGCTGGTTGCAAACAATCCCAAGAAACTGAATCCTCAGATAGGGATTTATGTGGCATGGGAGTGTCCTAACCATGCACCCTTTGCTCCATCATGTTCCTGGGTACTATGCTGAAGGCAGAGAAGAGGTGATGCAAGAGTCTACTTTGCTCTAGTCTGTAGGTTGTTTTTTGCCTTAGCTTGAACCTCCTGGGCCTGAATGCCACCAGTTCTGTTGGCCAGTAGGGCAGTGCCAAGAAGTCACACCAGGCCTGAGAATCTGACCCAAAGAATTTTTAATGTAATGAAGTGTGAGGCCTTCTAAATCAATTCATTTAAATTGTAAACTTGTCTTGCAAATAACACAAAGTAGACCATTGCAACAAATTCCCATAGTCCATTGTGAATTTGGGGGAGGAGTGGTTAGTATTATTCAGATTAAGAGTAGAAAATAAAATCAGTTCAACAACTCAGAGAGAGAGGGTGTTATTTGTGATGGTTAATTAGCCAGTTGTGTTTGTTTATTTTGCTGCCCTTCTGAAAAAATTCTGTATAATTTTTAAACTTTCTTTTCTCTAAATGAAGAAGTATATTCCCTGTTGTAGAATCTTATAAGATGGCTTTAAAACCTTTAAAAAAGTTTCCTTCTAGATTTGTGAAAAAGCATTATATTTCTGTATATTTTTGAATGATATAATCTAATGAAATCTCATATCACCTCCACAGAATTCCATAAACATAAAAAATCTATACACATTATTTGTTTAAAGGCCTAAGGGCCTCACTATGATAGTTCTTGTATAAATGGAAAAATAGGCCATCCCTGCCCCCCCAAAATATACAGTGTAAATCGATAAAAACAGACAGAATATGGAATGGGTTACAACACCAAGTAGAGCAAATAATATGATGATAGCCTCATGTGAGTTCCACAATTCTTTGTTTTTAAAATGATTACTTGAGGGGAGATTAGCTAAATGGAAAGAATAGGAAAAGAAAGTTAGGTGGGAAGAACAGGATAAGTGGGAAAAGGAGAAGGATTGGAGAAAAGTCTCAGTGAATAAATTGTGAAGGAAGTAGAGGCCACGAGGGAGTAAAGACCCACTAAATCGAATGCTTGATGGTTCCCTCATCAACCACGATACTTCGTGTAGTCGCAAAGAGTAAGGGAAGTCAACGGGAGCATTTTTCCCATTGATTTACCACTGTGGGGCTGCCCCAGAAAATTGATATAAGGTACTCTTCAACTCCAGCTACGCAATTGTCATAGCTGGAATTGTGTATCTTACATCAATTTTCTCTGCCAGTATAGACCTAGCCTAAGTCTTTTCATTAAGACATTGGACTGCAACTCCAGAGATCAGGATTCTAGCCTTTTTCTAGCACATAGTTCTTCTATGATCTTTAGCAAATTGTGTGCCTCATTTCCCCACCTGTAAAATGGGGATAATAACTGTTGTTGATGGAAATTTTTCCAATTACATTTTTTGACAAAAAATATGGCTAGTCAAAAGCAACTTTTTATGACAAATTAAATCATTTTTTAAGAAATGGTGAAAAGTATTTGTGTTTTTTACATTTCTTTCAGTTCAAAATTATGGGAAAATTTCTACCGTCTCTCAAGTTGTCGTTGTTTTTTAAGTTTTTTTTGTTTGGGGAAAAAAACTAAAAGTAAGAGAAATTAATACTTTCATTGTAAAGTGTTAATGCTGAAATAGTAAAAGTTAAAAGGGAGACTTACTTTCACTTTTAAGTATCACACTTTTTCATGTTCTCTCTCTGGGTATGTCTACACTACAAAGTTAGTTCGAACTAACGGACGTTAGTTCGAACTAACTTTAATAGGTGCTACACTAGCGCTCCGCTAGTTCGAATTTGAATCGAACTAGCGGAGCGCTTAGTTCGAACTAGGTAAACCTCATTTTACGAGGACTAACGCCTAGTTCGAACTAGCTAGTTCGAACTAAGGGCTGTGTAGCCCTTTAGTTCGAACTAGTGGGAGGCTAGCCCTCCCCAGGTTTCCCTGGTGGCCACTCTGGCCAACACCAGGAAAACTCTATGCCCCCCTCCCTGCCCCGGACCCCTTAAAGGGGCACGGGCTGGCTACGGTGCCCGTGCCAGGTGCAAGCCTGCCAGCACCCAGCTAGCAGACCCTGCACCTGGCACGGCACAGAGCCACCCACCCGATGCCCCCCAGCCCACCCCCTCTTGCCGGGACCAGGTTGGCGGCTCCCGGGAGCTTGCCCTGGACCGCAAGAGGTGGGCACCTTCCTGGGCTAGTGCGGACATCGTGGACCTCGTCCACGATCTCTGCACTAGGCACAGGAAAGTGGCCGTCTGGGGCAGGAGAGCTGCCAGCCTGGCCACCCAGGACCAGGTGTGCATGAAAATCAAGGGGGTCCACTGAGACCCCCGACACTGAGCCCTGAGCTTACAATGGCCGTCCTGGGTCAGACCAAAGGTCCATCTAGCCCAGTAGCCTGTCTGCCAACAGCGGCCAACCCTAGGGACCCTGGAGGGGATGGACCGAAGACAATGACCAAGCCATTTGTCTCGTGCCATCCCTCTCCAGCCTTCCACAAACTTTGGGCAGGGACACCACTCCTACCCTCTGGCTAATAGGACTCCATGGACCCAACCTCCATCACTTTATCTCACTTCCCTTTAAACTCTGTTCTAGTTCTAGCCTTCACAGCCTCCTGCAGCAAGGAGTTCCACAGGTTAACTATTTGCTTTGTCAAGAACAACTTTCTCTTACTAGTTTCAAGCCTGCTACCCATTCCTTTCCTTTGGTGTCCTCTAGTCCTTCTTTATGGGAACTCAGGAAGAACTTTTCTGAATGCACCCTCTCCACCCAACCCCTGCTTTTAGAGACCTCTATCCTGTCCCCCCTCCATCTCCTCTTTTCTAAGCTGAACAGTCCCAGTCTCTGTAGCCTCTCTTCATCTGGGACCTGTTCCCAACCCCTGATCATGTTAGTTGCCCTCCCCTCTCCCAGCCTTTCTCTTCCCCTCTCCCACCTCCTTTTCCCAGTCTCCCCCAGTTTTTTTCAATAAAGACAGAGTCAATGTTGGAAGAAACATTATCTTTATTTTGTACATCAATAAGAAGGGGGGCTAGGGAAGGGTAAGTGGAAGGAGGTGAGGGAGGAATGGGGTACGAGCCCCCGATGGGGAGGACTGGGCTGGCTCTGCGGGCTTCTGGGGGTGGAAGCTCTCCTGCAGCCCCCCAATTACTCCCTCTCCCCAGATGGCAGCCTGCGGCAAGTGCAGCCGGGCTGATGGCCGAGTGGTGTGATGTGCCCAGTGTGGGCACTCAGGGCACTCCAAGCCAGAACTTCTTTGCAAGCGGGGCACCCCTTAGAACTGTGTGTCCGGGGTGGGGGTCGGGACCCTTTAAGCGCAGCCCTCGGCTAGCCTGAGACAGTATCTCCATGCTCTAAGTCCTCCTTTTATGCCCTGCCGGCACTGCTTCCGGCCATCCTTAAGCCCTGTTCAGAGTCCACTCAATGTGGACTTACTAGTTCGAACTAGCAAAACGCTAGTTCGAACTAGTTTTTAGTTCTAGATGCGTTAGTTCGAACTAGCTTAGTTCGAATTAACTAATTCAAACTAAGTTAGTTCGAACTAGCGCTGTAGTGTAGACATACCCTCTCTCTCAAGTAAAATTCCAGCGTAATCAATACCTTCCTGTCGGTTTATATATTAGAGCTCCAAAGTGCTGGCACAACAAGGTGTCCAGCTGCTATTAGAATACAAACAATAATGATATTTAATAAATAACTAAAAGCAAGCCTAAATTTTTGCAGTCTGGAGTTCCCAAAATATATATTTATTCTTTGTTGCTGTGTAATTTATATGATGCTCTCTTCTGTTTGATCAGTCCTGAGATAATCCTGAAGAAATAGATTATTATCAATAATTTGTAAAGATTGATCGTTATTTTATTTGATTGATCTGGTTTTCTGCTTTACAGATGAGAAAATTAATTAGAGAAACTTTTATGTGAATTGAAGCAAAAACTCTGAACCTATTAGTCATTATGAAATCTTTACATTTGAATTGCTCTTCCTACTTTGGTTTTAATACACAGTGGCTGTGTCTACACTGGCACCCTTTTCCGTAAAAGGGATGCTAATGAGACACTTCGGAATCGCAAATGCCGCGGGGGATTTAAATATCCCCCGCGGTATTTGCATGAACATGGCTGCCGCTTTTTTCCGGCTCGGGGTTTTGCCGGAGAAAAGTGCCAGTCTAGACGGGATCTTGCGGAAAATAAGCCCTTTTCTGGAAGATCCCTTATTCCTACTTTCAAATTTGCGACATTTGCGGCATTTGCGATTCCGCGGCATTTGCGATTCCGACTGGTCTCATTAGCATCCCTTTTCCGGAAAGGGGTGCCAATGTAGACACAGCCAGTGTGTATAGTAATGCTTTATAAATTAAATTTCTTATTGTCTTTTGCAACTTTATTTTTCAGCAGCAGAGAAGTGAATTGAGACTCCCCAAGATGATGGTAGTCCAAGTCAGATGCTGTAGTCCAAGCTCATGCTTCAAAATTCAGCATGACCTGACCAGTGTTCCCTGTAAACTGAGCACTTGGACAGCTACCCAGAAGATATTCAAATGCCACCCACATAAGCAGCATGTGTTTCTGAAGAACAGCTAGCCAAAAACTCAAAAGGTAATAACAAAATGTTCTTTAAGTATATCAGAAGCAGGAAACCAGCTAAACATCCAGTGGTGCCACTGGACGATCGATACACAAAAAAAGCACTTACAGATAATAAAGTCATTCTGGATAAACTAAGGGTGTGTCTACATTACAGCATTATTTCAAAATAACTTATTTCAAAATAGGTTATTTTGAAATAATGAGTCTACTCACAAAATACATTTCAAAATAGCATTTTGCTATTTCAAAATAGCATGTCCACACAGATGCTGAATCGCATTTAAGGCTGGCCGGAACCAGGTCCGGCAGGGCATCAGGTCAGGAGTTACTCTGTATGGCTGCTATCTGAGGCTATCAGAGGCCTGTGCTTACAGAGACCCCCCCTGCACAGCCGGTTCTCAGGTTTCCGTGCTTGCTTGCCTATCTCAATGAGGGACAGCAAAACATTTTGTCTCTGTGTGCTCTGGTTACCATCACTTGGGACACCACAGCACTCTGCAACTTGGGGCCAGAGCTGCCTCTGGGCACTCTGATGCTTCTCTTGGATGCATTGCTATGAGCCTGGCTGCCCTTTTCTCAGGCTGCCATCTGGGAGGTCCATCGGGGGGTTGTCAGTATCCAGGAAGCCCTGTGGGAAAGCTTCCACCCTGAGGAGCACTAAGAGCCTCCCAGGTCTTCCCCACTGGGGGCTTGTGCCTCATTCCTCCCTTGTGTCCTTCCACTTACCCCTCTCTAACCCCTCTTCCTGATGTCAAATAAAATACACATATTTTCATGTTCATGAACACAAACTCTCTTTATTTAACAAAACTGGGGGCATGAAACTCTGGTTAAACTGGGGAAAGGAAGCAGAAGAGGGGAGAAGAGAGCGTGGGAGAAGGAAGAGGGAAACCTGGGAGGAGGGAGCTAGAAGGGGAAAGCAAGGGGAAGAAGGGGGAGGGGAAGCTCAGGGTTGGGGGTCTCGCCAGATCAACTTGATTTTCATGCAAACCTGCTTCTGGGTTCGCATGTAGCCTTTGGTATCCTGCCATAGACAGCCGCATTCCTCCATCTAGTGTGGAGATCATGGACATTGGAGGCATCCCCTCCAAACCTGAATAAGGTCCATGATCTCCACCCTGGAAGGCACCCACCTTCTCTGGGCCCACCTTCTCTGGGCCCTGGCAGGCTCCTGGGAGCTGGCAGACTGCTCCTGGGGAGTGGTGGAGGGGTGATTGCCAGTGGCTTGCTGGCTCAGGTTTTGGGGCCACTGGGTCAGGGGCAGTGACTGCTGGCTCTGGGCTGGCAGGCTTGAACTGGCACAGGAACTGTGGCCAGAGTCAACCCCTTTAAGGGCTCCAGGGAGGGTGGAAGGAGAGGAGTGTTCTTGGTTGAGGTTGGAGTGGCTACCAGGACACCCTGGGAAGGCTGGAGGCCCCCTATTTCTATATGTGTCTACACAGCACTTATTTTGAAATAGATATTTTGAATTTGGCATTATTCCTCGTAGAATGAGGTTTACCAAATTCGAAATAAGCGCTCCACTATTTCGAATTAATTTCGAAATAGTGGTTTGGCTGTGTAGACGCTAGTAAAGTTATTTCGAAATAACGGCTATTATTTCTAAATAACTTTGCTATGTAGACATACCCTAAATGAATTCTTTGCTTCAGTCTCCATGGCTGAAGATGTTAGGGAGATTCCCAAACCTGAGACAGCCTTTGTAGATGACAAATCTGAGGAATTGTCACAGATTGAAGTGTCATTAGAGGAGGTTTTGGAATTAATTGATAAACATAACAGTAACAAGCCACCAGGACCAGATGGCATTCACCTAAGAGTTCTGAAAGAACTAAATGGGAAATTGCAGAACTATTAACTATGGTTTGTAACTTATCCTTTAAAACAACTTCTGTACTTAATGACTAGAAGATAGATAATGCAACACCAATATTTAAAAAGGTCTCTAGAGGCAATCCCGGGAATTACAGACAAGTAAGTCTAATGTCAGTACCGGGCAAATTAGTTGAAACAATAGTAAAGAATAAAATTGTCAGACACATAGAAGAACATAATTTGTTGGGCAAAAGTCAACATGGTTTCTACAAAGGGAAATCATGTCTTACTAATCTATTAGAGTTCTTTGCAGGGGTCAACAAACATGTGGACAAGGGGGATCCAGTAGATATAGTGTACTTAGATTTCCAGAAAGCCTTTGACAAGGTCCCTCACCAAAGGCTCTTATGTAAATTAAGTTGTCATGGATAAAAGGGAAGCTCCTTTCATGGATTAAAAGGCAGAAAACAAAGGGTAGGAATAAATGGTAAATTTTCAGATTGGAGAGGGGTAACTAGTGGTGTTCCCCAAGGGTCAGTCCTAGGACCAATCTTATTCAACTTATTCATAAATGATCTAGAGAAAGGGGTAAACAGCGAGGTAGCAAAGTTTGCAGACAATACTAAACTGCTCACGGTAGTTAAGACCAAACTGGACTGTGAAGAACTGCAAAAAAATCTCACAAAAATAAGTGATTGGTCAACAAAATGGCAAATGAAATTTAAGGTGGATAAATGTAAAGTAATGCACATTGGAAAAAATAACCCCAACAATACATACAATATGATGGGAGCTAATTTAGCTACACTAATCAGGAAAGACATCTTAGAGTCATCATGGATAGATATCCATGCAGTGTGCAACGGTAGTCAAAAAAGCAAACAGGATGTTAGGTATCATTAAAAACGGGATAGAGAATAAGATGGAGAATATCTTATTGCCCTTATATAAATGCATGGCACGCCCACATCTGGAATACTGCATTCAGATGTGGTCTCCTCATCTCAAAAAAGATATACTGGCATTCGAAAAATTTCAGAGAAGGGCAACTAAAATGATTAGGGGTTTGGAACGGGTCCCATATGAAGAGAGATTAAAGAGACTAGGACTTTTCAGCTTGGAAAAGAGTAGACTGAGGGGGAATATGATAGAGGTCTATAAAATCATGAGTAGTGTGGAGAAAGTGAATAAGGAAAAGTTATTTACTTGTTCCCATAATATAAGAACAAGGGGCCACCAAATGAAATTAATGGGCAGCAGGTTAAAAACAAATAAAAGGAAGTTCTTCACACAGCGCACAGTCAACCTGTGGAACTCCTTGCCTGAGGAGGTTGTGAAGGCTAGAACTATAACAGGGTTTAAAAGAGAACTAGATAAATTCATGGAGGTTAAGTCTATTCATGGCTATTAGCCAAGATGGGTAAGGAATAGTATTCCTAGCCTCTGTTTGTCAGAGGGTGGAGATGGATGGCAGTAGAGAGAGCTTGATCATTACCTGTTTGGTTCACTTCCTCTGGGGTACCTGGCATTGTCCACTTTTGGCAGACAGGATACTGAGCTCAGTGGACTTTGGTCTGACCCAGTATGGCCATTCTTATGGTCTTATCTTACTAGTGGTGCACATTTACACATACTTTGGTACCTGTAACAAAATTTGTTCTGCACATGGATGGAAAAAGTAGAGGAAATATTGCCTGACGTTGCTAATAAAAGCACAGCATAGACATGGTCTGTTGAGCTTCTAAGCTGCATAACTAACACTGATGGTCTGAGAAACATTGTCTATGATCAGAGCAGGAGCAAATATAAAATCCAGAACCGCAGAGTTAATTTTGACTCGTGGAAGTGCCAGCATGGCATGAAGAGAGAATGGTTCCCATTTAGAGCAGGGTTTGGATATTTTCCTGCTCAAGTCCATCCACAGAAATTCATTCACCCAACCAGTAACACAAAGAAACATTAGATACTTCACAATATGTTCTAAAACAATTATTTTAAAATCTTTTTATCCAGTAAAGTATTTGTACAATATCCTGCAAACTTTCAGGGGGAATCTGACTTGTTAAAAATATTAAAGTAAGCATGAAGAGGCTGCTTCTTTTTTGTTTTGTTTTGCTTTATTTCATTTCATTTTGTTGGTTGGTTTTGTGGACCATTTCTGCATATGTTGTTTGTTTTTGTTTGGGATTTTAATCAAGTAAGAGAATTAAAATTTTCCTTATAATGAAATTCAGATTGAAAACATAACTAAATGGAAACTATGGGTCTATCTATAATAGAATCTCTGGGGCACTTCCATAACTTGAGTTAGCATTTGTTTGCCCCATAGCAAGGAAGGGATAATATAGTAATTTATTCAACAGACTAATTTTGAGACGTTCTGTCTCTCTCCTGGGTTTTTTTTTCTTATTTTGATGTTATTTCTGATTTCATTACATTTTCCATCATGAAACATTTAATTGCATATGCTGACTTCCCACTATACTGTAGACTTAAAAGAGGCAAAAAAGACAGATTATCTCTTGGGGACACCTGGATGGGAAATGAGGCGATATTAATGGGTGAACGAATATCACTTGGTAGAGTAAAACAGATGATCCAATCTTTTCTAAATGGAATACACTCTGTTCTCAGAAAATGCTAACAGAACTAAATTGGGCTGACCAAAAATGAAAGAACAGTACATATCGGATACTTTCAATTTACCAACAGCACAATGTACTTCTGAATTTATGGCAATTTGTGATAAACTGGATCCCTTCACATTAAAAAGCTAAAATTATCAGTATATTCTAGAAGATATACTAGGAATTTCAACAAATGAGGTACAGTCTGGAGTAACTATAAAAAAGCTGTTGATATTAGAGGTAGATGACTTTATAAAAGGTAGTGAAATAGATACTCAATGTGTTCAGGAGACGGAAAAGTTTCATATTACATGAGAACTTGGAAAAGAAAATTACATCTTTTGGAAGTTTGTATGAAGGACTAAAATAATTAAGGACTAAAAATAAAGATATAAAAGGGTCAAAGAAATTTTCAAATGCAATAAAAAGGATTAAAATAATGAAGAGCTGTCAATGAACTTACAGAATTTGTGATAAACAAAATGCCAGAATTATAGCTGCCTGTGTACTTTTAATGCAAATATATATGGGAGTTGAATTAGGCACAGTTATTAATTTTACATGTTCACATTATTTTTCCATGAAACTTCTGCCTCATTCAGTGCATGGGATGGGTAGTGATCACTTAATAAGTTGTTGTTTAGTATTTTGGTTTTTTTCATTGTTCAGCATGTGGCCTTAGGCTGATGCACGCTATTCAAATCCAACTCTGAAGACACAAATGCTAATTTCCTATGGCTCTCCTCACTATAGTATGTGAGGGGTTCATAAACATTTATTTTCACAATATCCCTGGGAGGTAAAGGGGGGACATTATCCCCATTTTACAAATAGGGAACTGAGGCACAGAAAACTTAAACTCAAAAGTGTCCAAGACTGACACCTGATCTTTCAAAGTATTAAGAACATGAAATATGTTTAAAGCATCGCTGCCACTAACTTCAACTGTAGCTGTGAGTGATCTGCCCTTCTGGAATTTAAACCCCAGGATGTCAAGTTTCAGGCACTGAGAAAGGGTATGTCTACACTACCCTCCTAGTTCGAACTAGGAGGGTAATGTAGGCATACCGCACTTGCAAATGAAGCCCGGGATTTGAATTTCCCGGGCTTCATTTGCATAAGTGGGGAGCCGCCATTTTTAAAACCCCGCTGGTTCGAACCCCGTGCAGCGCGGCTACACGGGGCTCGAACTAGGTAGTTCGGTCTAGGCTTCCTATTCCAAACTACCGGTACACCTCGTGGAACGAGGTGGAACAAGGTATACCGGTAGTTCGGAATAGGAAGCCTAGTCCGAACTACCTAGTTCGAGCCCCGTGTAGCCGCGCTGCACGGGGTTTGAACCAGTGGGGTTTTTAAAATGGCGGCTCCCCGCTTATGCAAATGAAGCCCGGAAAATTCAAATCCCGGGCTTCATTTGCAAGTGCGGTATGCCTACATTACTCCCCTAGTTCGAACTAGCGGGGTAGTGTAGACATACCCAAAATGAGGGACACACTATTAGTTATCTCCTGTGAAAGGTTTGGTTTACGTGACTTGCCCAGCATCACCTAATAACTCAATGACAGAAACAAAGATGGAGTAGCATCTAATCTTATAAATTATGAGAGCATCCTCTCACTTCCTGAAATCTCCTGACTTGTCCACTATACTCCTTCCAACTCTTCAACAAATGTGGTAGGGTTCCAACAGAAAACAGTCTCCTTTACTACATTCATCCATCCTATGCAGGAAATGAGCCCGTCATACCCCTGTGGAATGTATGCAACCATGTAATTACACAGATTGCTTCATAATTCCTACAAAGGGGTCAAATTAAGGTTGCACTGGCAACCTTAATTCTGGTCTTTCCTAACTTTTGAATGCTTGATTTTGGAACCGTGTGTGTATGTGAGAGAGAGAGAGAGAGAGAGAGAGAGAGAGAGAGAGCCCTAGCTTTTTTAAAAAAAGCAATTTGATAAAACAAGTCAGCCTGTGGCATCATGTTGACAACCATATGGGTGAGTTAATGGAACAAGGTTGTCATCCTCTTCTCTGTGGACCAGAGCTAAAATGGGATGGGACACTATGCCAGCAGGTTTCAAAGATGTTTGCTGACAGCATAGGAATGGCTAAACTCAGGAATCTTGGTTCCTGGGGAGGGGAGTATGTTCTAATAGGCACAGACTCTTCTGCCTGTTTCCTCCAGTCCTAAGTCATCTCCTCCAATCTGTCCCAATCTAGTTTCCTCACCACCCAGTGCCATTCTCCTCAGACCCCATTCCTCATCCCAATCACAGTATCCTTCCAAACAAGTCTTAGTATCATGCCTCTAGACTCACCATCCCAGCACTAGTGCCCCCCATCCTTGGCCAAGTATCCTTATCCAGCCATTCCCAGTTCCCTAATAACCCTGCCTTGGCTCCTTTTGCCCAGTCCTCCTTATTCAGCCAGTCCAAGTTCCTCTCTCCTGTCTTCTCATCCAATCCATGTCCCACACTCTCTAAGTCCAGTCATTCCCTTGAAACTCAATTCTCATCCATGTTTCCCATCCCCCCTGTATCCCAATTCTTTCCTGGGGTCATCTTCCAGTTTCAACGTGTGTGTCACTCCTTGTCAAAGTCTCTTTGCTCAACAAGTTTCATTTTGTTACCCAGACTCCAATTCGTCATCAGATATGCTTCCCACTACCCTTTTCCCTCTGTTCCACAGGTTCCCCATCACAATCTCCTTGCCCAGCCAGTGCAATCCCTTCCCTCCATTGCTCCTACTCCCAGTTTTCCCCTTTGTCTCCACCAGCCTGCAGTCCCAATTTCTCATCCCCAGCAACCTGAGGCTCCTTGTTCCTATCTGCTCCCCACACATCAGCATTGGAATCAGTAAGCTTCCTCCTCTCTACTGCCTGGGCCCAGTAGGGAAGGTACAGAGAGCAAAGGAGAGACAGTCTCTCAATGCCCAGTAGCCTGGAGCTGCAAATGCAAGGGAAGTCTGCTCAAGCCTAAGAGGGAGAAACCTAACTGCTGGAGCTTGAAGTTTCTGAGTGGATTAATATGACCAGGTTGTCTGTGATAGCAAGGGACTGGATCAAAGCCCATGGAACTATGTCTGCACTGCAATGAACAACCCAGTTGGGATCATGGGCTTAGGCTAAGAGGCTCTTTGATAGCAGTGTAACCATTCATGCTTCGGCTAGTTAGTTCCTGGGCTCTGGGAGCCTGTGGAATAGGAGGAACCTAGAGCTTGGGCTGCAACCCATCCCCAAACATCTACATGGCAATTAAGCAGCCCCTTAGCATAAGACACACACGCCCGAGTCAGCTGGCACAGATTGCTCGCCATAGGCAGAGAATTTTGCAAAGATATTTTATTTGATAAACATACACAAACCGGCAATTTTCCAAAGATTTATAACTTGGCCTAATTTGAGTGGTTTTTCATGGGGATAGCAAAAGACACCAACCTGACCCAAATTTCAAGTCCTGGTTCCAAAGGATGGAGCACTGAAGCATCTCAATAAAAACAGCCATCAGCATTTTAACCATGAATAAAACAATGCATTTTTCTCTAGCTCTGTTTTTAAAGTGAACCTGAGGCAGACACCCAGCAGGGGAAATCCCAGAACATACAATGACAGTCTTGCAAAGCTATAAACAACTGAAAACATGTCAGACAATCTTAACAATGGTGGTGCTACCTGCCTTGGCTATCATAAGATGCCTGATTCTCTTAGAGGGTGTGAAATATAAGGAGAAGAGTGCAAGGAGCCATTCCTATCCATTGCACAACAACAGTAAGCAAAATTGCATCTCCACTGCTCCCCGCTAAAACTCCTTTGAGCCTACAGTAATTTGAAGCAGGATGTGGCTGGGACCTTGTCCATATCCCAAACAGCCAGTGAAGCACAAACAATATGCAGTGGAGAATACCCTGGACTGCATTAAGGAGTGTGGCAAAAGACACGTGTTTCCCTGAATGTTAGGGAGCTGTAATGGGAGTCATGCTGCTTCTAAATGCTGGGTGGAGCTTAGGTTAAAGTGGCTGCTTACTTGCTGTATAGATATTTGGACAGCAAAGGGCAACCAAGACTAGCGGAGATTCGTGCTCCTCCCCCTCTCTCCCAAAGCTTGAATGCTGCAAATCACAACACTCTGAATGTGCTGGTAGGGAAGGGGAGGAGTCAGTAAGCCTTTTTTCAGCAAGGGTCAAGGGCCCCAGTGTGCAAAAGGCATGGGGGAAGGGGGCAGAGAGGGGGTGCACAGGCCACAGCTGGAATGCCAATGGGCTACGTGCAGCCCAAGAGCTGCAGGTTGCCCCCCACTGTGTTTGGGCATGGGCTGCAGCATGAGGCCTGGGTCACTCCTACTTCACAGGTTCTAGAGTACAGGCACTAGTTCAGGCATGAACATCTTCCACTGCAATTAGACATGATGTTCCCATGATGCACTATAGTTTCTCACTACTCCCAAAGGCAAAGCTAAACCTCTCATTATTAATATTGTATTCTTTCTTTCTTTCTTTCTTTCTTTCTTTCTTTCTTTCTTTCTTTCTTTCTTTCTTTCTTTCTTTCTTTCTTTCTTTCTTTCTTTCTTTCTTTTATTCATAGAATCATAGAATCATAGGACTGGAAGGGACCTCGAGAGGTCATCAAGTCCAGCCCCCTGCCCTCAAGGCAGGACCAAGCTCCGTCTACACCATCCCTGACAGATGTCTATCTAACCTGTTCTTAAATATCTCCAGAGAGGGAGATTCCACCACCTCCCTTGGCAATTTATTCCAATATTTGACCACCCTGACAGTTAGGAATTTTTTCCTAATGTCCAATCTAAACCTCCCTTGCTGCACTTTAAGCCCATTACTCCATGTCCTGTCCTCAGAAACCAAGAGGAACAAATTTTCTCCTTCCTCCTTGTGACACCCTTTTAGATATTTGAAAACCGCTATCATGTCCCCCCTTAATCTTCTTTTTTCCAAACTAAACAAGCCCAGCTCATGAAGCCTGGCTTCATAGGTCATGTTCTCTAAACCTTTAATCATTCTTGTCGCTCTTCTCTGTACCCTTTCCAATTTCTCCACATCTTTCTTGAAATGTGGCGCCCAGAACTGGACACAGTACTCCAGCTGAGGCCTAACTAGTGCAGAGTAGAGCGTCAGAATGACTTCACAAGTTTTGCTTACAACACACCTGTTGATACAACCTAGAATCATATTTGCTTTTTTTGCAACAGCATCACACTGTTGACTCATATTCAACTTGTGATCCACTATGACCCCTAGATCCCTTTCCGCCATGCTCCTTCCTAGACAGTCGCTTCCCCTCTTGTATGTATGGAACTGATTGTTCCTTCCTAAGTGGAGCACTTTGCATTTCTCTTTATTAAACTTCATCCTATTTACCTCTGACCATTTCTCTAACTTGCTAAGGTCATTTTGAATTATGTCCCTATCCTCCAAAGAAGTTGCAACCCCACCCAGTTTGGTATCATCTGCAAACTTAATAAGCGTACTCTCTATCCCAATATCTACATCATTGATGAAGATATTGAACAGTACGAGTCCCAAAACAGACCCTTGCGGAATTCCACTTGTTATCCCTTTCCAGCAGGATTTAGCACCGTTAACAACAACTCTCTGACTACGGTTATCCAGCCAATTATGCACCCACCTTATCGGGGCCCTATCTAAGTTATATTTGCCTAGTTTATCAATAAGAATATCATGCAAGACCGTATCAAATGCCTTACTAAAGTCTAGGTATATGACATCCACTGCTTCTCCTTTATCCACAAGGCTCGTTATCCTATCAAAATCAGTAAACTTTAGATCCCATGTAGAAAAGCAAAGTGTCCAAGGATAAGATACTCATGTTAAGAAATTAGAAGATATGAGTATTTTTCTTTGTAAATATTGCCCTATTTCACTCATATAATTTAACCCAACCCAATTGAAAAACTATCTACACTATTGTTGATTAATTTAATTACAAAGAAGCATGTTCTAACTTTTCTCCAGTCTAGATGCAGATATTTTCACTCCATAGCAACTGCCTTTTTAAAATTCACTAACGATACGTCATTATTAATAGACAAAAGGACATTGATGATATCCATAGAACTAGCTCAAGCTTTTGGATTTAATCATCATGTTCTCTTAATTAAAGAATTTGATGTTCTTTGGCCAATTTATCCCTGCTATTATCTTGGGTTGATTTTCTTGAACAGTTACACAAATGTTGGAGAGACAAGTTCTAATAAAATCTGATGCAGTTAGGAGTTATTTGGAAATGTTGATTGACCTGTTATTGTGATGGGAAAACAAACTGTGCAATAATAAATTGTACATGGAATTGAGCACTAAGGCAAAGATTCTCTCTTACTCAGCCTTCACTCAAGGCAGCAGAGTATAAGGGGCAGGTCTACGCCACCATAGGCCCCAGATTAGGACAGAGGAAGCTGGGGCTTCCCAACTGATGCCAGCTGGTTACAGTTCCAAAAGATCCACACACCAATTGACCAAAAGTTCCATACACCATGCCCTCTGTGCTGCACCTGCGTGGTGGAGTGGAATAAGGACAAAGTGCCGGGTAAGAGTTAAAGTGCTGGAAAATTGTCTGCTGACTGGGTGTCTGCTTCTGGATTCCTCGCACTACTTAGATGGTTCAAAAGGACCAAATTCAAACCAAGAATCTGGGCCTAGAGCTGGGAAACTTTCTAGAATTTGGGGCTGAGAGAAGTGAAGGCAGAAGTCCCAACAACTTCTAAGGCTGCCAGTATTTCATGCAGCATCCTTTGTGTGACAGGATATGGTGCTTTACGCTGGACAGTGTGCCAGTACATTTTCCCATCAAACTAAAGGAGATTACAATCCAGGTTGCATCCTCCCTGTTTACCTAACCACGTTCCTTTACCAGTGAAACCTCAGACAATGCAAATACAGAATTCCTATTCTGAAAACATGAGTAAAATGTTAGTAGCATATCCTTTGTTCAGCTAATGTATACCAGGTTCAAGAGTCATCTGTTTACCATTATGAATTTAAAATCTTCTTCATTTCAAATACTATGAAATGTCACTGCATTTAGTCAGGTTAAGCTAGGAGTTTTTTAATAGATCATATGCTGGGAGATCTGCATGTATATTTTTTCCACTATGTGATTTAGAATAATTCTCCCCTTCCTCTTACCCCCCCCCCCCCCCCATCTTTTGCAAGGAAGATAACTTTTTAAAATTTCAGTTAAAATATATCTGACAGAGGCTGGTAACGCTGCATAAACAACATCTTTTGCATAGCTTTCCTTTTGCAGATAAATTTCTGAACATGTGCCCTTGGAGATTTTTCTTGGAAATAGTCACAGAGTTTTGGAACACAAGATTCAGCATCTGGAATACAACCTACATAAATTGGAGAATATGAGAAGAATCATACAGATTGCTGTCCTAGCAGAAGGTTCTCCATCCACCAAGCTCATTAGTTTTCACAGCAGATGATTCAGTAGACTTGAAACCCTGGTAGTAGCTACACAACCTCCATGCATAACATACACAGTTCTCATTGCGTTTCCACTATATCACCAGGAATGGCACATGAGCCTCAGTGCAGGGTAGAGACTCACATAATCAGGGAAATTAGAGATGTTAAAGATCTCTTAGATCATTCAGACTATCCCCCACTGACACCAGATTGCTCCCGAGGGCACATTTTCTAGTAATTTGTCCAATCCATTTTTAAATTCCCCAAGTGATAATGCTTTCACTATTTCCTTTTAAAGACTATGCCACAGTCTTATAACTTCTCTTATAACTCCATTAAGAATATTTGCTTGATATTGCTAAATTTCCTTTTCTCAGATTCACTCCATTATCCCTACAGTACATATCCATTTGTGCACCCTAAAACAATTACTCCCTTATGATAGTTCACACCCTTCTAAATATTTGTAGACAGCTGTCATGTTCCTCCCTCCTAACATTGTTGAACCAATGTATGCCTGTTTAACTCTTTTAATCTTTCTTCAGAAAGAATCCCAGCTGATTTATGCCTCCCTCTTCTCACACTTCCCTCCACCACCTCCCGATCTAAGAAGAGTTGTATTGTTAGGGCTGATTGAAAAACATGACTTTTTTACACAAATTTTTCATTAACACATTATCATGTATTCCTAGGGGGGAAGGTTGCTGAAAGTTACTGTAATCTAATGGTGGTTTTGTGTTGTTACAGGTTGCTCTCTCCAATCCTTCATCTGTTCAGCATTTACATTTATGATACAGCCTGAAGTTTTTAATTGGAATCCAAAATTACTCACTGTGATGGTTCTTGAGTTACCCAGAACTCTGCGTCACCTTGTTACTTAATTCCACCAGCAGGAGGGAGTCTTGCTTGTATTTAGCTGGGTGTCCACAGCACAAAACCACCATTAGATTATAGTAACTCACTGACACCACCCACCTATAGTCACTCACTCACTCTTCTCTGGACTATGCCACCCTTAGTTTGCCTTGCACACCGTCCAGTAGTTCCCAGTCCCTTTGCTACTGAATGCTCACAGAACTATCAGGTCTCCAAAGGATCAGTATCCACAGTAGCTCATAAGGTTCAGTTCAGGACCAGCACATTATTTAACGGCTCAACGCTGAGATAGTCTTATAGTGAAAAATAAGTATATTATCAACGTCTAGCAATTCAGAAAACAGCGAGTAAGAATATTGGTAAGAAGTGGTGAGACTACAAAAGAAAATCACAGCATGCATTCTAAATACTAAAGCTAACTATTAAGTAGCGTATCTCACCCAAAGCCTTTTGCTGTGCTCCGGCCTGCCAACAAGGGTGGGCACAGGGGAAGTTGCCCTAGAGCCTGGTGATTCAAAAGGGCCCAGGGCTCCCAGACATTGCTACTGTAGCAGTAGCTTGAGCCCCGGGTCCTTTAAATTGCCTTCAGAGCTACATATGGCACACTCTAGGCAATTCTGAGTGCTAAGGGGTACAGAATGCTTCACTTAGGGATGGCTGCCCCAGCCCTGCCCCTTCTGCCTGAAGCCCCATCCCTTCCGAGAGCAAGTCCTCCACGCACCTTGTCCAGAGGCCTAGCGGCAAATCTGTCAGACCCCTTGGCTGCACTTGCAACCAAGATTGACTGAGATTCTGTTTTCAGAACTATATACCCCCAGTACATTTCTCTCCTGAAGGATGAAAGAGTATCTTCTTGGCCTCCTAGAAATGCCCCCAAAGTTCTTTGTCTTAGCACACAGCCAGGACAACCCCCTCCCACACTCTCACCCTACACATGCATTTTGTATTCCTGTTTGACTCTTTCTTACTAACTTTGTATGCAACTGGGCATCCATTGTATTAGTGTCCAATGCTTAATTTACATCCTGATAGAGAGATACACAATTCTTACCTTCTATCTGGAGGCAAACCTGTTTTTGTTTTTGTTTTTTCATCTCTGATGTGGGCAAGTACTTTGATACGTATATATATAGATTACTCCTTACATAGTAAGGAGTCTGGGTGGAGTGTATTGGCACTGAGACCACTTACAGAGAGAAGACATGTCTGCTCTACAGCCTTAGCTACCAGCCAGCTGGCTTTTAGCTCATGTCAGTTTGGTTCTGGCTGTCAGGGTTTCATATGTACATACATTTGGGAAAATACTTGTCCATCTTGGCCTCTGAGGACAGAACAAGAAGCAATGGGCTTAAACTGCAGCAAGGGAGGTTTAGGTTGGACATTAGGGAAAAGTTCCTAACTGTCAGATTAGTCAAACTCTGGAATAAATTGCCCAGGGAGGTTGTGGAATCTCCCTCTCTGGAGATATTTAAGAGTAGGTTAGATAAATGTCTATCAAGGATGGTCTAGACAGTTTTTGGTACTGTCAGGAGGGCAGGGGTCTGGACTCGATGATCTCTCGAGGTCCCTTCCAGTCCTAGTATTCTATGATTCTATGATTTTGCAATTATATTAATGATTAGTGTGACCCCAAGCCTTCATTTAATTCCTCCTATGACATTCTTTTGTGAATCAGACTGTACATACCAGAATCAGTACATCACTGTAACCCTTGGCATTAAGGAATTCTTGGTCACACTCACCAGAGGTGTAAAACCCTTGAGCTATTGTAGAATTGTTGAAGGGGAACAATTTTAGCACTGGAGATATAATTCAAAGACTTTTGTCCTGGCCTATACCTGACATGCTTTATTACTCTGACTTCATGAGACATATCCAAAGCATGTATTTTAAAACACAGCACAGTCAGAAAGCATTATGGATGAAATATACAAAAAACACCTCTTTGAGTTAGGAGCACAGCTCCCATTGTGCTGTCAGTGATGGTTCATTTACTTTTAATGTGTTGTTTTTTTCCCCCACTCACTTCAGCACCTTTGAAAATCCTATCTTATATGTCTTTATTTCTATTATTTACACAACAGAGGCCAAATCACAGTAGAGGAAACATGACAGTAAAATAGGTTCTATGGCAACTGAGTTACTGAAAAACTAACTAGTACAGAAAAATTATGTAATAAAGTAAAAGAGAAATAAGCCCACCAAAACTTACAAATGCCTATTTATGGAATATATGCGTAAAGCACACCATATATGGCTATGTCTACACTACAGAATTTAGAGCAAAAACTCGCGGAGCATCCACACTACAAGCGCGTTTTTGTGCAAGAAAATTGACAGTACATCGTAAGAAGAGAAGGCTTTTTGTGGAAGAGTTATTCCTCTTTCTACAAGGAATAAGCCTTTTGTGCAAGAGCTCTGTGTGCCGTGTGTGTGCTGTCTACACACAAAAAGGTGTGTGTGAACGGCAAACATGGGTTTCTTGTGCAAAAACAGCCTATCGGAAAAAACACCTGTGCTCTGATGGCCTTTCTGTTAATAGCAATCAGAACTTTCTTGCACAAGAGCATCCAAGCAGTGTGGATACTCTGTTGTACAAAAGTGCATCGCTTTTGCAATGCGCTTTTGAAGTGTGGACACTCTCTTGCGCAAGAACTTTTTGTGTAGACGTAGCCCCCAAGTGTAGACGTAGCCTCCATGTCTATCATAGAAAATATGTGTGCTAGAAAGATACAGCTATCATGTTTTTGTCAATAACAGGATAGCACCTGAGGATCCCAGTCAGAGACTGAAGCCCCAGAGTGCTACTTACTGTGCAGACAATTCCAAAGAATTTGTAATCTATTAGGGTATGTCTAGATTACATGGCTCCGTTGACAGAGCCATGTAGATGAGCTTACTAGACATAGGAAAATGAAGCGGCAATTTAAATAATCGCCGCTTCATTTACATCAAAATGGTCACCGCACTGAGCCGATCAGCTGTTTGGCAGCACAGCGCGTTAGTCTGGACGTTCCATGGTCGACAATGGAAGCCCTTGTCGACCACTCCGATAAACCTCATTTCACAAGGCATAACGGAGCGGTCGACAAGGGCTTCCCTTGTTGATCGCGGAGCATCCAGACTAACGCGCTGTGCCGCCAAACAGCTGATCGGCACAGCACAGTGGCCATTTTTATGTAAATGAAGCGACGATTATTTCATTATTTCATTTTCCTATGTCTAGTAAACTCATCTACATGGCTCCATCGACAGAGCCATGTAGTCTAGACATACCCTTATGGTTTTATTATTAATGCTCCTCTCTCTGGCTACGTCTAGACTGCAAGCCTCTTTTGGAAGAGGCTTTTTTGAAAGATACTTTCGAAAAAGCCTCTTTCGAAAAAGAGCGTCTAGACTGCAACCAGTACTTTCGAAAAAGCAAGCCGTTTTTTCGAAAGAGAGCACCCAGGCAGTCTGGATGCTCTCTTTCGAAAAAGCACAGTTTGCATTACATAGCACCTTTTTTCGAAAGAGCACTGCGTCACCAGCAGGAAGGTCTGGAGAGATAATATTGCTTCTAATCACCCTTGGTACTCCTTTGACCATAGTTTCTCCTTCTGTGTCTGTCCACTACATGCTGAATTGTTGGAGTCAAACCCTCAAGACAAGCCTTGAGCCACTTGCAAAGTCAGCAACACCATTAAGTATTTGTATAGCCCCATTGTATTCAGTGAATTATTCAGATGCTTAAAGCTACATACTTTCTAGCTCAGAGCCAGACCCAGTGTTTCCAGCCTCAGGCACTAAGGATACCACAGGAAACAGGAAGTGCCATTTTAAGCATCACTAATGTGTTTAGGGAAGCTCGATTAAGAAGCCATATCCAGTATTTGGAAAGAATCCTTTCTTTTAATTATAAGTTTTCATCTGAATTTATTGATATGGAGTTAGCTCTAGTGGATCCATTTCAATGGATCTAGTGCATCCAGAGCAGGTTGAGTTAATGCCTACCATTCTCCGATTATCATAATAAAGTGATAATCCCTACTAAAGGGACAGCCCTGCTATCCTAAAATGTTGCTCTTTTAATACATTTACAAACATGTGTTTAAGGGTATTAAAAAATATATAAATCAGTTTGCCCATGATTACCTTGTTTATGAATCTACTCAGCAGCTAATTGTTCTCATGACTTGTTGGAGAGTCTTTGCGACTTGGGGCAAGATTGAAACACTGCCTAGGATAATGCAATGAGGAATAAGCCTTGTTTAAATAGTTGTAAACTGTTGTTTTGCCCCCTTGTTCAAAAATTAAGGGTCGAGTTCAGACACCCTTAGTTAATTGATGTAACTCTTTATGCCGTCAAAAATCCCACTAAAACCAAAGGGACCATTTGTAGAGTAATTTACTAATCAAAGAGTTCAATTCTCTGCTTATTTGCACCATTATTACATGTATGTAATTTCATTTGCTTACATGGCATTACTCCTGATTTAACTCAGGCATCATGTGGGTAAAGGTGGTGCTAAATTGCCTCACAAATAGTTGCTCCAAGATAAAGTAAAACACTGCCTGGGGGGTAACTATAAATTATAGCATAGCTAAAAAGCCAAGCCTGTGTTTTTCAAATATTTAAAGCTACTCTTATAATAGTGACTACACTGACACTTGTCTTGGCAAATGCTGCACATCTGGGATTAAATCTTGGTCCCATTGATGTTAATAGGAGTTTTGCCACTGACTTCACTGGGCCCAGATTTCATCTCTGACTTCTGGTTTTAGGAAGAGATTTGCTAGCAAAGTCTTTCTTTCATAAGAGGAAGTTTTCATGGACATGAGCAGATATGGCCAATGGTAAAATTTAGACAAAAAAAATATTTAAAAAATCAAAGGGTAAAACCTGGCCTGAGTTTCATACCACATATAGGATGTAAAGTTCTAATACAAATGTCAGGTTGCATATAGGGAATATATATATACTTAAATAATATGAAATATGTAGCACGAGTAAACAATTATCTTTCCCATTGTTGAAGAAGGCAGTCAGTGAAATGATTCTTCTTACTACATATCTGAAACTTCCCAATAGCTTCCAAATGGTTGGTTACTTTACAAAGCAGTGTGATTACCTCAATTAAAATATTTCGCTTGAGAAAACAATGAAGTAACTGTGGTTACAAACTTTATAATTATTTAACCTCTCTGCCTCACTTTCTCTGTAAAATACAGCTGAAAACAATAACACCAATCTGGTGGTGCTATCAGGAGAATTAATTAGCTAACATCTGAAGCACTTCTTGTAAATCTAGGTATTATTGTTAGAAATGGGTATTAATTGGCTAGCACTCATACCTGCACATCTGAAACCAAATTAACCATTGAGTTGTGCTTCTATAGAACTGGAGTGTCCTTCCTTTTTCTATCTAAGGTTTTGGGAGTGCTGGCAAATACCTGATGATGTGGTGGGTCTTTCCATCTCTAGCTATTATGATTTATAATGCTATACCTTTCCCAAAAAGGTAAAAATGTTGGTCCCAAGATACTTATCCAACTTATTGACCTGGGTCCACTAGGTTTTGAATAAGTGGCACCAAGAATTAGCTGTCCTCATCCTGGGCTAGTCCTGGGGAGATTCATGTTTTCTGAGGGCTCTTGATGCTTGAGTCCTGAAGAACATGTCCTGCCTGGGAAAGGAGGCGCAGTGTGATGTAGAGGAGTGAGGCCTCCCACAAACTCATCTGCATCCTCCTATCTGAGGTTTCCTTCCCTATAGATGCCCAGGATCTGCTGGGTTGGGAGGCTAACCCTCACAGTTTTCCAGTCCCTCTGCCTCTCTCCCAGGAATTTATTCTCTGAAATGGGCCCTGGGGGTTGGGAGGAAAGGTGAAAGTCTGGCCACTTACATTACTTACATGAGGTCCCACACATCACTCTATAGAGCTCTCCTACCGAACCACTCCTGACTAATTGGTTGATTTTCGTCTATGCATATCTCTATACATTTTCTGTAAAAGCCACACCTCCTCTCTGGGTGAGGAAGGAAGTGAGACAGAACAAGTAGGTGTTTGCAGGAGGGGTAGAGAAGGGGGGATGCATTCCTCCCTTGTTTATGCAAGGTCATGTTAAGAACTAGTTATGTTTAAACACAATTCCTCAGGCTAGTTTACTCTGAATGTGTGTCCCTTTATCAGTGGAAAAAAACCTGAGAAAAGAGCTGAGAAATCTCAATAACTGTAAAAACACCACACTTTAAAAGATTTCGACCAGCTATTCCTGTTTCTACATGGCTCAAGAATGGAGAGAGAGAAAGACAGATAATGTAAATTACTGAGGATACACATGGAGGTCTGGGAGTGGAAGTAAATATTCAAGAGTTCAGGGACAAGGGAACACTGGAAGAAGCATGTTTTGGAGTCTCCAACGCATGGACTAGTTTTTTCAACTTCCAAGGATGTTCTGCTCTCACACTAAAGTCTCCAAAACTGCTCTGCCTTTTTCATTCATGCAAGGCAAGGGTAAAGGATTTTAACTTGAGACAAAAATCTACAAGAATTGGAGTGGCATCTAAAAGAAATGAGGTCTCTACAGCAATATTTGTGTGCCTTTTGAGACTGAGCGATGGCCCTGCCAAATTCCACAGCTGTATAAAATACTCCAGTCCCATTGCAAAGGGCTGGTCATTTTCCATGAAAACCAAAACCAAACCCTGGGCTGGTGTTTGGCCGCTGCCTTTTGCTCCAGCTGTGGAGTCTTTGTCTTTAAATGGAAAGATCTTTATGTGATAATATGTCAAAGGAGGAATCAAGGTATTTTGTAATACAGTTTGATATCAAGCGTGTTTTATTTGTAGAAATCTTCAATCTAAGGTCATTTTTTTCCATTTCTTGTCCATTGCATGCAGCAAACTAGTTGTTGCCAATTACTTTACATGCAACACTGATGACCACAATCATTTTAGGTAAAACAAAAACTTGAAACAGAGAAAATCAAAGCTGGCTCAGAAAGTTCAGCGTGGAAGTGTTACCTTCATGCCATGCTTTCTTCTAGATGCAACCTCTGACCGACATACATAAAGAAGCACGCGCGCACACACACACACACACACAACTGAATTGTGTATTTTGTTTTCCCACTTCCCCAGCTTTGAGGTGACCCTGGAGCATAAGTGTGAAAGTTTTATTGGCTTATGCCTCTCTGATCTTGTCATTATTCTCTTCTTACACTTGACGCTTGGAACTGCCTCTAACAAATTAATGATGCTAACAAGCTTTAAAGCAGACTACTGTAGGGCAGAAGGGGATAAATGAGAGTTCAGCACACAGCGCTGCTTTGAAATTGTAAAATGAGCTTTGGTAATAACATACCGGGTGGGAGAATACAATAATAATCAATTCGCCTAGGAAATAGTACTGAGAACATGGAAAAGAGGCAGCCAAGATCTATTCTAATGGGAACTTTCAATGAGTCTATTCTACTTTGCTTGTTGCTCCAGTTTGTAAAACTTCTCTTATTTGTTTAAAGACACCAGTCACATCCATGATTATTTTGATTGTTACCTATTCTCGGTGTCAGTAACTAGCATCATCCCTCTGTGGCTTTCAATTAATATCACACGCATGAAGCATACAAGAAAATTAGCCAGGAAAAAGGTCTAAAGGGTCGCATGAAACAACGTTAGTTACATTAGGTTAATTATCTGTGTTTGATTTGTACATGTTGGTACCATGATTGTAATGATCAGGAAATATACCAACTGTGAAATCAGTGCTTTGACTGGGAAAATTGTTGTTATTACTTACGCTCCCCTGGACACATTGTTTTTAAAATAAAAATTGGTTGCTGTTTTTGTCAATAATGGAAACCCTCTTTCCACTTGACCAAGGACATTTATAATGAAAAAAAAAGTCATGAACGTGAAAAAATTAAGAGTGCCTGAAAGCAAGGGTGATGTTGGAATTTGACAAAGTAGAAGTGGCATAACAACTCTCATGTGTATTGCACGCAGGTGTTTTCTGTTTGTAAAGTATGGAGCCGCCAGACCTGATCAGAAAATTAAAATACGTTGGGGATGTGTTACCAAAACTAAAGTAGGCTTTGGGATTGTATATAGACACTCCCGTCTTGAGAAATCGCCAGTAATCCGATTAGAGAAAGCCCTGACTTTCTGTGTTGTGTTAAACTCGCATAGCTGCTACATAACAGTCAGTTCTCTGCGGCCCATAGTATCTTCTGGGAACCGTCAAGAGAAAGGGGTATGACAGAGCGGGGTGAGCAGTATCTTTGCAATTGCTTCGCAGTGCAGCGGGCTTCAACCCCTAGTCAGCGCATTGTGATCGGGGTCTCTTGCATTGATCGGACAGGTTTCTGACCCCTCCCGGCACGTGATGGAATGGGAAGGCTTTATTTCCCGGGTGAGAACTCACTCACTAGCGTTGCTGAGATTAATGGCTGGTTACAGAAAGAAAAAGGAATCTAAGCAACCAGAGCCTAAGAGCCTGTCTAGGCGTGGGATGCTGAGATGTCTATTATGTAGAGTTACTAACACAATGGACATTAACATGTGGCTGTGACTATCCCAATAGTTCTGGAGGCAAAGATTACTTTCCAGGTACTCACTGACAGAGGCAGAGAGAGATCCTCGCCTCCTAGTCCCTCTGGAAAATTATTAGCTCTGTTGCTTTCAGAAATGCATTTGGAAAGACCAACTACTTTGTCCTCACCCAGCCAAAGCTCTCAATCGCAATGAGAGTCTATGGGTAATTTCCTTGGGCCCGGATGACTGACCAAGGCCCTTCGTGTTGCTTTTGCCATTATGATATAGCTTCACTGAGCAACATAGTTGACTCTCAGTCCGTGGGTGACTCCAGATTCTATTTATTTTATTCACGAGGGCAAGTACTATTGATTTCAATAGGGTTATCCCCGGGAGTAGAGGCAAGCAGAATTTGATCTGGAGTGTAATCTGCAAGAAAGTCATCCGCGGCTCTTTCGAGCAGATCTTGTTTATTATGAATATGTTCCAGCGCTTTGACGGTCCTGTACATTTAGTTCCACGCTTTTTGCCAAAAGAAACCCGGCGATGGGACTAGCACAGTTTTAGCCCTGGCGAAATCTGTCACCCTTTCCCACTCGGGACCTCACTCCGCCGCAGAATACCATCTAAGTGTACTGACTGCCTTTCTTCCCCCACACCAAGCGGGACCCCTCTAGAGTTATCAGTAGCTCAACAATGTTTTCCTGTATCCATGACTGCAGCACCAGGTTGCCAATACAGCCAGTTTAGCAGCTGGGGTACTAGACAGTACAATCTACCTGCTGCTCTGGGAAGTGGGGAACGATGGGGGGAGAAGAAGCAAATTGCATGTCTCGGCTTTTACCAGCGAGATTTGCCAAGGGCTCCAAGCAGGGAGAAGTGGGAGCCTTTGGCTTCTTCCTAAAGGAATCTCGGAGCATTCAAGTGGAGCGCTGTCTGTTTGCCGCCAAGTACCTCTCTTTAGAATGTGTCCCCATTAGGTAGGATAATAATAACAACAGCGTGGAGAATAATGAGACGGGGCGCGTTTGACAGTGTGTGAGAAACTCAAATACAGCTGCACTGGCTTTGTCTTTGGTCCCCGCACTTCCCCGCATTGAGTTCCCCCCAGCTAGACAGACAGCGAGAGAGGAAACTGAGTGCAGCATGACAATGAGTTGTGTAAATAGCAAAGCGGATTCCCACCCACCCCCCTCCCAGGGTTTGCTTTTACTCGCGATCCAAACAAGCTCCCTCGCGGAAGGCTTCAAAAAGAGAGAGTGCAGTGCTGGGAGTGGGGGGGGGGGGCATAATTGCAGGTTCCCTTCGGAGCTGGAGTTAAAAGGCTGATGGCGCTTGTTGCAGAAGAAAGGTACCTAGGCAGCCTCGGCTCCGGCTCCGCAGGAAGGCGGAGTTGTTATTGGTGGGGGGGAGTTATTTACAGGTAGCTCTGTGACTTCGGAGGAGGGACCTTTGGGCTCCCCTCCGCAGTCCTGGCGCGCCGCGCTCCCCGGGACTGGCCCTGGCTTGTTGAACCGAGAGCCAATATCCTGCCTCTCCAGCGAGCCAGGGTGTGCGCCGGGGTCGCTCTTCGGGGCGCGATAGATAATCTCTCGCTCTGCATTTTAAGAGCAGCAATACCGTGGCGGTGGGGCACCCTTTCCTGCCGCTGGATAAAGTCAGGCAAACGGGGAACAGGGGGGGGGTGTGCTGCAACAGCGCTTCCCATGCGGGAGCTCTCTAGATTCCTAGCTAGCTGCACAGGCGTTCGCTGTAGTGCAACGCTCGGGAATCGGTACAAACCTGCCAAAGCCCCTGCGACCCGAGCTACCGCTAATCCTGTGTGTCTTTCAGCCTCTCCGCTGACCCCGCTCCTCCCGCAGCAACCGCTTTCCCAATCTCTGCTTATTTCCCTGTTTATGTCAACAGTGCGATCTTCCCCGTCGTCTCCCTCTCCCCCACACAGACCGTTGTCCAGGTAAAGGCGGGTTACAGGAGGTCGCGCTCACATATGTATTTGCAACGCTTAACTGGCCTGCAAAACTTTATCTGCTTTATTACTGAGGTGGGAAACAGCCTTGTGTTGGTGGGACGGTCTGCTGATTGCCTTTGAACTGTCCCTCTAATGCTGGTTATTTCCTACGTGGCTCATCTCTTCATGGCCATTTTCTTCTTTCATTCTGTATCTGTGGTTCTAGCAGCTGGATCAGGGCTGGCTAGCACTTACGGCGATGCAGAAATAGCTCCTAAAGTTAGAACAACTATTGTTTCCATTTGCCCACGCACTGCCCGGCAAAGACTATTGTGCGGTTGCTGAGTTTGTCTGAGCACGGCAGAAACTACCTTTCTGGGTTTCTGTATCCATTGGGTTTTTAAATGGTCATTCAAAGCCTTCCCTTCTGCCGTTATTGCGACGGCTATTCATGAGAAGACAGATGCCTCGTTTCTTAACTTTTCCTTGGGGAAGAGCTAGAAAGATATAAAAAAAGGTGCTGTCGCAGAAGGACATATCTTCAAATACAGTCGGAGTCTGCCAAGTTTCTTGCACTGCAATCAATGAAGCTACAATAATAGAATAAACAAGTGGTTGTGGTTTGCTTTATTGTTTTGCTTTGTTTTGCTGGTTTGTCTTTGTTTGGTTGTGTATGGCATTAAATCGATGCACCCGACAAGGTCTGCCGAAGGGGAAAGATTATTTGAGTTGTTAATGAGAGCTGACACTAACACTTAAATAGGATAATTACATTTAGTCGAGAAATGCGTCAAAATTTCCTATTTTTCTTACAGCTAATAGAAAGTTACCATTACACACTTTGTGCAATCGTTTTAATGATGCTGCCACTTAACTATTATACCTGGGAAAATATGGGTGATTCCCTAATCGCTCTTGTTTCTTTGTTTTAATGTAGGTTTCTTGCAGGGAAAGGGAGAAAATGAATGTTAAAAAATGCAAAATGCCCAGAAACGGCAATCAAGAAAACCATTCCATTTATACGGGCTAGGGGGACAGATAGTTTAGTTTGTACCGAAAACTTTGAAGCCCCTACATGAAGAAGTAAGTGCCTATTGCTTTGAAAATCAGAGGCGAAATCTTGTAAGAAGTTTTGTCCTGGCCTTCTTCACTAAAATTAATTGACAGCTTTACTAAGCTAACTGGCATAGCACACGTCTTGCGTCCGTAAAGAGACAGGGTGGACGTGCTGCTTTGGAAAGTAGGCAGCATTGCTTCTTACGAGAAGAAATCCTGGAGTCAGTGAATCCACAGGCGAAGCGCAGTGAATCCAGAAGCTGCAGTTGCGCATCTCGGACACGAGATGTCGCTGATGCAGTTCGGATCAAGACTGTAGGTTTCTGTTTTGTTTTAGCTGGGCTGTAATGAAAAGTTAGAACGCGGTAATGAAAGTTCTTGGATCTCCCCCACAGAGATATATTTGGCTTGTAACTAGTAGGCTACTCGGTATCCGAAACAAAATATAATGGTTTGGGCCACCAAATTCCTCCAATGTTTTTTCTCTACGAATGCTTGCATCACTGTAGATGCTCTGGCATTACGTGTAGAATTGTTTATTGAAGTGTTTGAGGGTCCTTGTGTTCTTGCGCCTTCAGTCAGCTTGAAGGAAAATGAGAAAATTGGTCCCCACTCATTATTAAAGACGATAAACCTACGCAAGGGGGTTGAAATAAAGCCTTGCCAATAATAGGAGAGGCTGATGTGAATTTCCTTCGGATAAGACGTATGTTGATGGAAGTTTACAAACGGGGAAAGGGGAAGATTAGTTAAAGACCTCAGTTCCTCTCTAGACTCAGGAGTTAGGGTCTCTTGCAGGGGATATTTGTGTCATTGTAACGTGTGCTTTGGCTGCTTTGGGAGGGGGAAACATACGTCAGTTGAAATCATTGGCATAAAAACAGGAGAAACAAGAGCTCCCACTAAAAACTTGTTAGACTTACCCCCTTTCCATCGGCCCCTCCCCTTTTTCCAACCCCGAAAGACCGTGTCCTAAAGGAAAGGGTGCATAAGTCTATGGCTGCCCCTGCGAAGGGCTCGAAAGATGAGCATTTTTTGTTGTGTTAAATGGTCGGCATTAGCAGCCTAAACACGTAGAAAAAGGCTAACATCTGCGGTTTAATAAAATGCAGACAAGAAATGATAGACCTCCGAGTTCAAATAGAAGCCACTGGCTAGGCTCATAACAAAAAAGAACCCGAAACCCTCAGTTTCCACTAGTGTTTGTTGAAAAGTGAAGAGGGAGGGGAAACCTTCTTCCTTACTATTTTATTAAGTTTTCAAACATTACTATTTTTGCAAAGTCTGTCGGTTTAAAACATTCAGCCGCGTGAGACAGGCGTGGAATAATAAAGAAGAAAAACTGTACGAGCAGCGTTGGCCATTCTTCGTCTATTAAGGATCAGATGGGGAAATAGACACAAATAATCTGAACTTTTTTTAACCAGCTTTATGAATAATACACTTCTCTAACTAGAAACAATTGTTGATCTCTTAATTATTGTCCCAAATTGTTGCAAATTTTACCATTGCTCTTATAATACGCTAAAGTAGAATTGAATGTTCAACTTAAATGTCAAAAGCCATCTATGCCCTGGACCTGAAACAAATAAACTCAGACACCAGTGATGTAGAGTGTATCAACGAATTACACGTCCCGAGTGAAATGTGCAATTGAATCTTTGGAACTGAGCTCACTCTGCAAATTCAGGGAGCAACCTATACGCCCCAAATTGGAATCAGATGCTCCCCGCAGTGCAATATCGGACCCTTTCTGCAGTAATAATCACTAAGAAAGGAATAAATATTTGGCAAGAAAGAAAGATAAAAAATCATTGTCTTGACTGGAAGCAACCAGAATAAAGAAACTCTTGAACGCTTGCTTAAACTCCTCCTTGTGTTTTCTAATGTTTGAACTCGGGTATTTGAATCACATCACTGCGGTCTTGCGTGTAAACCAACTCCATGGGTATATTTGTATGATCAAAATATTAAGCGGCACTTTTTCTCCTCTGGATTTCTCAGCAAGGGCTGGACCGATACAACGGAACTGTAACCCTAACTATTAAGCACTGGGGGCAAGGTATTTAGTGTCTAAACAGATTAGTTTGTTGATGGTTTAGCTGGAGTGTGTGTATTCTCAAAGAGTAAATAGATTAACTTAAAAGTAGAGAATTATTAGTTTCCATATGACACAATCATTGCATAGTCTGCCTTCAAAGGATGGGGGAGGTTTTTTTGGTTCTGGTTTTTTGTTTGTTTGTTTGTTTGTTTGTTTTTGTTTGATTTTTTTTCCTTTGGGGTCTCGTTAGAATTCTTCCACGTTCATCATCACGTAGAGAAACCTGGACAATGTAACCCGCATTTCCAGCAACTGACTGAACAATCATTAAATAAATCAGTTTGCGTTAACAAGACAAATGTATTTCGTCAAGGAAAATTAAAAAAAAAAATCACGTCTCCCACAGGCAAATAAGAGGCCTCCTGTAAAAGGATTCCTAGATCATGTCAACCGTTAACAAACTGAATCGAGAGAAGCAAATATTGTGATCATTGTTATGAGTAAACCGGGGCAGAATTTAAAGAGGAATATTAGCTTTGAGTTTTGAGGTAATCAGTGATTAAATTTGTATTGAGCATAAAGATCTTTTCCTGTAGATGGCGTCCTTTGAACACGGAGTAACCAGTAATAAAGTAGATATACCCAGGACACTGTATTAAGCTTTGGGTAGTAAAATAATTAATATTCTTTTAAAAATATTTATTTATTGAGAGGGAAAAGTCATTGATTTCTCATAGGCAAAAGTGTGTTTCTCCTTCACGTGGATGCAAATAAAAACTGTTTGAATAAATAAGTTGTTTCTGAACATTTTGTTGTCAAAGTGTTAAATGTTCCCGTCATTTTTATTCAAACACTAACATGATTACAGCCAATTATATATTCACCAGTGTTCTTTATTTTAGAGTAATTGTACTTGTCACTAATAAAACGGAGACATAATAGATCGCTACTATTCTGGATTTTAAAGCAATTTTCTGTAATTTGATTGAATTATACATCGTCTCTGCTACTTTTTATTATTTCTATATTTTGGAATCCTATTTTCTTGAAAATTGCAGCTCTGTTCCTGTTTTGCTATTTCTGAAGTAATGTATCCTTCTCTAAAATGTATAAATAGAGCCTCGTCCCTTTTGAAATATGGGAAACCATATCTTTCCCTAAAACCTTAAAGCGATTGGTCTTAAAAATCCGAGAGTCCAGAGGAAGGCATATGCAGTACCATGGCGCTTTGCTCATTGTGGTGCAAAGAAGGCAGTACACAAACAAAAAAATATGTTCCGCACATAATAAGGTTTGATCGCTTTATTATAATGATTTTGTTGTGCTTTTTGTGCTTCAAAACACAGGAACATGTCGAGACAAGCAGTTCAGTTTTTAATATTTGTCCAGGGAGAATAGTTATAGACACAGTGCAACAGAAAAATATAACTCCAATTACATTCCTCCCAGCAATTAGAGCAATTATCTGTATACTGTTCATATGTTCTTTTTGGTGTAGATTACAGGAAACAAGTCCAAGGGATGCTTGGCTATCTTTAGGTATAGACTATAGAGGGACACACAAATGTATGAGTGGACTGCTCGGGTATGGAAATAAAGCATAGTAGAATAAAGCTGCAGAGTTCTTGGTTATTTCTCTCAGCGTTGTGCCATAAACCTGAAGCGCATACATATAGTTTTACAAATCAAGAGCTTAACACGATAAGCAATTATCTGTAATACGTCGATGCCAAAAAAATAGCTCGAGGAATAATACAAAGACTCTCTCTATTGCATATCGTGTGACAAAATATGCATTCACAACAACAGAGAAAGTTGAATATATTTTTGTAATTTGTTAGAATACGTGAAATAATATTGTTTGCATATTGTTAGAATGGCCAGACCCGAACGTAGTCATCTTTCCCAATGCTTTGCATCTGAAAGTAAAAATAAGCACAAGTAATTTATAATCTAGATTGGTTAATTTAAGAGACAGTTAGTTATATTTAGTCTATAAATGGTGGGTTCCATCTATGATAAAATGTAATGTATTTATTGCTGCTCTTGTATACTATCCTGATATATCATCAGAAAGATTAGCTGCATCCATCATTGGGGGGGGGGGGGAGGCGGAGTAGAATCCATCTGTAAACTAATCTCTAAACTGTATCCATCTCTAAACTAATATAGTTTTGTTCAATATAATTTGGCACTTTTCTTAAACACATAAACCGTCAGACCTTCATGATTATTGGTGTTTGAAACTAAGAGCAAAAACATTTTTGCAATACGATCCTTTTACTTATAATATTTTGCCAGGATCCAAAGGAGATGCAGTTCATTTACTTAAGTTTCCTGAGCTACCAAATTCATTTGAGATGTTTATGTCTCCGCTAAAAATAACAACATGCAACGTTGTTTTCCAAAAACACCCGGAGAAGCACAACCTGTGTCTATGTGTGATATGTGCGTGTGTTGTCCAATCTAAAAGGTTGAGAGGAGAAAACACGCAAAGAGAAAGGTCTCTGGAGAATTGTTTCTTTCAATATTTTTCCTCTTTCCTCTTGTCACTGCATGGAGAGTCTGTCTGCAGCCGCTTCGCTTTGTTGGACAAATTAACGTCAAGGCAAAAACTACAAACTCAGATCTTTAGCGAAGCACGGTCCATGCTTGGTGGGAGGGACACAAATAGGATTTCACTTGTTGCCAGTAATTTTTGTTTGTTTGTTTGTTTGTTTGTTTTGTGTTTGTGCTGGGGCTTCACAGAGAACACTTCAAGAAGCGAAGCAAAAACAAACACACAGAACGAAGGCTCTCTACAAAAGACATATCATATTATTAAAAATAATAAATGGAGACACCCACTGTTATGGTATGGTACCAACCCCTCCCAAAGAAACTTACTTAACAGTGACAGCAGTTACGATAAAGCAAAACGCGTCTTTCCACACACACCCCATCTCCCGAGAAAAGGAAGAAACCCGGAGGCGTTCTGACCAACATAAAGTGTATTGATAATAATGTATATAGAAAGTTCAAATCCTGAAAGCCTTACTCACGCGAGTAGTCCCAAGAGGCTATCAAGATTCAGTACGTACACAACTTCGGTCCATCAACCTAGGGTCACTCCTATGCCGGTGCTTATGATTTACCAGTGTCACTGTTACCGTATACAGTCTGAAATAAGCACCTTACACAGACACGCTGCGCTTTCGTTTGAACCAAAGACTCGGAGAAAGCTGAAGTTGCATGTGAAAGTGCAGAAGTTTACCTGGCTTGCAAGTGACTTTTCGATGCGTGCTTGTTATCTGTGTGTTTTATGTTTTCTATTGCATGTTGCTGTCACTTGGCAGTGAGAAAGAGCATTCAACTCCTCAAGGGCCTAAAAACCTGGGTCTATCACTCGGCGTGTCTGACTGGGACTCTGTTTAGAAAAAACTTTGCTCTCTTGCTTTGGAAAGAATGCACCTCAGCTAAGGAACAGCTGTAGCGAATGTGGCTTGTTGAAATGACCAAATATAACGCTAAGATCTATAGAGTGTCATCTCGCATCGAAAATTCCCCACCAGTCTGTTTTTGAAGCGTTGAAATGAAATAACTCGGGGAGGAGGGAGAGGTGTGTGTGTGTCCATATGATGGGGGACAGGGGCTAGGAATGTGTTATGTATTGTTTTTGCCATAGCTACAGCTGTAAACACAAAATATAATATTTGTCATTTCCAACATAGTACACTGCATTTCAGGGACTTCAAGGTAGTATTTTGAAGGGGAGGTGGGGGTGGCATGTGTTAGTTGAGAGGGCAGTCCACGAACAGCTAAAGGTTTCGGTTTAGACTGCTGCGTTTTACAAATCCGTCTTGCTCCCTTAATTTTCGTCACCTGTTATTTCAAATTTTTTAATGCAAGATGCTAACTTTGGCATGCTTAGATATAATCAAACTTTCTGGCCCAGACATGCTTTAAGAATCGATCGAGGTAAAGTGATTTCTTTAAATATACAGCCTCGCATGAGACTTGAAACTTGCTTACATTTTTCTTTGTGTTTTGTTATCGTTTACAAAGATTCTGACGGTAACTGTGACTGGTGTTTTATTAATACTATTATCATTATTCTTTTAATTCCCTTGTGAAACAGGCAAGACTTTCGCTGTACTATGTGAAGCATATTTACCATATGCATGTGTTTGCAGAACAGACAAATAAAACGTTATTGGTAGTTCGCACTCTGAAGAAAATTAAATCAACCCCTTAGGTTCATATTTAATGCAAATATGAGACTATTCTGTCTCGTTTACGAGCAACGAAACTCGTGCCAGGCTATGAACATTCGAACGCTTATCAATATAATACGATTAGGAACGCTTAACATTTCCTGTCGGATCTGTAGCTTTATTTGCCTTGGATTGGTTTGAGATTTCTCTCTGCTTTACGCACACAGTGGGAATTGTACGCTTTATAATGTTTACTCCTCTCTGTTTCTGTCACCCCTAATTCTATCCCGTTTCACGCTCACAACATCAATAAACGCTTCTGTCCCCTACAGCAATGGTTTCCCATTTCCAAGGTCCTCCCCCCACCCCCCAGAATACTCTAGACACTTGCATAAGTTTAACGTTAGAGGAACCCTTTAAACATGGTTGATTGCTTTCATTGTTTTAGTGCTGTCTGTCCTGGAGTTCTGTAGACTCCTCCTTATACAGTATACTGTGCTCTACTGGTCGTGCTTTCTTTCTGGTACGGTGCAGATTCTCAAAAGATCACGGAATGAGAAATTTAGCTCTTCTTGAAACATTTAACAAGAGAGTTGTTCACCCCTTGGGCGGGAGGAGGAGCGGGTTGAGGGGGTGGGATTCTAAAAAGTGGGGCCAAGGGAGACACATCACCCAAATGGCCCGAAAGCAACCGGGGGGACCTTAAAATGTTTGTATTTAAAGGGTACTTGCAGGGTCTTCGGCGCAATATGTGCTGCTCTCCTTAAAGGGGCTCTCAGTGCCAATAACCATTAGTCATCCAGTAAGAACTTTTCATTGCAGATCTATCGTTAGGGGGAGTTCCCCCGACGTCTGGTGAAGAAACCCGGCAGTGGATTTCAAAATGATCCAGTTTGATTCGCATAGTGCCTACGGTCCTGCTTCAATAGACTGGAGAGATACTTACCAGAGTTTCAGGACGTGCCTGGATCGCCCAGTGGTCTTTGCAGCAGTCATTGCCTCTCCGGATTCCTAGCTTGCACCCGAAGTAGCTCCAGTGTACACTTGTAGTGAACACGTATGCTATCTCAAATAGGAGGCTCTCCCATCGAATTTTTTCCCCAGGTTTTCAAGCAAATTTCCCTGTGCCACAATGTTATGATGGAAGGATGCTGAAATGACAGGCCTCGCAGACGCTTGTCTTAATCATCGGCTTCTTAATTTAGTTTCAGTGCTGCGGTTTTGTGTGTGTGCGTGCGTGTGCGCGCAAGAGAAGCGCCTGACAACCTGCAGCTTCCTAATGAGTGACGAGGCACGGCTGCTGCAGCGAAGTAACACTTCCCTGGTGTGAAGACCTCTCACTGGGAAGTTTAGTTCACTACTGTTCTCGCAAACCTAATCGTATAACCTGTAACCAAAACGCACAGAAGAAGGATACAACACGCTAAATAGAGTAACTTCTAATCACTGAATGTTAGCACCATTACCAGCTGTTAAGGATTAGATGCGAGCTGGCTAGAGAGAGGACACCTATACATAACTGTATATATGTAAATATATGGGTGTGTTATACGTAATTAATCTCTCATCTCCCGAGCTTCAAAATGTTTGACACATATTGTTAGTGCATTGCTCCATACACGCCTGAAATGCCCCAAAAGCAAGGTATCAGTGGATGGTTAGGTTGCTTTGCACGCAAAGCTCACTTCAATTGCTCAGGGAACGGGAAACAAATAAGCCTATACCCACCAGGGCAAATAGATGTGCACTTGATTGCATTTAATGTGCCATTATGGGATGATAAAACGAAGTGCTCTGACTCGTGTTATGGAAGCATGATGTCATCGAAGCTTGGTTATTAAATACCCTTTATTAACGGCGGAAGAAACACTGAATCATATTTAAGGTGTCATTACATTTGACCAGCGTGTGTGACTCTTGGTCTATGGTATCTCTTACCTTCTTCTGAAAACAAACAGAACACCATGAAAAAGAGCACAACGTAAGCATCTGAAGATTACCTGGATTCGTTCAGGTTGCCGGTGGGTACGATTTGACTTAGTTCTTTCAAATAAATCAAGAATAAAGAAAAATGGCCAAAAATACACCAATAATCGAAGCACTCTCTGGAAAGGACTGGGTCGCGAAATTTCAGATCGAATCCTTAGTCCAGTCTTTCTGCGGGTTCTCATTCTATGCCATATCAAACTGTTCCAGTTCTTAAATCAAGGGAGTAGGGACACCAGGTGAATATACACCAACAATGAGCGTGAACTGCTGGAAGGAAACGCAAGTCACACAAAGAGCGGAGTAACATTCTTTGCGCCTGTTCTTCGCGTTTGTAGTTCTTGGCTTACCTACAAACTCCTCTTCCCAGGCATTGCACCTGGGCTTACACGTCCCTTTTAAGTAACCTCAGAATAACTCCTAATGTCGCCATAGTCTCGGGGTCAAATAATCCATTCGGTTGTGATCTAGGCAAAGCTGCCACTGAAACGAATGGGAACTCTGTCTGAGTCAGGTCTGAGAGAGAAGAGTGTAGGCTTTGGCCATTAGACCAGCACATTCTGCGTTTCCAAAGTAAATATCTATATGTACAGTTCTATAAACTGAGAATTTTCTACGGAGGAAAAAATTAGACAGGCCTGGACGTTAACATCCGTCAGAGATCGTAATGGATGCGGTTTCTATTACATATCCTCCCGTGTCCTGTAAACAATGAATGAAACCCTCACGGCCGTAGAAAGATACGTCTTACAATTTGAAAGAAGAATTTCCTTTTTAGGGAGAATTGTATACCCTCAGTATTAAAAAAATATATTAAGAAATCCTAAATTTGGGTACAATGCTTTATTCTGCAGCCATGACAAATGGCTGGACACTAAATTTAGATTATTAGGCATTTTAAAGGCACGTTTCTCTCGTTATTAAACCCTTGTTCAGAAATGCAATATGACGAAGTGTTTATTTTTCCCGTGCTACATTTTCATCCTCGATCACAGAGCAATGTAAACGCAGCTTTGACCTAAGGAACCCCTCAGAGCATTAAAATTTCAACAGGCGATGTCAGTGTTACATTAAACGAGATCTCTTCCAGTATGCTGCAGAGCAGGGATTTGAATAAAACGTTCAATGTTAACAAACAATACACACGTTTGGCACTTTGTGTATTAAATGGATCAAAGAGATTTGATAAGGCACAATGCACCATTTACACAGACCTGATTGAGTTAATATAATATCAGCAAATTTTACAGCGAAATGAATCTGTTTCTTTTCTTTGTGTTTAAAACCAGCACAGATTACAAATTTTAATGATCTGAAAATGTTTGGTATACAAAATCATGCTTATTTCAGTATTAGCAAAAACACAAGAAATTTTTCAACACAAACACCCAGCTGTGTCTATTTTAAAAGCAGTTCAATGACAGCTTGCACTTATGAGCATGCAATCAGCTAATTTCGCTTTTTTTTCTTCTGTGTTAATCAACACTTTCCTTCCTGCATATCAGAGTACAAATAGTATAGTTACTCCACATCAGTAAATGTTTACGTAACCTGTCCTTTCTCGAGAATCCGGTTACATCGAATCATTACATGCTAGACCGAGTAAGAAAACGCAGTGGGCCCAACCACCCAAAAGGGATCCCGTACACCATAATCATACATATTAAATGTACAGCATCATTATCATATGCACAGATCTTACCTTTCCTCTTACCCCGTCCTATCAGAGGATCATGCCATAGGCCACACTACAAGTTTTCTGAAGAATTCCAGTACAGTGTTGTGCATTGACATGGATTATCATTCAAAATGGTTAAAAATACGGAAAACATCTCTTTTTTAAAAAAGTTTGATCATTGACTTCTATCTTTTTTGTCAGTAGCGACCTGTTACGAAATAGGATAAATAAATACAATTGTGGTAAGGTCATTCGAGGTTAATCCAATGCACAGAGTTCATGCCATCCCCAGTTGCAATCGTTTATTATTGGCCAATTGTAATTGTTCTTCTCAACCTCACCCCTCCCCATGTACTCGTTGCTGAGTTCTAATCTGAGTTTCCGTAGGTTGAATAACATTATATATTAGAATTGAGTTTTCCACATATTTTCTCCTGCATCGCTCTCCCCCTCCCCCTTCACCCGTTATAATCCTACAGAAGAAGCACCAGTGGAAGGTGTTTATGCAGCGACAGAGAAAGTAAAAATGTCTGTTGCCCTTTTTTACTGCTTTGTTTTAATGTGATCCATATGTTTTCCCTGGGCGATATTTTGCTCTTCTGCTCCCTCAGTAAAAAGCCTGTGTGTGTGAAACCTCGAGTAAAGAAGGATTTGAGCTGGATGATTAACACTGAATTCCTGTCCCCAGGACATCTTAGCCGTAAGCTCGCCCCTTTCCCCTCGTATTTATTTAAAGAAGGATAGTAGGAAAGGAGCGCTACAAGATTATTTTATTTAACCCCGCAGCACTCACCTCATTATCTCCCCAGCCCCCTCCCTCAAACAAGAACAGCAGTACCACAACAGCACGGATCGCACAGAAAAAAAAAGGGGGGGGGAACAAATTGCAACAAATAGTGAGCGGGTTGTTTATAGGGCTGTTTTATGTACACATATCTGCACATGGCCTACTTTTCCCGAACTGAAAACAAAACGCGGTGAAAAGAAGAGCAACGAAAAAAAATAACAAGACGCGTTGTTTATTGCTGTTCAAAACAAACCCCTCCAGGAAGGAGCATTTACCGTGCAGAAAGAGTGGCGAGGAACATTTCCGATTGCAAGGGGAACTTTAAAGTGGCAATGAGGCGCAGAGAATGAAATTAAGAAGAGAGGCGGTTACAGGCAAAGCCTTACAACGTGCATTATTTTCACCCCGATCGCTCTCTCTCACACACACACATAAACACACGCGCGCACACTCCTTGTTTCTATCTCCTCCCTCCCCCAACCCGGTCACTCACACAGTTCGGAGATTAACACACAAGAGAGTAAAGGCCCAAACGGCTGGCACTGCCAAGTGCACTGTAATGGGGTGGAAGCAGCTGCCGCTGGATTCTTCCCCGAAAGGCCGATGTGCAGGACCCCGAGTGGCCGGGGAACGAGATCACGTTCTACCCCTGCAGGACGGACACGCAAGGTGGGTTGTAAGTAAATCTTTCCGCCCCCCCCCCCCCCCCCCACCAAAAAAAGAAAGAAACAGCCCGAAGCGGCAGTAAACCAACAGGGCAAAACAAACCCGGGAGGGGGAGGGGGGGACAAACCCTCCCAAAACATTTTTTAATCAAGCTCCAAAAATATTTCTCCCTTCAAACTGATGCTTGAAAAAGTACAAAAAAAAAAAATCAACACAAGGGGCCTAAAAGGAAAGGATACGCTGCGCCCGCCGGTAGACAGCGCTGGGGTAAGCAAAGTAGTGCCTCCCCTGTACCAGCACCACCACCATTGCCTTCGCATCCCTCACTCCTCCCTCCCCGGCCCCTGCACCGACCTCTCGCCTCCCAGCCTGAAAAAGGTAGAAGCAAACTTTAATCGCGTGGAAAACACGGAGGCAATAAAACTAACACGATCCCATACAGTGGGCTGGGGAGAGGCTGGTTTTAAGAGGAGGGGAGCGTGGGGCGGCAGAGGCATGAGAACGGTGCGCTTCCGCGGCGATGCGCCCTTCCCTGCGATCCCTGCGCGGTTCGGGGGCTCGGCGGTGCTGGGGAGAGGGGGGACAGGAGGAGGAGGAGAGGGAAGGGGTTAGGGAAGAGGAGAAGGGGAGTCCTGATTGGCTGGCGGCGGGAGAGACGCTCCTGCACGCCGAGTGCTCTGATTGGGCGGCCGGTGGAAAAGGTTAAACCAAAAATTTTTTTACAGCCCTAGCGTGCGTCTGTAGCTCTGAAATTAATTGTGGCCAACGCTGCCTCTATCGCTGCCTCTGCCGCTCTCCGCCGCCGACCCGCCCGGCTGCCGCTGTCCCCCCCGGGCTCTGGTGGAAGCGGGGGGACCGGGCAGCATGCAGTAGTCGGCGCGGGGCTGGCCGCCTGCTCCCTGTCTCTGAGCGGGCGTTGGGTTTGGTTTTTCTCCCTTCTGGTCCCTGCCTGGCGGCGCCCGTCCTTGCTACATGCCGTGCCAGCGCCGGAGCCTGCGGTCCAACTGCCCTGCTGCTGCTCCCGTCGGGGGTGCTGCCGCCTCGCTGCCCAGCGCTGCCACCGCCGCCCCGTGCGCTGCTCCCGGGGCCGCCGCCACTTTCCCCCCCGGGCTAGCGTGTGATGTTGGACATGGGAGATAGGAAGGAAGTGAAAATGCTGCCGAAATCCTCCTTTAGCATAAACAGCCTGGTGCCCGAAGCCGTCCAGAGCGACAACAACCACAGCCACCACCACAACAGCCACCACCCCCACCACCACCACCATCACCACCACCACCACCACCATCCGCAGCAGCAGCAGCCCCAGCGGGCTGCCCCGGCCGAGGAGGAGGAAGAGGAGAAGAACCAGCTGCTCCTGCAGCCCCCCGTGGTGGCGGCGGCCGCGGCGGCCACCACCTCCGGCACCTTGGAAGTGGCCAAGGACACCCTGCCGGGCAAGGGGGAGCCGGGCTCGGGCGCGGAGCTGGAGGAGAAGGAAAAGGCGGCGGCGGCGGAGGAGAAGAAGGGGGCGGCGGACGGGGGCAAGGAAGGGGAGAGCGGGAAGGAAGGGGAGAAGAAGAACGGCAAGTACGAGAAGCCCCCGTTCAGCTACAACGCGCTGATCATGATGGCCATCCGGCAGAGCCCGGAGAAGCGCCTCACCCTCAACGGCATCTACGAGTTCATCATGAAGAACTTCCCCTACTACCGGGAGAACAAGCAGGGCTGGCAGAACTCCATCCGCCACAACCTCTCCCTCAACAAGTGCTTCGTCAAGGTGCCCCGCCACTACGACGACCCGGGCAAAGGGAACTACTGGATGTTGGACCCTTCCAGCGACGACGTCTTCATCGGGGGGACCACGGGCAAGCTCCGCCGGAGGTCCACCACCTCCCGGGCCAAGCTGGCTTTCAAGCGGGGCGCTCGGCTCACCTCCACCGGACTGACATTCATGGATAGGGCTGGATCTTTGTATTGGCCTATGTCCCCTTTCCTCTCCCTGCACCACCCCCGGGCCAGCAGCACTTTGAGTTACAATGGGACCACGTCCGCCTACCCCAGCCACCCCATGCCCTACAGTTCAGTGTTGACTCAAAACTCTTTGGGAAACAACCACTCCTTTTCCACGTCTAATGGGTTAAGTGTTGATAGACTAGTCAATGGAGAGATACCTTATGCCACTCATCACCTCACAGCAGCAGCTCTGGCCGCTTCAGTGCCATGTGGCTTGTCAGTCCCCTGCTCTGGCACCTATTCCCTAAACCCTTGCTCTGTAAACCTTCTAGCAGGACAGACGAGTTACTTTTTCCCCCATGTTCCTCACCCTTCAATGACTTCTCAAAGCAGCACTTCAATGACGGCCAGGGCAGCCTCCTCCTCCACGTCTCCACAGGCGCCCTCCACTCTCCCTTGTGAGTCCTTAAGACCTTCTTTGCCAAGTTTTACAACAGGACTTTCCGGGGGACTTTCTGATTATTTCACACATCAGAATCAGGGGTCTTCTTCAAACCCTTTAATACATTAACATCCATGGGACCAGACTGTAAGTGAACATTTTACACACATTTGCATTGTAAATGATAATTAAAAGAAAAACATCCAGGTATTTTTTATTAAGTCCCGCATTTTCTGTACGTTTGTTCAGTCTTTAGGGTTGTTTATTATTCCAACAAGGTGAGGAATGTCAGCCAGGTGCAATGTGGGGAGATGACATTGTAGACTATGAAGTTTGGAAGTCAAAATTATAGTAGATTGTGTATCTAAATAGTGACTGCTTTTGCAATTTTTATTCAAACATGACAAGTCTATAACTAAAAGCCTCCAGATTTTCCATGTTTGCAGTATTATAAGTTATCATGGATATGTGGGTGGACGCAGACCTTGAAAAAATACTAAATTTATTAAAACAATGAAAAGATTAAAATGTAATTTGTATTTAAGCGGAAGTAATAGTAAACGATGCCCAAGAACTACATTTTGGCCATTTATTATTTTGTCCTTTTCTTTAATGAGATGGATTTTTGATTTTTGTTTACTTTTAGACCAAAGATTGGGTTTTAGAAAATGCACTCCGTGTACGAAGTAATTTAAAACAACAACAAAAACAACATTGTTTCAGTTTGCAGCACTGCCCGTTCCAATGAATCAGAAGGGGACAAAATTAATGATTGCCTTCAGTTTGTGTTGTGTATATTTTGATGTATGTGGTCACTAACAGGTCACCTTTATTTTTTTCTAAATGTAGTGAAATGTTAATACCTATTGTACTTATAGGTAAACCTTGCAAATATGTAACCTGTGTTGCGCAAATGCCGCATAAATTTGAGTGATTGTTAATGTCGTCTTAAAATTTCTTGATTGTGATACTGTGGTCATATGCCCGTGTTTGTCACTTACAAAAAATGTTTACTATGAAGACACAGAAATAAAAATAGGCTAAATTCATATATACTTGATAGTTTTTGTCTCTTTTATTAAATAGAATTAATATTCCAAAGGCATTAAAGCTACAGGGAATTCAAAGTGCTAGCTAGGTAGGCCCCCATTTTTCACATGCTCCTATTTTCTTAATTCACCTTGTCTTTTGCAATCTATATTATATATTTTTAAGGAGCAGTCTACCTAATCAAAAGCTAAGACCATTTCATTTTTTATCAGAATTCTCCATTGACTTCAATGGAGAAGTCTATTTAAAAACTGGTAGTGTGATTTGTCCCCGGTTACTATACTATGTATTAAATTAGAGGTGTCATAGACGGTACAGTTTAAACTCATGTAATATATAATTGTATGAAAGAGATAATTTAAATATACATATCTGTGATACTTTGTGTTAATTTTTAAACCTAATTCAAGGAAAAACTTCTTCTGAAAGGGTTAATTTTGTTTAAAAGTCCATTGAGGACATATAAATGACTTACATGTCTATATATTTTTGTATATGGCATTTAATTTCCGCATTTGGCTTATGTATGGCTAGATATAGCTAGGTATAATACGTGTGTATATAAATATATAAAACCACAGTCTTTTCCCTTTAAACAAAAGTCAGGTCAGGAAGTATATACACTTTTAATGCTGCAAACACTTTTGTTTAAAATATTTGTAAAGGTGTCCATAGCTATTAGTCAGCATTTACTAGTCCTGTGGCTGTTCCCTCCCCTTCCAGCGCGATGAAAAAGTCTAATAAAGACGTGCTGAAGTTGCAGCATGTTACAATTAAAGGTATTGCTGAAGTGGTCACATGATGCGATGGATTGCATACCCGTTTAAGATTTTCAAAAAATAATTCTGAGTTTAAATTTGAAGCACCAAAATGAATCTTTTTCACATGCTGCCCTCCAGCGATAAATACGTAATGAAGCCCACCAGCCTATAAAAAGCATACGTACGTAAGTATCTTTCATTTGCTGGAGGATTGATCCTTTTGCTAGAAGGGGGCAGTGCTATTATCTGATGCGGGACTTCATCCTGAAAAGAATCAGTTTCTTGTCGAATTTAAGAAATCCCATGAAAGCCGCAACTCTTGCAAATAATTAGAAAACTTGTGCAAAAAGGTTTACTAACTAATTGGATCCCGCAGTGAGTCCGTGGAAGACAAGTTGTTCATTTGTTACAATTGTATAGTCTGAAATGTGTTCTGCAGTAATGCAATAAGCCGGCTACTTCTCACAATAGACCCAATGAAAAATAATCTCTATCCCGGAGATGTTATCGGCAAACACTTTAAAGAGTTGATCTTAAAAGGATTGTGTGGAGGGGGAGGGGGCATAAGGGAAAGGGGCAACAGCAAATCTAAATTCTTGAAAACAGATTATTGACGACACTGGGACAGAGAAAAAAAGATCTTCTGAAAATAAGAATTAAACTAAACAGATTCGAGCAAATCTGCAGGGAAGAGAAAGGAGTGAAAGGTTAAGGAGAAGATGGGACACCAAGCTCTGCACATATGGGGGAGAGGGAGATAAATCACTGATGTTCTTGGCTTCCCTTCTAAATCAGATGAATCATAACAGTAAGGAAAAGGTTGCTTTGTTTTAAGTAGCAAGGGATGATATCACTTTGAAGGATCCCCGCCTCCAAATTCTTCACTCTATTGCAATTTAAATTCGTGCCTCAAAAATAATTGATGGCGACAACTAAAAACAAAAAGACCTCTAAATAAATCTGAAACAGCACTTGATGAGAAAAAAAATCTGCGAGTTTAAACGGTTAAAAAATGGAGTTTCTATTCTGTATATTTTTACCTAAGGAAATTAGAAGAATGGAATCTGCTGCAGCTGACAAAGGACAATGATTTATTATTTAACACTTGCAATTGGTTGCATATTGTGGGAAATTCAATAGCGCGTTTTAGGGTGTTATTCCATTTACATTTTTCCTCGGAAAACGCGGATAATATATTGAGGACTGAAATTGTTTGAAAGCCTAATCCCCACGTCCATATCTTTGTGGATTAATAAGCATTAATTAGGTAAAGGTAATGGACAATCATTCTAAGAAAAGGTTGTAAAACGGTATTTTTAGATATGCTTCCAAAAGGCAAGGTTTATATAAGCACTCATTCTTAATGCTTTCTTAAGCTTCAGTGATAAGCTGTTGCCTAAGCAATTCAGATGTTACTGACTTTTTCTCTTCGCATTGAAGCGGGACAGAGGAACATGTTTGATTTTGTCGTTTACTCAAGTTACCTTATAAATATTACCTGAGATGAAAATGTACCTGGAAGGAAAAGTGCTAAAGTAGGAATATAGTGGAACAGGCCTGTCAAGGCCCAAAATGTGTCTTGCATTTACCTCCCACCGACGCAACAAGTTAAACCTTTTGTTCCTTCAAGATGTCTTTTCACACATACATATGACAATATGGTATGGAATGTAAAGCACTTTTTTTATCCTTCAACTAAATAATGATGTGATCTGATATTATTTTCATAAACTTTTGACGTGTGAACATCTGAAGTCGAACTTTTAAGAACTTTTACTGATTTTTAAAATTATTTATCACTTGTCAACCCATAATAGGGGCCTTTGCTAGCGTTTAAATTTATACAGTTTATGGACTTTTTTAGAAGTTATTGGTATTTTTTCTGATTCGTGTTTGGTATTATTGCACTTGTCGGTATAGTTCATATTAAAGAAAATTCCGACTGTATTTAAAAAAAAATTGCCCTAGGAGGAAAAATGAGAGTTAATGAGCCAATGATGTGAGTAGAAAACACAGTTCAACTGTCCAATGGGACAGTAAACAAATGTCGTCGTGTAATATCTATATTTTCTATAAAATATTTTATATTTCTCTAATATATGTATTTATAGACTATATACTGGATTTAGTAAAATCCTAAGTGTTATGTAGGATACATTTGAACCAAAATAATTTACATTATAATAAGCGATCATATCTACTCTTAATATGACGATTATTTGGATGAATCCTTTAAAAACATCTAACCCCTGTAAAAACTCTGGTGGGAGTGTATTGTGCTCATTGTGACCTCTTCTGCATGATTATTAAGGTTTATGTCGGAAAGTATTCAGATGGGGATTTTCTTCTCCTTCTCACCGCCCGTTATGCGATTAGACCCAGGCGTCATTTACTCACCCCTTCCTCAGGCAAATTTCATTGAATTTCAGTTACTCCATAGCTGAACTCAATGAGCATTTTGCCTTGCTAAAGAGTCAGTGTTGAATAAGACCCATTGGGTAGGTTTTTTGTTGTTCCTATTATTTTATTGGCCACAATATTTTCCTAAGGACAGAAGAAGCTATAGATGTATATATTTAATTGTATATTCCTATATGAGCATAGAATTAACCATACCGAAACTAAGAGACACTCTTATTTATCTCCTTTTATATAAGCTGCTATATGTACACGGAGTTGTGTGTGTATATATATTCTCTCTATATATATATATGCTTAGAATGTATAATATACACACATATTACAAATTATTATTTTATATATGATTTATATATAATACATTATTATATATAAATTTATATATATTGTATATAATTTCCCACAGTATCGGCTGGGCAGATTTGTATGTCCAATGCTCTTGTTTTGAAGAACGTTTTCCTGTGGTGAAGGTGCCAGGGTAAACGGGTCATAAAGTGGTGGAGAACTGGGTTAGCAAGAGGTGAAGGTGAAGATCATTAGAGGTTTTAAGGCTGGCTGTGGCTGTACTGCTGGGATTGTGTGGCTGTGCCCAGAGGGCGGAGTTCCTGCATATTCCTACCTCACCGGAGAACCTGCCCTCAACTCCACTGCAGTTTATTCTAGACAGATGGGACCCTCCGGAAAGAAAACCTGTCCAGCAATCTCAGCAAGCCTCCCCCCCAGCAGGATAGGTGAAGTAAAAGAAAACCTTCACTACTTCTCCCTAGAGGCAGAACCCTGTGATGCGAATTAAAATACATGTCAGACTTGTGTCTACACATACTGTTTTCCACTGCCCATAAAATAACCAGATCGTCCACACGCCTGAAGCACAGCTTAAAAACTCTGAACTGCTTATCCCCAAAATTAGGGTTTTTCCCCTCTCCTCTCCCAAGTTATTTGATTTTAATCAGGTAAGTTGCACATTTCTTCATTATTTTCAAAAATTCTGCCGGTCAATCTATGAGTTGATTTTTAACATTATTTCTTTTTCTAGCTAAGAGGACTAAAGCCAAGGAAGTGACACGTGTGCGATGTTTTCTTTGGTTTTTAAAGACTCTGTGCAGAACTACCTGTACCTGCTGCAGGGAAAGAAAGGACGCCAGGCTGGTTGCGATACTTTTTCGTGCCGACTTGGTGAGTGTACATTTTATTCCTCAGCAATAAGTACACGTAGAGCTGGGACGTGATTTACCTCTTCGATCTCGTTGTGAAGTGGAAGTATTCTTTAGGATGAGCTGTGTAATACGTGCTTTGCTCTTCTAGGGTTAAAGCTGCTAGTGAATCGAAGTCTTAGTAACAGATGCCGTTTGGGGGTGGAGGGATGTTGGGGGAATGAGAGTGGACTTTGTTTCTAAAAAATAAAAAAGCCCCCAATTTCACTTTTAGATTTAAAAAAATGGGAGTGGGGTTTTCGATGGGTTTATGCATTTCGGGTAGTGTGTAAATATTGCTAAGTTTCCTAAACGCGCAGGAAAAGTTAAAAGGATGGAGGCTTTTTAAAGAATGTATATAAAGCGAACATCGCCTGTGCTCTGGATAGAGCAGCAGGCAAACGCTTCCCCCCAGGAATGGCAAATGAATCACTTGACAATTTCAAGCTCCACTCTAGAGTTTGTGGGGGGTTTGTTTTTATTTTATAATAGATTAAGGCATTTCTGCTCGTCCTCCCACCTTCCAACATGCTGCGCTCCTGCGTGCCAGAGATATCGGGAATTTAATATACTTAGGCGCTCTACTTTGTGAAATGAGAGGGTGGTGACAGTATTGTTCTGCTCGATCTATTGATTTGCCAAACTTGATCACATCTCTGCAGGGGAGGGGGGCGAGCCTGCTTCTAAACTGACTGTAGTTCTGGTTCTTATGCCTTCGAAAAGGTGTGGGGAGAGGGAGGAGAAAGGACAATGCATGGTGTTCAACTCTGCTAATGATTTTAATTCCCTTGTTCCGCAATTTGTAATCTCATGAAAATAATTAATTTTTAATACACCAATTTAAGTCACCAAAACGCAGTGAGATAAGACACCTGCTGAAGGTAATCAGAGCAAATGGTAATGAAGTTGTGCGGGGTGGCTCTCTCGATTCACACTGCAGGAAATGGGAACAGTGTACAGTTTATTTTCCGCCATATACAAAGAATGAAGTAGCCTTAAAGAGAGTTGATAAATTGTTTACATACAGTTCCCTCCTCTCCTCCCCCAGAAACCTACCTATGGATTAAATTGGTTCGTACTGAGTAAGGATAAATAGAGTGTTTGTCGATTTCTATAAACATGTGTTTGTATATATGTAAATCTTCTATCAATAAGACTCTCGCTCACTGTAGCTCTCTTGTCTCGTACATCCAGTGCATAGGTGCTGTCAGAAAGACTGCAGTAAGGATAGTCGCAGAGGCTTAGATCGAAATGTATATAGATCTTGGGGCTGCGGACAGGCTACGCTTACCTCAGATACAATATAAGCTGAGTCTGCAGTGTCTAGGAGCTGCTCTCAAAGCAGCAAGGTGAGGGCGCTCTTGTCAAACAGGAGAGCTGGAGTTACTCGCTTGTCACACACATGCAGGTTCGATTTTCGGGTGCCAGGGAAAAGGACTCTGTAGAGCAAAGCCATTTTTGAAAAAAAAAAAAGTCGATCTTTCGTGTTTACTCAGTGCCTGTTTCAGATCTCAGCACTTTATCTGCCAGTTGAGAAAGCTGTGTTTTCCCTGTGGTAGACATAAAAAAAAGACTTCTGCCCGTTTCCCTCTCCTGTTCGTCACCAATTTGGCAATGTCTCCTACGGTAATTCGGCTGGTCTGCTTTTCAGGCAGTTTACATTTGTCTAACGATACATTCCGTACGCTGAACGCAGCTGGGCACTGTCCGTGTTGTATTTTTCTTGTCTGAGCGGACAACAATATGGGAACAATGTCTTAAAGTATAAAACCCAACCAACCTGCTTTTTTATCCCCTTTACAATAGCATGTAACAAAATGCAGCATACTGCGAATGCCTGTGAGCAAATCACTCCAATAAAACGCTGGAAATGTTGCAGATAGATACCCAGCGTTTACATTTAACGAAAGGATTATCAAAAACATGTTAGTGGTGTAAACACAGTTACCTCCCCAAACCTATCAAATAGCATGGGGCGCAAAATATGTGTGTTATTAACCAGCGAGGGGAAGATAAACTAATAAAAGGTTTAATAGTAATTATGATTAATGCATTTATATGGATGAGTACCTGGGCACATTAAAATACTTAATGTAAGATTCCTCCTGTTTATGCTGAGCTGCTCTTAATTCTAAAGGAAAGATCTAAGTATTAATTTAGAATACTTAGTGAGGCTGAGAAAAATCTTGTATTTGTCATCTTGCGTTAAAATATTAGTCAATTACCCCGATAGGGTTAACTGCAAGTTGCTGCTTATTGTTAGAATAGGCATTTTTCATTCAAGCAAATCTGACTCATTCTGGTCAATGAGGCTTTGGGACTGCAAAGAAAACAGCTAGTTTTATTTTCTTTTACACTGCATTCAGTAGATGCCCTTTGCACGGTGATATGAACATGTGAAAAGTGACGGGCTTTTCCTTCCGATCAGTGGAGCAGGAGTTGGTGGCGCTCAGTTTTTCGCGGGATCTCCTCTTGGAGATGAGTCGGGAAAGTCCAAGTCTATAGGCCAGACCTAGGCTAAACTCGTCGCTGTCTTCAACGGGCTAGGATTTCCACCCAGGAGTGATTTGATAGACAGTATTTAATGTTCAATTATTTGTTATATTCATTATGTGCAATGGGAAGTAAGATATCCCGAAACGGTCAAAAACTCTCGTGAAGGTCTCACATAAAACGGCACATTATTTTCTAGTGTATTCGACGAGGGGATCAAATCTTTTTTTTTAATTAACCGCATGTGACATAGTTAAGCCCCGCAGTTAACATTTTCGTTTTCCGAAGGGCTACAATATTTTTGAGAATGTAACACCAGTTAAATACCTCGGCTGTCCTTTTCCTCAATGATGTTATAGCAAGGATATTACCCTCCTTTTTCTCCCTAATCACAAGCACACCTAAACACACACACACATAGACACACAAAGAGACACACAGACACACAGACCAACCATACAGACAGGCGTGTCAGTTCCGCCAAGGAGACTCTTTAACTGAACGTCAAGCCGAAACAATCATTTGCTGACAGATTATTAGATAGATCTGTTCAAGGGAATCAATACAGATCTGGTTAAATGTATCAGGTAATAACGAACATTTGTTCGTGCTATGTCTTGTAACTGATTTTCAAATGCTATAGCGATTAGTCAACCTAATGTTCTTCTGAATACCATATGTGTGCATCTTGAAAGAAGAATTTCAGTGACATGAAAAGGAAAAATTATATATATTTAGCAAACGATATGAATTCACAAGAAACACTTGTGGACCATATCAAAATCGCTTTGAGCTAAAGTGTTAAAAGATTTTTTTAAAGAAATACATTCCACTGATTTTAGGAAGTATAATCTTATTGTAAAGATTGAGGTACATTTCCAACATGAGCATTCTTAAATGAGCATTTATATTATGGCAAAGTTGTCTACTTCCGGAAAATTTTTCAAGTTATTGTTTTTTGTCAGACAATTAATATAATTTATGGCCGAGAGGAAGGGCTGGCGTTATTAACAATATTTTTATGATTCAATCAGTGTAGCTAAATGTACTAATAATTAAGTATAGATAGTGCAGATTGCACGTTGGTACAGAAAAATCGATTGTCGCTTCACCAATAAGACAAGTGTTGGCTAACTTCCTATTGATTAGTGTGTTTATTTATCCAGAGGTTTAGGTATTTACTTACATATTTCAGGTTTTTTTTCTTTTGGTCTCGTGATTATTATACCAGGTTGGTTTGAAAGAAAGAGTTTATACGATGAACACGCTTGACGGATCCATTCTTAGCAAATTTGATAGTGGATTATTGAAATCCAATAAATTTAACAACTTACTTATACATGCTTGCTTTCGCAGCAACTGGGAAACCATTTCAGATTAAAACCTCTTGTAGCATTCAAGGTTATTGCTTTGAAATAAAGATGAATTATGTGTAGATGCTTCAAAAAATCAAATAAATGGTTTGGGGGAACTGCAGACATTACACGGAATTATACTCTGGCTTCCTTCCCCACTCTCGCCCTTCCTTTGTATGGTCCTAGCAATAGAGTAGCCTCTGGAGTTTTCTAGCAGATAGAATTTCAGAATCTAAGGAAATATGCATATACAAAGCAGACATCGGATGATTTCAAAAAATCCGCGTTGAAATATCACAGTAGTAAATAACAGTAGCAAGATGCTTTAGACACCTTTGCGTCTTCATGTTTTAATATATTAAAAAGGTGTTACGGCTATTCATATGAACTCTCAATAATTGGATCATCACATATTGAAATGGATTTTCTTTAAAAAAATCCACATTTTGAATGAAGTAGCACCTTCTTTCAGGAGATACTATAATTGCTATAATTTTCTATAATTTAAGTATAATAATATTACAAACAACAATATTAATTTGCTCGAAAATGTCCATTCCGCTCCACAGTTTAGCAATAGCTGTAAAGAAGCAGTGTAAGAACTTAGTCCCCAAGGAAGGAATAATTCCTGTTGTAGTCATCAGATCATCATATTGAACAATGAGAAAGGAGCCAAAAAGTTAACAGTGAAGATAACTGTTGGAACAAATTAACAGGGGTCATGGTGGATTCTCCATCAATGGCAATTTTAAAATCAAGATTGGATTTTCACACACACACACACACACACACACACACACACACACACACACACACACACACACACACCATGGGCGGGGGAGGGGAGTTCTATGACCCGTGTTATACAGAAGGTCAGACTGGATGATCACAGTGGTCCTTTCTGGTCTCAGAATCGATGACTTTAGGACAGGAATGACTTGTCTTTTTTGCATAGAAGGTGAATTCCTACTTTTCCAAAGCTGTGTTTCAACGTATCTACCCCCAAACTGCCATTAACATCTGTAGGTAATTTTCCTGTTTGTCACAAGAGTGTTTAAGGGTAGGCATTACAATATCAATACCGTTTTAAAGGTTGGAAAATGAAACCAATGTGGGATCCTTTGTTTATGATCCTGCCTAGCTGTCAAATCGCAATCTAAAAATATTAGTGCTTTTTGACTTTGAGCAACTGCTTTCTTGCAACTTGTAGATGTAAAATGCCAGAGCATCAGATGATCACACAGATAATCTCGCCTCCCCCCCCCCCTCCTCTGGTATAGTTGACGGTATATTCTTGAATCTTATAGCGTTAAGGCTTTCCTGTGAATGAACTAGAAAACACTCGACAGGTCGTGAATAATCGTTTTAATGAGTGTGTAAAGTGTGCGACGGGGTGCACGGAGCTGTCGGGTTAAACAAACAACTAGTACCCTGACGAAATCTGATTGTTAAAGTGCAAAGTGGTGTCAGTCCAATTTCCATCCTAGTCCTAAAAACCACAGATCTAAGTCGCGGGAGTCCAATTTTCCCCATTAAAGAAAAATAACAATATTTTCTGAACGCGAGTGTGATCTTCTTTAACGCTAGTTCTTGCTGAACAAAAAGACCATTTGCAAGCCATAAAGGTAGCAAGGTTCTTGATTTTGTTTTGTTTTGTTTTGTGTTAGGGCCAAGTTAACAAGTTTATTTTAGACATCTATTGTCTGATCGATGTGGTAAATATTTCCCCCTTTTTTGTTTGTTCACAGATCATTGGAGGTAAACATGGGGTTAAATGGATCTGAATAACTGAGGTGGGTAACATTGTATTGAATTTAAGATTATAGCTATTAACGTTTGCCAAGTGTCTACATTTCAGGCAGGGTTTCTAGTAAAGGAAGGTAGAGATACTGTGTTTGAGTAAGATGTTCAACCATAAACACTTTGTGAATACTCGTTATTCAAGTTTCCAGGAAAACAAATGTCAGTAAAATGTTATGCGAAAGGATAGAGACTAAAAGCTGTGGGGAAAATCTTGCAATTTTTATATTTATTAATATTAATTAATTATTTAATTAATTAATAACCGCCCGGCAACTCAGAGCATCAGATATTCCCAGGAAAAACTGAAGTTTATGTGGTTAGGCTGCTCAAAGTACTCCGTTTGCTTTTAAACGGGGCCCTTTTATTTATTCAGGAAAGTATCTCATTAAAATCATATGGAGTCTTATCTTTATTATTGATCATCACAATCCAATTTTATGGCTGCTAATGCCTTCAAAGTGGGTCCAGGTGGGCCAGATTCTGGAAATCCCACTGAAGTCAAGTTTTGGTTATAATGTAGAAATAACTTTTCAAAATGTACCACCAGTTTTAAAATATCAAATGCAGGCCCAGTTCGCATGCAGAGGAATACGTAGAAGCTAATTCTTGAAAGCAACCCAAACGGAAAATCAAATCCGTTTTTAAATCCCTAGTTTACACGTCTTTCTCTATTAGTTTTTGAATAATTAGGTTTGAACAGACCAAATATATGCATATTTTATCTCTATATATTTTGTAGGCAGATAAGTAAAGAGATGGGACCTGATCCTCTATCCAGTGATATCAATGGGATTTTTTCCTGTAATGTCAATGGGAGCAGGATCTGGCCGTTTTATCATTTTGTATGGACTTGCAGATGGCGCAGTCCCTAGCAAAATGACATTATTGTCCACGTGTTGATTCCAGCCTGATATTTCTATAGTTCGAGTTAAAATTCTTGAGGTATTTCGATAGGGTAATTTTATACCGAGCTCGGGGATATTGTAGGTATTAAGGAAAGTATCGATTGTCTTCTTGCCCTAAACGCAATACAACTTATATTAGGAAGGTGCAATTGAAATCACAGTCAAAACGCCCATAGATTTCAATACCATGACGCCGCCCCCGGTTTCCAAGCATTTATAACTAATGCACCATATTATCATATAACAAAGGATTAAAGGAATTACATCTGAAAATATCCTCCACAGTGTGCCCTACTTCAGCAAACGCTGAGTTCCAGTGTTATGATGCCACCGAATGTTTTAAATACTTAGTTTACTCGGGCCACACTCCTGATGCAAGTCGCAAAAATCCAATCTCTCTGTGCATTGAAGGGACTTCTTTTTTCCCTGCGCACGCTTTGGGGTCAATGAGAGCTGGGGTTGAGAGATAAATTCAGGATCAAGCCAGAAGAGAAAAGGAAGATCAGAGAGAAACACTATTCCCAGAAAAACATGCCTGACACAGACAAACACAACATTCTCCTAGCCCTCATTTGATCTCGGACAAAGAACCGAGAACACACAATGTCTTCCTATGCTTGCTAAACATTTTCAGATGTTAACAGAAATGTTTTTAAATGTGTACTTTGTATAATGCTCACCTCCCAATTCGTTCAATAGTTTAGGTAATAAATAAGGTTGTTTGTGAGTAACCTTTTAATAAGCAGTATGTCTCTACCATCCACAATATAGGTTCTATAGATTCTTGATTCAAATATACACAAACGATATGAGGTTGTGTGTGTTTGGGGATCTAATTCTTGGAAGAAATGCACTATCAAAACATTAATTATATTTGAAAGGGAGCCGATTATTTGCTTGAGAAAGAATTACATCGTTGAATTTATATTGCACACATCTCTCCTCCTGTTTGCAAAGAGGGTTGCCATTGCAGATCTGCCTCAAATAATATACCCGAAAATGCAGGAAGGTGTATCACATTACAGTGGGAGCGAAATGGGAGATAGTCCATTTCCTTTACACACATCTTTAGGATGGTTGTTAAGGGAATGTTGAAATCACATGCGGTGGCAACGGGAACATATTAAGAACATACATACTTCTTCTTTGCTACCGAAAACGGAGCGATTTTGTAACATACAGTCGCAGGGATGATTCTGGTTAGTTATTAAACACTGTGACTCACCGGGGTTTTGGCCTACAAATCCTGTTTATTTAAAAAAATGCCATATTTGACATGAACATATTACTTTAGCTTGTAATTAAAACCTACCAACTGTGTGAATCATCGATGATAATTTTTAGATTGCAGTTTATTTACTGGTCTCTAAATGATTAATAAACCGATTAAACAGATTTCCTAATCTCGCTAAAGTTGTGCTGCGAATAGTAATGATGCTGAAAACTCCTTTTGAATACTAGTTGTAGCAGGGACTCTTGGAACACATTCAATCTAGGTACATTTCGTTCTGGTCTTTTTCAAGTACTGTTCCACACCTCCTGCTTTTTCTAGTTCTTCCGCAGCGCCAGGACTGGTGGTCCCTGATGTGCTCGGTTCAGAGCCCTTCATTTTGATTCAGTGGCTGGATCCTTGAAGAACCTTCTCCTCTTTTGGGGTGACGGAAGAAGGCGATTTGTCCCTAAAAAGTATTAAGCAGTGAGGCCATGGGAGACTAGTTTAGCATCTGGGCCTCGGGAGACGGCTACTTTCCCCTTTCGGAGTGGCTCCCTGATCATCTTTCTTTGGCTACTGGAAAATGCTGGGGGGGGGGGGGGTAGGAGGAGAGGGATGCGGAGCGCTCGCAAGAGGCGTGAGGCAGACGGAGGCATGCAGCGGGCACTGCTGTGTGGGGCTGTTTCTGGGCTGTGTTCTCTACCCTAGCAGGTATCTGTGGCGGAAGAAGGTGACACGAGGAGGCGCGTCTGACAGCCAAGGAGGGGGAGCTGTCGGGAAGAAGGATACGAGATGAACGGAGCGCTGCGTGGTCACGGTGCAAGATCAGAACAGGACAGTGTGTTGGGGCCAATTTTTTTTTGTTCGCTTAAGCCACAGCGCACCAAAGATCGGGTTGGGGGAGCGGGATGGCGTTTGGGAGGGAGAGATCGGAGGAGCCGTCTGGAGCGTACACACGAGTCCATCGTCTCGAGTCTGCTTTTGTCAAACCTGCGAGTGTCTGGAAGATAAAGGCAAACAGGCCACTGGACCAGTCTGAGATTCGGCCTTGACATCTGGACCCGAACTGATTCCGAGGACAAAGAGAGTCAGTCCTAAAACCGCCAGGCAGGCAGCTGTCCGGGGTTAAGACAGGCTCTTTGTTAATTGCCTAGATAACGGCGAGAGGAAAGGCTGCGGCCGAACGCTCGGGGGAGGGGGCACAGGGGATCAAACGCCATCCGATTCCTTTGGTAACTCGGTACAAGTCTCAATTCCGCCGCAGTCCAGGAGGCTCTGAGGGTGGTGGGGAGGCTGGCGATGGAGGCGTTGTACCTTCCCGGCTTGCGCGTGACCCTGAGCTGTATTGCCCTGATTCCAATAAACACTTGCAAAGCGACTACACGAGCTCTTTGGTCCGCCAGAAAACACCCCCTCGAGCCCCCAATAAAACACCGTGGTCTAGCCCGAGCACCGCGCTGCTCCTTTCCAACCTCCCAGGAACTGCGCGCCCCCTGGCCCTGGGGGTTCTGTAAACGCCGCCGCCTTTGCAGGAGTTACCAACACGAAGCTAAATTCTGGGGGAGTGTGTGCTGGGGGGGGGGGGAGGAAGGGGAGAAGGGTTGTGTTGTGTTGAACTGGGTTTGAACTTGCCCCCAGACCCGCATCTCTTCCTCTGTGGAAGTGGGTCTTACCCACGAAAGCTCACGATATTACAACTATGTATTTGGGAGTCTGTAAGGTGCCACAGGACTAGCCGCTGTGTTTAAAGTCCCAGACCAACACGGCTGCCCCCCAGAGACTTCTCTGATCCTGGGCAGTCAAGCTTCCAACCCCAGTTTTGGTCTGAAAACATATTCGCGAGAGCTCAGGGGAGACAGAGAGCTCCCTCCACTTTCCTGGAAATCTATGGTACGCAGAGATTTGTATTACAGCCAGACTGTATGTGACTATGTATACAGTTTCGTTTGCTACCTAGCCACATCTCCACTTAAAGGGTAGAAATGCCTTGACATATAACTAATTACCCGGGACAGCAGCCAGCCTGGGGAAGGTGAATGTGAATAAATGTAGGGATCGAGCAATGTCCTGCAATAACCGATCATAACACCAATGAAACAAGTATGATTGGGTCATACCTACCATACTATCAGTGCTGACCCCAGCATAGAATGAGGGGCTACTGTTTAATGGTGAATTTTGTTTAAGCACTTTGCCAATAAATGGCCCATTGTTATTAACATAACGGGGCTGTTGGTTTTCTAACTATCGCATTTTAAACTATTACGCACCTATGATCGCTCAAGAGTAAAACTGAAGAAAAAGAGACTCAGTTATAAATAATAAATATAAAATACCTTATAGAAGAAAGTGGAGGTTAGCGGGGAGAGAGCTCTGTTTCAAAGGAAAAACAGAATAAACACCCCTAGAAGATGTACAATTGTCCCTGTTAAAATCATGATCGATCCTGGTTTTAGGTACAATCTGCGGGTACGTTATTTTTAAAAGGCCAGGACATAGATTTGTATATTTTTTGCTACAATTTTCTCGGGTAGTTATAATTGGGTTGATTTCCTTCTCGCCCTTCTTCTTAGTACACCAGGAACTGGTTCTGTTTACAGCACCCACCACATTGCTTCATTACAAGAGACCGTGAACGAGTCAGGGAAGGGGATATTTCAGATAACGCCGAGGAACGATGTGCCAGATATATAAATTTACAGCATTTGTAGCTGCATCATAATTTGTAAGAACGCAATAATCTGGGAGAGCAAAAGGAAAGCAGACGATACACAAAATACAGAATATTTAGGCAGAATATCTAATGTCCCAATGAACGGTGTTTTCTATTTGTAAACTGTCTGTAGCCGTTGTTTGTAACAGGTTTTTCTTTTCTAGCACATCTCTTTGTAAGGAAAGAGAGATGTGTGTTTGATTTAGCGCACTGTAGACAATAATGGTATTAATACGTTTCCTAAAAGAGGCATGCTCAAGAGCAAATACTTTTAATTTATGCTTCGGGTACACGATGTTATTCGGAGTTGAGCTAAAGTGCCCTGGATCGGAGCATTATTTTAAACACCAGAGACATGAGAAAACAAAATAGTACCTCTCTAAGGCCCATCTACATTTTCAGCAAAACAGGGAAAAAGTCCTGCAATTGATGCTATATTCAAACGGCCCTAAATAAGTATGAATCCATCCCCAAACCCTCAAAATCTTGGCTTTGTCAGAATGAAACATGGAGGATGTGGAAGCTTTTGAGGGCTGCTAGAGACACAGGCTTCTTCGGAGGGGGGGGGGGGAGAAGGATGGAGGAAGGAATTTTTTTCCTACACGGGGAATGTGTAAAAGTAACCAAAGTGCTATTTTGTAAATTACCAAAAAAAAAAAGTTTTTTTTTGCCGTTGTTATTGCACTAACTATATAGTTTTATGGAGCCAGGACTGCACTTTCACATCGTGTCATCCTAGCTGCAGCCCCGAAATCTGGACTCCAACAACATTTTTATCCCGTCATCAGACACGCAAAGGGGAAAAGTAATACATTTGATCTTCTGGAGCAAAGAGAGCGGGAGACCGTAGACTCTAAGCCTCTTTCAAACACTTCAGCGATTAGGAGTGTGTGGGGGGAAAGGGGTGTGCATTAAAAATGATAAAATAAAAACATGATATGAAGATATATTTACTGTCAGCTGAGAGCCAAAACATTTACGCTCCCACGCTTTTTTGGGAGCAAATAGGAGCTTAAGTGATGCATTTTAATTATTTTAAGAAAATAAGCAAGGGTCTCTTTTTCTTCAGAGTCTAAATAAATAACAGAGTGTTCTGTACTGATGATGGCTGTAACTGGTGATGTCCTTGCATAGGCAGCCACTACTGTGAGCTCTGAGAACCTGGGAAGAATGGGGTGTTACTGGCAATTTATGAAAGGAACTATCCATTATTTGTGGGGTTGCTGAAACAAAAACTGTGAAAGGCTTTTCTGACAGTCTGAGAGGTGAAAAGGGGGCCAATATTTTCCTAAAGCTACAGCCCAGGATGATGTGTGTCTAATCTCACCATTGTTTTAAGCCTGGAGTGAGGAACGATTTTCTTTCTCTTTTTTAAAAAATGGGTTTTAAACTCCTTTAAATGGTAGGGGAAAGAGTAGGTGTTTCCCTGATACACAGGGAACTGGATGCCCCGCAGTCTCCCAGATCAGTTTGAGATTTTTTTCTCCCTCCTCATCTAACCTCTGACAACTTTCTCACTGTATACAATGTGTGTCTAGTTTCCAACAGATTGTTGAGACCTTTCAGGAAGGGAGAGTAACTTAGCAAAACCATTTCTTACTGGGGGGAGGGCGGGGAATGAAACCACTTCAAAAGTGAGATACATTTGAATATAGTCCCAGAAAGGGGAAAAAGTAGGAGTAAAAAGAACCCCTCGGAGCAGACTCAAAGATAGTTGTGACACAATATAAAAGAAACGCAAGTAACACACACATACACACATACACATTCATCTCCATAGGAGACAGTATTAACATATCCCTATACTCCCTTCCTATGCAGAGGAACCAAATCAGGAATAAGTTTCAGCATCTGAGACCAGTTCTCAGAAATTCCCCTGGTACTTTAAGTCAGCAGGGGCTAATTCACCCACAGACTCCCCCCAGTATATACCTTATTATTTCTTTCAGAAAGGTCGCCCAAAGATCCAGCCTAGTCCCCCTACATCCCTACTTTACAAAGGGATAATTTGTCTCGTAAACACAGCAGCCGGTTTTTGTTGGAGTTCAACGGAAACAATGGCAAGCGAAGAGTAGTTCTAGCCTCTACACAACCTTTTCTTCTTGCTGAGACTTCAAGACTTTAGAATGAAAGGTCCCTGCAGTTTTACCTCAGTCTCTGTGTCTCAAGTCCAAAGGGTGCAGGGAAGAGGTGATGCATAGATTGGAAATGTCTGATGATTTCAGCTGTTGATTTGACCCTAGTGTTTGTGGTGGTAGAGGGTGAGTGGGTTGGAAGAAGGTACGCAGAGCAGAAGAGAAGGAAGGAAGCAGAAGGATGGAAGAAACCCTGATGGCTGGAAAAGCCACTAAAGGGGCTGTATGATTACCTCACTAAGTCCCAAGAACTCAGCAGGCCATAGTCTGGAGCACCTGCCTGGCCTGGTGACAATAAGAGCTGGGGCTGACCCTTGGTCCATATGGTCCAGGTTCTAGCCCTTTGTTGACTGCTTCTGGCAAGTAGCAACCCAGAAGATATCCCAGGCTTCCCTACTGCTGAGCCCAATCCTCCTTTGAATCACTGCTGCCCCTACAGGCCATTTTGGTTAGTCTCCAGTCTTCTTTGCACCAGCTCTTCCATTCCAGAGCCTAAAGAGCTCCTGGCTTCCGTAAAAATCCTTGGTCCCTTTGCTATATTCTCTCTGAGGGTGTGTTTACACAGCAGGGCTTATTTTGAAATAAGCTATGTCAATTGTGTAGCTTATTTCAAAATAGCTTATTTCGAAATTGGGAGCATCTACACAGCACTTCTTTTGAAATAGAGCACTCTTCCTGCTATTTCCCTCTACTCCTCCTACAATGCGGGATACAAAAGTCAGGGTAATAAGTCCTCCAGCTTGACAGTATTTTGAAATAACTACCTGCTGTGTAGACATGGACTAAGTTATTTTGAAATAATGCTAGTTATTTCAAAATAATGTTCTGTGTAGACGTACCCTGAGTAGCTCCCTTCCTTTTCTCCTTTCCTGAGACAAGTGACTAATCCACGTTCTTTCTTCTTCTCCCCTGTCCCCACTGTTGGTCTATTGCCCATACCTGGTGGCCCTGGAATATAACCAGGAGGCAGGGGATACCATGCAGAAAAGGAAAGCAATAGGTCTGAATATTAGCAAAACATGCCGTAATGAGGAGACATGTGAGGCTGTGGGAACATCTCCTAAGGTGAGTCTGAGGAGCCCCACGGATGCAATCAGGTATTGCTGGACTGGACAAAACTCTGGAAAATAATGTATTCTGAGAATAGCCTTGTACTGGCAGAGGAATGCATGAGTTTCTCCATCTGTAATGTCTGTAAGGGTATGTCTGCACAGCAAAGTTATTTTGAAATAACTTTCCTAGAGTCTACACAGGCAAACCGCTATTTCAAAATTAATTCAAAATAGTGGAGCACTTATTTTGAATTTGGTAAACCTCATTCTACAAGGAATAACACCAAATTCAAAATAGCTAATTCGAAATAAGCACTGTATAGATGCTTATTTAGAAATAGGGGGCCTCCAGCCCTTCCCAGGGTGCACTGGTGGCCACTCTGGGCACAACCAGGAAAACTTTCTCTCCTCTCCCCCAGCCCCAGAGCCCTTAAAGGGGTAGACTCTGGCCATAGTGCCTGTGCCAGCTCCAGGCCTGCCAGCACAGAGACAGCAGTTTCTGCCCCTGACCCAGTGGCCCCACCATGAGCCAGACAGCCAGTTCCAGCCAGCCCTCCACTGCTCCCCGGGCCCAGTGCCCCAGCTCCCAGGAGCCTGCCAGGGGCTGGAGAAGGTGGGCGCCTTCCTGGTCCAGTGCGGAGATCATGGACCTGATTGAGGTTTGGGGAGATGTCTCCAATGTCCATGAGCTCCGCACTAGATGGAGGAATGCAGCCGTCTACAGACGGATGGTTGTCAGCCTGGCCACCAAAGGCCACATGTGCACCCAGGAGCAGGTGTGCATGAAAATTAAGGAGCTGCGGCAGTCCTATGCCAGGGCCAATGGGGCAGCTCCCAAACAGGGGGCGACACCTGCCCCTATTTTGATGCCCTGGACCGCATCCTGGGGGACGGGATAGTCCGTGCCACCCAGCGGTCTTCGATCCTGGAGCAGAGGGCCCTTACTAGGGCATGGAGCAGGAGCGCCAGGAGGTGCAAGAGCCCAGAGGGAGCGTGCCACGCAGCCAGGACCCTCGAGCCGTCCCAGCAGACCTGTCACCTGTGTCATCCGGGGAGGCAACAACATGTGAGTGCCATCACTGTCCCCTTATTGAGGGGCAGGGAGGGAGACTAGGGACTGTGCCGCATGGGCCTTGCTTACCACGGATCACGCAGCAACCTGTGCATGTGCGAGCATGTGCTATGCTACCTCTGGGTATGTGGCCCCAGCTGGCTGCCACACAGGGGCCTTGGCCTGTTAGCCACACGTGTGTGTGAAGAGACATGACATGCTCCTGACCCTGGGGTGGGACACAGCAGGACGTCCTCCCTCCACAAAGCCGTTCTACATAGAGGCAGGGGACATCTTCCCCCCACACTATACATAGCCCAGGGGTATGGATGCGGTCTTGGGGCAGCTCCCACTCCCAGAGGATAGCGGGATGTTCTGAACATGGCCTGTGTGCAAGCACATTGGCTCTGATGGTGAAGGGCACGGTCATCCTCACCTTGCAGAGGGGGGCTGGGCTTCACTCACTGTGTCCTCAGGGATAACTGACCACTTCTCTTGTTTCTCCACAGCTGCAACAGATGCACGTGAAGGGTGCACCACCCCACCCGGGACATGCTCCCGCACCCGAGGGCTCCACAGAACCACCCGTGCAGTGGAGGGGTACCAACAGCCGCACCTGGAGCACTGCACCCTCCAGAACTGGGTGCAAGAAGACCTGGAGCTCCGGCAGGAGCAGCTTGCCCAGGGCTGTGCCATTTGCCAACACCTGCAGACCCTGGTGCAGAGTGTGCTGCCTCCTGCTGCTCCAGCGTCTGCTGCCTCCCCAGCTCCCACTCCTCCCACTCTTTCTCCTCCTCCCACTTCTCCCTCCATCCCCTCCTCACCCTCCTCACCCTCCATCCCCTCCATTCCCTCCTCATCCCCCTGGGGATGCCAAGACCCCACATCTGTGGTGTTGGGAGACAGTTGGCCCGGCGAGACTCCCCACCCCTGAACCCTGCGCTTCCCCTCCCCCTTCTTCCCCTTGCTTCCCCCGTCCAGCTCCCTCCTCCCAGGTTCCCCTGAGAACCGGTTGCCCGGGATGAGGGGGTGGGGTGGTTGTGTCCCTTTAAACACAAGCCTCAGATAGCTTCAGGCAGCAGCTACACAAAGACACTCCTGACCTGATGCCTTGCCAGACCTGGTTCTGGCCGGCCTTAAATGCGATTCAGCACCCACACAGTGTGGATGCGCTATTTTGAAATAGCAAAACACTATTTCAAAATGCATTTTGTGAGTAGGCGTGTTATTTCGAAATAACTTATTTTGAATTAACTATTTCAAAATAAGATATTTCAAAATAATGCTGTAGTGTAGACATACCCCTAGGTTTATGATTTTACCAAAGCATGTTCATTCTAGACACATCAGTATAAACTCTATTCAGTTATTGTTGCAATAGGTACCTAGCAGAACCTAGGGTATGTCTACACTAGCCCCCAGTTCAAACTAGGGAGGCTAATGAGGGCGACCGAAATTGCAAACGAAGTGTATGATTTAAATATTCTGCACTTTATTAGCATGTTCCTGGCCGATCGCCATTTTGGAAATTGACTAGCCCGGAATAACTGCCCGCGTCTACATGTGGCAGAGAAGGGTGATTCTGAAATAAACCCCTTACTTTGAATTACCAGTTAAACCTCGTATCTCAGTTTAACTGGTAATTCAAAGTAAGGGGTTTATTTCGGAATCGCCCTTCTCTGCTGTGTGTAGACGCGGGCAGTTATTCCGGGCTAGTCAATTTCCAAAATGGCGGCCGGCCAGGAACATGCTAATGAAGTGCAGGATATTTAAATCCCGTGCTTCATTTGCAATTTCGGTCACCCTCATTAGCCTCCCTAGTTCGAACTAGGGGGCTAGTGTAGACATACCCCTAGAGAGTACAGAAATGGACAGGGATAATTAATATTGTTGAATTTCCTTAAAAAACTACAACAAGTAGTTGTTGAATTTAGACTGTTATCATTAAATTTCAGAGGTAACACCCAGGACCAATGCAAGAGCAAATTTTACATATTTTGTGAAACTGTTGTTTGAAGCTGGCAGGCTCTAGAATCAGGAGAGAACCCTGCATTGGTTTACATTCAAAAGTTCTCCCAGAGCACTAGAAACTTAATTTTTTTTAACTAATGGAATCTTATGCTCTGGATAAATTGATGAGATCATCAGGGAAGTGGTCTCTTCCAGCTCTACCTCTATTGCTGAAAGAAGCCATAGCCATTACTCCCCATATCCACTGCCAGTTTTTAACAATCACTGAGACTAGTGACTCTTTTAATGCAAAACAACCTTCAAATTGGGTGTATGAAAGCATATACCCAATACGCATACAATATGCATACACTTTTAGTTGCCTAGGGACAACACTTCTCAAAACACTTCTCATATTGCCATTAATTGAGCCTTTCATTAATGCCTTTTTGGTCAAGATTCTCAAAGGTATTTAGGCACCTATAAATGATGCTAGGCACATTGCCAGATTTTCAAAAAATAGATACCCATCTCCATTGATTTTGAGAATTAAGTGCCTGTTTACCTTTCGACAAGTGACCCTTTGTCAAATTACTTCTGATGAATTAGAGTTTCTATTTGGCATGATCTGGCATTTCTACATGGGCAAAACCAATTGATTTCACTGATTCCTTTTCCCTCTGCATGGACTGCAATATCATGCCCATTCTGTGTAAACAGCATACTCCACTATGAGAAATTATGGGGATACTGTAGATAGAAGAAAGCCACACCTAGTTTCTAGCAGATGAGAAAAGTGACATGTTTGTGTAGATGGAGTAAGCAGAAGCTGAACTGAATGATTAGGTGTGAACACCCAAAATGTATATTGTATTCTTGGCTTCTTAGGTGTAATATCTGATTTTGCTGACACAGGACTGGTGCAAAGAGAACTAGAGCTACTTCTTAAGTCATAAGTGTTCATGCTCTTCTTCGACTCATTGGTTGAGCCCTTTCCCACATCTCAGCGTTCCTGTGGTTGCAGGACTGATAGCTTTCTTTCACCCAGCTACCCAAAGCAGAGAGGTAGCAAGTTTCAGATGCATTTCACTGATACCCCTGGATCTTGTTGTACCTGCCCCCCCCCTCAAGTTTGAAAAAGAGAGAGTGCAGGATTCCATGTGTCAAGCTGGAGTGGCCGGTTGCTAAAATCCAGTGTAGCTTCCTCTTTCTCAGTGTGTAGTCTGGGACACTGGAACATTAAAGGAAATAAGATATTGCAGCAATATAAACTCCGAACATTCTTCCAAAACATCAAATTAATTTAGAAATGATGGTGACTTAATAGGGTAAACAAACCTGTGGAAAATGGATCACTGGCAACTCTCGGAAATTTCCTTTTACATGACATTAATAAAACTCACTATACTCTGACTGCAATGCAGTGGTTTTCAGCTACCCGTGCTGTATGCTATTTCAGGCTTTACACAGGACACACCCACCCATGCTAACTTAATGTCCTGATTTGTCATCTCCATGCTCCTTCCATTCACTCGTGCGTGATCTAACCTGCAGTTATGCCTGGGATACTGCATGTCCCTGTATCACTCCATTACAGGGTTGCCAACTGCTGACAGTTATTTTTATGGACACTATAGAAAAAAATACTGACAACGAAACTTTTTTTACAGACACATTCTAATGAGATATAAAGATAGGACAAAAGTGAATAAAAATTCAGTGTTTTTATTCAGACATGATGACAGCAATGTTATCATACTAGTTTAACCTATTTACTAGACACATCAGTGCAGCATCCTCTAAATTTTGAGAGCCTTTGGGGGCGTGGCAGTTAGCTAGTACATGTAAAACAAGGGACACTTTTGGGCATGAGGCAAGATTCAAGAAAGTGGGGTTGAATAGCCTTTTCTTCAGGTTATATCTGAAGGTGGTAGTGCCCATCTTTAAAAAAGGGAAGAAGGACAGACCAGTCAGCCATACCTCAGTCGCGAGAAAAATCATGGAGGGGATCCTCAAGGAATCCATTTTGAAATACTTGGAAGAGAGGAAAGTGATCAGGAATAGTCAACATGGATTCACGAAGGGCAAGTCATGCCTGACTAATCTGATTATCTTCTATCATGAGGTAACTGTCTCTGTGGATATGGGAAAGTCAGTGGATGTGATATATTTAGACTTTAGCAAAGCTTTTGATACAGTCTACCACAATATTCTTGCCAGCAAGTTAAGGAAGTATGGATTGGTTAAATGGACTTTAAGATGGATAAAAAGCTGGCTAGACTGTCAGGCCCAATGGGTAGTGATCAATGGCTCCATGTCAGGTTGGTGGTCGGTTTCAAGTGGAGTGCCCCAAGGATCGGTTCTAGGACCAGTTCTGTGCAACATCTTTATTAATGACCTGGATGAGGGGATGGATTGCACCCTCAGGGAATTTGCAGATGACACCAAGCTAGGGAGAGAGGTACACACACTGGAGGGCAGGGGTAGGGTCCAGAGTGACCTAGACAGATCAGAGTATTCGGCCAAAAGAAATCTGATGAGATTCAACAAGGACAAGTGTAGAATCCTGCACTTGGGATAGAAAAATCCCAAGCATTGTTACAGGCTAGAGACTGACTGGCTAAGTAACAGTTCTGAAGAAAAGGACCTGGGGATTACAATGGATGAGAAGCTGGATATGAGTCAACAGTGTGCCCTTGTGGCCAAGAAGGCGAATGGCATATTAGGTTGCATTAGGAGGAGTATTGCCAGCAGATCTAGATAAGTGATTATTCCCCTTCATTTGGCTCTGGTGAGGCCACATATCTGGAGAATTGTGTTGAGTTCTGCCTCCTCCCCCCCACTATAGAAAGGATGTGGATGCATTGGAGTAGGTCCAGCGGAAGTCAACCAAAATGATGAGGGGGCTGGAGCACATGACCTATGAGGAGAGATTGAGGGGTTTGGGTTTGTTTAGTCTGCAGAAGAGAAGAGAAGAGTGAGGGGGGAGTTGATAGCAGCATTCAACTTCCTGAAGGGAGGTTCCAAAGAGGATGGAGAGAGGCTGTTCTCAGTAGTGAGGGATGGCAGAACAAGGAGCAATGCTCTCAAGTTACAGTGGGGGAGGTCTAGGTTGGATATTAGGAAAAGCTATTTCACTAGGAGGATGGTGAAGCACTAAAATGGCTTATCTCTGGAGGTGGTGGACTCTCCATCCCTAGAGGTTTTTAAGTCTTGGCTTGACAAAGCCCTGGCTGGGTTGATTTAGTTGGGATTGGTCCTGCCTTGGGCAGGGAGCTGGACTTGATGACCTCCTGAGGTCTCTTCCAGCCCTATGATTCTATTTACTTCACATCTGGGCTGAAAGGCTTCCTCAGGGGTTAGCGAGGTCAAAGAGTTCAAAGATGGTCACTGGAGGTGGGGAAGAGTAGCCCGTGGTAGCCAGCAACAGATCTAAGGGAGACCGCACCAGGAAACTTCCCTTCTCTACTTCTGCCTCAGGAATTGTAGAGTTCCTGGATCTGCCCCGCAGTCAGTGCAGAGCTCACCCTAGGACCAAGGGGGAAGAAGCTCATATTTTTAGTGACATGAAAATGTTTTTATGGATTTTATGATCAGCTCCAATTTTAACTCTTTTTAACTATCTATAACTTTACTGATGGTTGGCCACCCAAGATGCAAATAGGAAGCAGCAACCAGTGGCTGGTACTGATGAAGTCACAGTCTTGTAGACCAGGAGTATTAAGAAATTAGGAACCATTAGGCTAGTGATCTGGAGAAGTGTCTGAAAATAGAAATATCTCTGTCCAACAGTCAAATACAGAGTATAATAGATCTTATGCCAGTTTTCAACCTCAGCTTTCCATAGATTTAAGGTCTGTAGGTTGGTACATATTTTGAAGTGCTTGCCACCAGAAGAAGTGTCTCCTAATTTAATAGAGAATGCTTTGGAAGTTGCTAAGCAACTTATAGAAAGCTTGATTTTTAAGAAGCTCATTTGTTTGTGTAAATCCAAGGAAGGTTGCATATTAGTAGCTGCATTATGTAAATAACAAAGAAATGTACACTGGAAAGGGAATAGGGCACTTCAATACTTCTTTTTTTCTGTGTTTTGCAATTAAAACCACTTTAATTCTCTGATGGAGTTTCATCAACTATTCAACAAATGTTATTTATGTATAAAACTTCAACAGACTATTGAGCATGCAAAAGAAACAAAGGGAAAAATGAAGCAGGTTTATGTTATGGTATGTGTTTATCTTAACCTTTCTTCTTCAAAAATCCTATCTGCTAAGTACTTTTATCAGACACTAATTATACTCTTTCTAAAAAGAATTTTTCCAACACCCTTCAGTGCCTACACCCTTTAATCATATCTCATTACATCTATCTAATCCATCTTTTTTTCACATTGCCAGGGCTCATTAACAGTTTTAAAAGCCAATCCTGGACATTATCATTCTCTGCTGCAGCATTACAAATAGGTACCAATAATATTTTATCCTGAAAATGATAGACAGTTCCAATTAGAGCTAGCATTATTTTATAATATTTAAGCATCATAGGAAAAAATAACTTTTAACATATATTAGGCTAACAGATGTAAAAAGTTCCTATTAGAAAACTACACAAAGCTTTTCCCAATAAATTATTTTAAGAAGCTGTTTTAGCAGTGGATCAACAATCACTTTGAAAGGAAATGATCCTTGACTAACATTTAGCATATATTGTGCTTCATGGATGTTTGATAGGCGATACATGTGCCACCTAGAAAACAGCATGGGTAATCCACAGGATCTCTGTTTGTGCATAAGTGGAAAAATAAAAGATGAGGACAACAAACTGCCTTCATTCCTATGATAAGTGCGTGCCTTACATTATTGCACTATGAAAAGCTTACAGAAAATGTCTCTACTGTGGTTTCAGCTTAAGTGGAGTGATTAATGCTTGATGAATAATTGATCTGGCAAATTTTGCCTCTTTTTCTCATCTAGAATTGTCCAGATAGAAAAATTCTCCACTGAAAATTATTCGTAAATCGCTTCACTGAATAATCCTGGGTCTGAAGATCCTTCATGAAAAGTTTGTCGTTAATTTTTGCAATTTACACTGTTCTACTTCATCACATACATCACAAAGTATTGTTTGTGTTCCTTTATTTCAAAATGTATGCAGATAACACAGTATGCTTTAGGAACTGTGAATATTACACTTTAATATATAGGGCAAAGATGTGCTCTTTTACACCAACTGAGGATCTGGTCTCTGATTTACAAATAATACTTCATCGACTACTTATATAAGTTATCCGACCATGTAAAACTAAGAATACTTGTGTATCCAAACAACACAGCACACATTTGGGCTTGCATATGTGATTGCAATTTTTACAAGTCCCAATTGTGCTTTGTTGGTTAGTTACAAAAACAAAAAATCATTTCCAGTCCCTTATTGGATGGCTTATTTAAGGTAACACAATAGTTTACGTACTGTAAATGTTAGAATCAAATAGACAATTTGAAATTTGATTTTGGTGAATAGTCAAACGTTCAAGCTAAAAATTAAATTTCCCAAAGATTTGTTTTTGGAGCTCAGATATAAAAGGGTTATGAATAGAAATTTGGTTTTGCGACAGTTTTTGAAGTTTCAAAATGTGTTTTTTTTTCTGCACCAGAATGCAAAGAATTCCCACATCCACAGGAGAAAGAAAATTGCATTTTAATTAATGAGTAGCTCTTATCACTTTGCTGATATAATGCACTTCAAAGATGCTTTATTACATTGAAGGGCAAAGTAAAATAGATGGTAATTTTAAGATTATGAAGAGATCAAATCCTCTTACTTAAGCAAATATAAGGGGTACCATTGAAACATGCATACAGTAGGACATTATAGCATTTATACTGATTCAAATGAGCATTTCTCAAACAGTGTGTCCTGACCCACCAGTGGCCACCTGAAGGTTCTAAATAGGTGGCCACATTCAGAGCCAGATTAATCTATACCTGGGCTCCTACCTAGACAAATATACTTTTCTCTGAGTATGGTGTGGAGGAGAGGCCCTGAGCAAGGTGGAGTTGGAAATGAATTTGCTCTGCATTTGCTCTTGAGTGGCAGCTCCCAGCTCATGTTGCCCAGTCTGGCTTCTCTCTCCAGGCATTACAATATTACAATTTTCTCCTGGTGGTGCAATCCCATGTGCCAGATTGCAGCACCCAGAGCAAGGAGCTGGGTCTAGCTCTATAATACAGGAACTGCCACTGAGGGTGAGTGAAGGACAGTCTCATTTTCCCTCCCTCCACTGGGGCCTCTCAGCTACACTGGCCCAGGACTAAGGTTGCAGTGCTAGGGAGGTGGGTGCGTATATGTAATCAAGGGATGCAAAAAACAAAGCAATAAAGCAGTTGGTGGGTCACCTTAGTAACACATTCGGGTAATTTACATTTCTTTTAGCTCTTCCACTGTAAGTGTCCTTTGAGCATTTGTAACTTCACTGGAAACATAGACTTCTGATTAAAATCACTATGGCAAGTTATCAACCAGAAAACACATTTTAAACAAAATGTATTTGGATATTTTTAAGGTACAGAAGCTAAAACATAAGAGAAGTTCAGGTTGAGAAATTTACATGCTTATGTAACTCTATGGACGTGACCCTACAATTGTCTTATACTCAGAACTCCCATTTATCTGTAAGGACATTCACACACACTATAACTACAGGACCAGGGATTGCAAAAGAGATTCTTCTTTCACGAGCAGGTTGCAGGCCATTAGCATCAGATGTGGATTAAGCATGGGCATGGTGCAAGTAATCAGACATAATGGAGATCTTTTATTTTAATATTTGAGGGTATGTCTACACTACCCTGCTAGTTCGAACTAGCGGGAGTAATGTAGTCATCCGCAGTTGCAAATGAAGCCCGGGATTTGAATTTCCCGAGCTTCATTTGCATGAAGCCGGCTGGCACCATTTTTAAATGCCAGCTAGTTCGGACCCCATGCTGCACGGCTACACGCGGCACGGACTAGCTAGTTCGGATTAGGCTTCTAATCATGGAACGAGGTGTACAGCTAGTTCAGATTAGAAGCCTAATCCGAACTAGCTAGTCTGTGCCGTGTGTAGCCGCGCGGCACGGGGTCCGAACTAGCTGGCATTTAAAAATGGCGCCGGCCGGCTTCATGCAAATGAAGCTCGGGAAATTCAAATCCCGGGCTTCATTTGCAACTGCGGATGACTACATTACCCCCGCTAGTTCGAACTAGCGGGGTAGTTTAGACATACCCAGAGTTACAACAGAGGCAGAGTAAATTTTGGTTAGTCAGAAAGTACATTTGCACGGTACCTATTTTAGAGTTTATATTTCACAGTTTTGTATAAGGCAGAGCCAACGACTGAGTTCTTACTCCAAAGAGCCTACAGCAGTGGACAACTTGTGGCCAGAAGGCCTCCTACAGCCTCTTGAGGTTCTATGGTTGGCCCACATGACTTTTTGTTTACCATTGCCCACACATAGGGGTGTCAGACTCTGCTGGTTTACAGCCACATAGTTTTTTTCCTGCTGCTACAAGTATGACATGCACCTAAAACAAGGGCATATGAAGTGAGATGTGTATGCAAGCACAGTTAGCAAAACTATCTTATCCTAGGAGACTGCTGTGGTTATGACAATCTTGCAGCCCACTGAGATGAAGAAGGGCCACTCATGTGGCCCACTCACTATCCTAGGTTGTCCCTCACTGGCCTACTACCTAATTTCATGGACAAGACTTAGAGTGGAAAACATTGTGAAGATTCAATCTTGGAGGTTTCCCCCATATATATTTGTAATGGGCAAGTGTAATGGGATGGGCAGCCTTTTTTTGTGGGACTTATAGAAAAGCTGAGCTTTGAAGAATGGACCCAAAAAAGAATGGTAAATGTGTGGCATGTTGGAATAGGGAGAGAGTTCCAGGAATAGGGGTAGTATATAAAAAGGAAAAGGCAGATGAGTAACAGAATTTGTTGTATAGTAAAAGGGAATGATTGGGCAGTGGTAGGAAATATGAGCAGAAGTATGCGGGACCCCATAGTGAAGACCTGTGAAGATGAGGACAATGATATGGAATGATATGGAAGGTCAGAGAAAACTAATAGAGGGAAAAAAACTGGTTCTAGTAAATGCTGAGAAAGCTGATTTTAACCACAATACTCTGACTAGAATAGAGGGGGTGGGCTAGCAATCTAGAGATGAGGAGGTTTCAATGAATACATGAAACATAGCAAAGTTACTTATATGCTTTTCAGCTGTAGTGACATTGAGGAAGGGTCATATGTTTGGTACGCTGTGGTGGAAGGACTAGAAGGCCTTGGCAACTGCCTTGATATATAAGATGGTGAGAGAGGAGTGGAAAAACCCAGAGAGGATGTCTGCCAGCAACACAGAAGAGTGGTGGATAAGTCAGGCAGACAGATGTTGATTTAGGCATTGCAAATATGCACAAGGAGACATGATTCCAGAATGGAATAGTTTATAATCTAAATAAGCAAGGGTATGTCTACACTACCACCCTAGTTCGAACTAGGGTGGTTAATGTAGGCAACCGAAGTTGCAAATGAAGCCCGGGATTTAAATATACCGGGCTTCATTTGCATCTTGCCGGGCGCCGCCATTCTTAAATCCCCGGTAGTTCGGACTCTGTGCCCGCGGCTACACGTGGCACGGAGTAGGTAGTTCGAATTAGGCTTTCTAATTCAAACTACCTCGTTCCATGAGGAGTAATGGTAGTTCGAATTAGAAAGCCTAATTCGAACTACCTACTCCGTGCTGCGTGTAGCCGCGGGCACGGAGTCCAAACTACCGGGGATTTAAAAATGGCGGCGCCCGGCAAGATGCAAATGAAGCCCAGGATATTTAAATCCTGGGCTTCATTTGCAACTTCAGTTGCCTACATTAACCACCCCAGTTCGAACTAGGGTGGTAGTGTAGACATACCCCAAAGGATTAAAGATGGGAGAATTGGTTGCTGGTGTCCAAAGGTCTGGAGAGGGTCTTTCTGTAGAGAAGTCTCTGATCCTGAGGTTGGCTCTTCAACCAATAATGCTTCTTTCTCTCCTCTAGCCTTGTAGCTGAGAGAGAGGGTACTGGCCACTGCACAAATGCAGAAGATGTGGAGAAGGTGAAAGAAGTGTTCCAGGGCAGCTTTCACTCACCTAAATGCAAGAGCTATGGATAAGAGCTATTTCTTCTAGCCTCTGAAAAGCAGAGGAGAGATTGTGGGGCATGGTTGGCAAAAAATGGGGTTTCTCATGAAATCTCCTTAAGAGATGGAAGAGAAGCTACAGTTCAACAGCTCAGCAAAACGCTCTGGATAGGCAATGAAACACCACACTGCACCCTATATGGACCATTGCTTTAGAAAAATGATATCACTCAATGGACTAAGCGCAGACAAAGATTAGGAAATGAGATGCAAGAAAAGTTAGGGATTGACACTAATTTTCTCACCTCATTTCAGCGGGAATGGGGCTCCCAGGTATCAATAGACTTTATGAAGGAAGAAAGTTTTATTGAGGGGAAGGTGAAAGCCTGGCAGATTATGTCACTGAGGGTTTCAGGCTTAGAAGGCATATGGAAGAAGGGGCTGAGATGACACAAGGAGATGGTTAACTGCATAGTTAGAGGAGTGAAGGGCTTTAAGGTATGGGTGGAAAGTGTTGAGAACGGTAAAAATACAGCAAAATGAATTGAAAAGCTTAGCTGAGTTTTTCAGTATCTCTCTGTCTTCTGCAGTCCCGTTGTTTTTATTTAGTTGTTTTACACTGTCAATCTGCCCAGTTTTGTACAGTACACAAAAATAAATATCATCCCAGTTCTATTGAGCAGTTAGCATGGTAGAAAATGTGATTAAACTTTTCTTTACAGCTGTTGCTTTGAGATGATAGATCTGGATGGCAAGTGTCATGAGCAAATCTAAGGAAACTTTCTTTGGGAACTTGAATATTCTTCTATGCTGAGCCGTATTACATATTTCCTTGACATTGCAATAATATTATCCAATTTTGCTGTAAATCCTGCTTACTTTACTTGTGAATAACTCCACTGAAATCTGTGGGATTGCTTCTGTGAATAAAGCAGGCGGGATGTGGCCTATTATTTTGAACCTACCTGAATGAAGGTAATGAAGTTAGGAGCCCATGGTTTACAATCTGTCCATGTTTTGCAAGTTACTGAACATTTCTAAATGGAGTATTTCTATACAGTACTTGCTATGTTTAGGAAGATGTTTTTCGTATTGTTTATTCATTATTAAAGTGGTTGAGACAATTTTCGTATTTAATAGTACTCCCGATGGAAAAATATTCTAAATTAGGACTAGATTCTGCAAGGTGCTGCACACTTTAGCCGTACTCCAGCAAAGGACATAATGTGCTTAACTTAAACACCAGTACTCCCATTGACTTCAGTCTGCTCACATGATTGTAGTTAAGCGCATGCTTAAGTGCTCGGCAGGAATGCTCTGCACTCACACAACCAAGCCCTTAATAAATCTTTTTTTTTAAAGTAACATTAATTGGCACAATTTCCTCATGGATATTATTTCCGTGTTCTAGTAAAGTGGTATAGAGTAAGTATACGATATGCAAAACATGTATATATTTTCCAAAATTGCATTTGTCTGTTTTCATGTCTCGGTCATAAAGTAGCTAAATCAGAAAGTGTTTTCCTGAGCATTTGAAATCATGTCATGGTGTAACTTCAAAGCCAATTAACATTCACTGGCAAGTCATTTAAGATTTTATGTAGGTTGACTTAAAGACATTTCTTTCCAAAACAGTTGTTACATTTTTTCCATGTTGCTGCATGGTGGATTTTGTGCTTAGCATCTGACATGTTTTCTCAACTACTGGTTTATAATGAAAACATGGAGATACTCGGGGGAATGTGATAAAAGCAAAATTCTTATGATCTCGGCAAGGTAAATGACAGCACTGAAATTGTCACATCTGGATCAAAAATATTTCGTCTGCTTATCTAAATAAACAAATGTAAACAAAGATAATTAGGATCATATCTCAGTGTATGTTTCTTGTAACAGCTTCTTGCTTCTCATTAATTTTTTGATTTGGTCATGATCATTGATATTACTAATGTCTTACTTTGCTTTGTTTCAAGAAACTAATGGAAATATATTTTTGTTATTTATTTTGTTTTATTCCATAGTCTTTTACTTAGTGCTAACATATAACTTGTGTGCTCTCATTATAGATCGTGGTAACACTGATAATATAAAAAGAGGAAATGAAAGAGCAAAATAAAATAACATAAACAAGATGTTTTAATAATAAAACATTATTTTTATTATTATTATTATTATTATTATTATTATTTATTATGTTAGAAGACTCATGTAAGTTAATAGAACTTCTTAGGTGAGTAAATCATACAAATATAAACCTTTGTCCTTTGTCTAAATGGAAACAATAGAGTTAATAAAATACATGTCAGATTTGCTAATATATAGATGTGGAAATAGAGATACAGTTCAGTCAAATAAAAGATAAACAGAGAAAAGAACATGAGTAAAATCACAATAATTTAAAAAATACTTCCCAACCATTGCTGTTATACAATTTAGTTTTTTAAAAACCTTTTAAAAATGTTAGACAATTAGAGGTTTGAAGCAGGAGTTAAAATGGGAAGATATATTTTGTAAATTTCATTAATTCAAAAATCTTACAAAGAAACTATTTGTGATATTTGTAAAGATACAGATTTCAATATTTTGTTTAAATTCTTGTCACATGTCTTATATCAAAATTAAGATAATCACACCTCCTCATTGAGCTGAAAATGTTTTCTTTAAAATTTGGTCACAGGTCCTGCTATTAAATTAATATAATCATACCCTCTTGTTCTGCTGGAAATAAAGTACTTGTTTAATTAAACATGCCAGTTGTTTATAATATAATGTTTCAAGAAATACTTGTTTGAAAGAAAGGATAAAGATTTATATCAAACATTTCAATCTGACAAGTAAATTACATTTCCTCTACCATGAAGAGAGGTAGAGCAGGAAAAAAATGGTTACAATCCAAGTGTAACTTGGGTTGTTGCATTAAGGAAAAGCACACTTGTTTCTCGTTACTCAGAGATATGATATACATCAGGCTACAAAGGTGACCTTCTACATTCTGGAGATTAAAGCTTCGTGTTTTACTGCCTTTAATATAGGGATTAATAGATGATTTAAAAATTGTCTACACAAACTTGAACTAGTAACTTCTTTTAATAGCTAATGAATTCAGAAATGAGGAAAAAAGATACAGGCTAAATTTTAAGATTAGACTATGGACAGAATTTGGTGTATATGTATTAGTATACCTTAGATGAACGATAGTGAAAACAATCGGTTATGTTTTCTGTAGGTGCCAAAACAAGATTATTCTCCCACCTCCCCACAACTGAAACAATAATATCATGCCTATAACACACAATCACAATCCCATAGGCAGGAATTTCATTTGAAAGTAATGGTGCTGGAAACAAATGTGAGATGACCTACAACAGTCCTTGTATTAGATATATTTGGTTGAAGAGATATATGTTTTAAAGGCATTGTTTTAAGTGCCACATTATTTGCTAGAAAGTTCTCTTTCTCCTTGTGGTAACTGCAGTGCTAGCAAGCAGACTAGTGCTTCTTGAGGTTTTATCAAAGCAAATGACTGGTTCTTCTAACCAATTGTATTTTGTTTAGCTTTCTTGTTCATAAATCATATTTTTGGTTGGGGGAGTGGATGGAGAAGTTCTTTGAATGACCTAGAAGATTTCACATGGCTTTCAGATCACAGCATCTTGATGCCTCTATGTAACAAATCACAAATCATTAGACATTATATAATTTGTTAAATACCTGTACGATTTGGGTGGTGGGAGGGAATATTAACAGTATGTCACATGAATAATTTCCAATTCTAAAAGACTGCCATAGCTTCTTTTGATAACCCAGTCTAGGAGAACATGTATATATTGTTGTCCATAACAGTGGAATGAGAATCCTAAGATTAACTGCTTTCATCATGTAATTAACTTAATAAAACAAAAATGCCAGCTTCTGGTGTTGTTTTTTTGTGTACATTTTTGTGTAATTTTACATCAGCTTATATATATTTTTTCTAGTGAACCACAAGAATGAAGATGGGTATGATTTTGCAGGGGTGAAATAGGTTGCCTGTCAGTTGGGTTTAGGCGACAGTCTGTCTGCAGGCCGTAAGACGATCTGCATAGTGCCAGAAGAAAGCAGGCAGAATTCCTGGCTTGCAAGCATAGATATTGATCTACCTTAGCCACCTAAACAATGCCTCACCTGTTTGCCTTGTCCATACCTTATTTTACGCAGTCTAATGCTTGTTTTGTTTGACTTTTCTTTTATTTCTGTGGATCTGAGCTTTGATACACTTTGGGGAGTACATAAACACAGTGTTGTACTTGAACATCACCATACTTCAGAGTACTCTGGTGGCTTAAGACCACCCCTCCCTGTACAAGAACAGCGCTGTTATTGAAAATTATGAGCAAGCAGCTAAATAAGTAGGCCACATACACAAGTGTTTGATCTATCAGACTAGTGTCCAATAACATTGAATGTGAGATGCTACTAATTACCGCACTATGTACCCCAGTTAAAATTTCTTAAATTGGAACTAGTAAAAGGCTCTATTTTTATTAATTCTTTTTTTGGTAGCTGATAGTTAGAAGATAAGTTACTACCGCGTTTAGAATTCTATGTGCTTACTTTGAAATACAACTATGTTACTGTGTACTGCCTGAAGCAGTAATGAAATAGAAAACGACATTCATTTCCCCAGTAAACTATAATATAAATATTTTACCACCATTTATTATTAGTTTGCCATTTCCTGCTGACAGCTATTCCAACTTTGCCAGCAGGCACTAGGTCTTACAATTGTATTGTGCTTGAAACAAATAAAGATAAACACAATTTCTTACAAATAAATCAACAAAATTTGTGACAAAACCTCTACTGAAGCTAAATGAGCATTTCTTTTAAGTGCTGACACTTGGTATTATTTAATTTGCATACAGCACATTTCACTTTTGCTGGAAAACAATTAAGTTAACGAAGAACTAAATCATCTGTACTCTTAGGGATAATTTAACATTGTTTGATTTTAAACTGTTTTACGTTAAAGCTGTGCAGGAGCAGCCAACGCTATGGGAAGTCTTATCAGTAGCTTAAATGAGTGGAATACTTTTGGCTCAATAATATCTGAGATGGATAGATCAAGATGTAACACAAAACTGCCATTGACTCCAGTGGGAGTTGAGTTGGGCAATACAGAAATACTGTAAAATATAGAAGGTTGATCCTGCAAATCCTTGAGCAGTACTTCACATTGAATGACATCCCTTGCTTGAGTAAAGTCTACTTAAATGAGAAAGGCTTTTACAGTATCAGGACTCAGATTTTCTTATCTAGAATATCCTTGGGAATATTATTAATATTACTAAGGAATGTGCACAGTGAGGAGAGAAGTACAAAGGAAGAACTTCATAAATGAACCAGATTCTGCTCTCAATTACATCCATGTAACTCTGTAGTAATTCCATTGACTTTGGTGCTGTTACTCTGCTTCTGCACTGGTCTGTACCTGATAACTATATTCCTACCATCTACTTTCTAAGGAGCCAGGAAATAGAAATAAGCACATCTTGAGTTGTATATTATGGATCTAGTATGGATCTGCATAAAGGTGAAATATTGCGTGACAGAAATGTAAAACCTCTAAATGTTGAGCCTTTTTGTTTCTATACAACTAGCAATAGGCCAGAATAGCAGGATTCACCAAGTGGAAGGAAGAATTCTAGAGTAGAAGATAGAGGATCTATACTTAGAACAGAAGAAAGAATTCTGATCTTCCTGTTGCAAAGTATGACACCATTCATTCTCCTCTCTAGACTTACATAATTAATAAAATCTGTGTTAATTATGCTTTATTATTCTAGACATCCATCATACATGGACCCTCCCTGTTCAGGAACAGGAGTCAAATATTTGAGACAGGAATGTCTATATATGGCTATGTCTGGATCAGAGCTAATATGTATTGATAAATGCCATCTTTCTCCATTATGCTCTATGGTAGAATGCTAATCTGTGACTGAAATGCTGATGGTCTTTGCATGGGTTTCAGAAACACATTTAGCTCATGCTCCGCACTCTAATTTTTTTTATTTTCTAGAATGTACATAGCACAAACGCCAGACAGTATTTGTTTGCAGGCCTTATAGCCATATTGGTCTCAGAATATTAGAGAGACAATGTGTGGGAAGTAATATCTTTTATTGGACCAACTTCTATTGGTGAAAGAGACAAATGTTTGATGCATAGAAAGCTCTTCTTCAGGTCTGGGAAAAGTACCCAGAGAGTCACAGCTAAATACGAGGTGGAACAAATTGTTCAGCGTAATAGTTAACACAAATTGAAAGAGACCATCCATAGGACGAAGAAGGGGCGTTAGTGGGCTACAAATTGTTGTAATTAGCAATAAGTCTAGGGTATTTATTAAGTCTATGATTTTTAGGGTACAGTTACACTATAATAAAAGCCCTTCTACATGGAGTCTCTGAGCCTGGGTCAATTGACTTGTGGGGATCAGGTTGCAGACCTAAAAACTGCAATATGGACATTCAGACTCAGACTGGAGTCTGGCCTCTGAGACCTTCTACCCTCTTAGCCAGCACTCCAGTCTGAACCTAAATGTCTGCACTGAAATTTTTAGTGCCACAGCCTGACTCCCACAAACTGAAGTTAGGTGATGCTGGCCCACTGCAGCATAAGTCTTTTCCTGCAGTGTTCATGTTCTCTTAATTTCTAAGAAAGGCATGAATTTAAGCTCCCAAGCACATCTTTAAGGTGCCAAGCATCCTTTGAGGCATGATTGCTTTGTGAACAGCCTTCATCAGTGGGGATAAGGTGTATTTGTCTTTTATCATTTTCCTGTGTGAGTTCATCTGCGAGTGTAGTAATTGCCTTGTTTCATCTCATAGTTGTAACAGATGCATTTAGTGCACTGGATGAAATACACTACATGTTGTGATAGGCAAATGTAGAACTCATGGATCTAAAAAAGTGGCGTGTGTGTGTGTATGAGAGGGATATCAATCATTATAGCAATGGAGATATGTCCCCAGGCTTTGTATCTGTTGTTTTGGTAGGGTAATGCCACTTGGAGTTGGAGTGTATTAGGCTGTGGGAAGCTTGTTTCTGTTGGTGAGATAAGGGGGTTGCTTGAAGGTCAGAAGAAGCATTTTCAGAAAGATTTCTTTCAGGATGTGGTCCCCATTGACAGGACCATCCCTAGGCATGTGTGGGGCCTGTGGAAACCTCTCCAGTGCCCAGGCAAGGGACCCAGGGCAACCTCCACTGTACACCCCCTCCCACTCCACCTCTCCTTCAGCCTCCCCCCGCCCCCGCTCACCACTTCCATACATCTTCTCACAAGCCCTGTTTCACCTCTTCCCAGCCTTTGTCCAAGCTGGGGGATTAGTGGGGAGCCTGGCACAATGTGGCAGCAGGAGTTGCCCCCCTCTCCTGCACTCATCATGGCAGTATGAGCAGGAGTGACTGGGAAGCCTGCTCTACTCTGCCCCATTGCCCTCTCCCAGCTTGATGCACTCCACTTCACCTGGGTGATGGGAAAGGGAGTGGTCCGGGGCTGAGGTGCTTTGCTTCCTGTTGCTGTGGTGAACCAGAGAGCTGCGGACTAGAAGAGGGTGGCAAGGAATGGTGGGGCAGAGCAGAGCAGGCTTCTGAGTCACTCCAGCTCCCGCCATCGTGGTGAGTGTGGAGTGTGTGACCCCTGCTGCCACCATGCACCAGGCCCCCAGGTAATCTCCTGGGCCACCGTGGGCCCTGTCCATAGGACAGCTGAGGTGGCTGCTGCAGGGCCACCCAAAGTGCAGGGCCTGGGATGACTACCCCAAACTGTCCTACATATGGGATGGCTCTGTCTGTCAAAGATGAACTTTAATTATTTAAATAAACTTAAAAAAACCCAAATAGTCTGGTAGCACTTTAAAGATTATCAAAACATGTAGATGGTATCATGAGCTTTTGTGGGCACAGCCCACTTCTTCAGATGACCAGCTGATACCTCATATGGGTTCCAGTGGCTGGTGGTAGGTGGTATCTAGAGGTATGTGGTCCAAGTTTTCCCCTCCCCACTAATTGAAGTAGGTTCTCTTGAGGTATGTAGATGCCCCATTCCATCATGCAATTTACTTTTCTGGGTGGAATGTCTTGGTTCGTTGAAGTTGGTTTTCAATATGTTAAAAAGTATATCCTGCACTTTCTTTTCAGAGTATATTCTATTGGTATATCAGTGCCTGGCTGTAGATCACTGGTTTGTTGTCATGTCTGGGGTATTTTCTGGATTTTTGAAGGCAAGTATGAAGATCTGTGGATTTCTTGTATATACTTGTCTGTAGTGTTCCATTGTTCAATCTGATCATGGTGTCCAGGAAGACGATGCTGGTGTGCAAGTGTTCTACATAGTGTTTGATAAATACATGGTGTTATTGAAGTTGTGGTGGAAATCTATGAAGGGAGTTTAAGTTGATGACTCGGGATAAAAATGTCATAGGTGTATCAGAGATACATCATTGGTTTCATTGTTCATTTTCCAGAAATTCTCCCTCAAAAAAGCTTATAAAGAAGCTGTTGTATTGGGGAGCCATCTTATTAAATATGGCTTTTCCTATGGTTTGAACAAAGTGTTAGTTACTGAGTGTAAAATTTAGTGAATGTAAAATTGTTGTGGGTGAGGATGAAAAGGATGAAATGGATGAGTATGCTGATATATTTTGTGTACATATTTTGCTGTTGTCCATTGCCTTACAGATATTTGAGGCAGAAGGTTATGTCATCATTATGAGGGAAGTTGGTATGACAAAGCAAATGTATAAGTGCCTCATATTTGGATTCATATAATATTAGTCCAAATGTGTTTATTTCATTTATCTGTGTAAACATCTATCAAGGTCAATTTTTATTCAGTCTTAAATCAAATCCAAATTTGAAACAGAGATGCAGATCAATCTGCTAGACCTTACTTAGGCAAAACTACTATTAACTTCAATAACAGTACAGGCCGATGACAAGTAAAGACAGGTCTTCACTCTGAAAAATTAGACAAGGCCAGGGCACAGCCTTTATATATATATATATATATTTGAGGAATTCAATTGTAATGTGGCTGGTAGTCTATGCTGAACATATACAGGTTTGTGTCTACTACAGGGTGGACTGAGGCTGCAGTGACCTATACAACGGTGGTCAATTTAGTGAGTTTAGTAAGGACCCCCTAAATCAACTGTTGATTACTCTCCTATTGACCCCAGTATTCCAGGTGAATAAGATGAGTAAAGGGAGTTGACAATAAGAGTATTTTTTTTTGCCAACCCCTCACAACGTGGACCCCACAGTAAGCAAATCTAAGGTACATTGATTTGAGTTATGCTACTAACAAACTCAAATAGTGTAGCTTATATTGAACTGTCTTTGTAGTATAGACCTGGTCTAGTGCTTCAGACTAACAAAACTGGTAACCAAATTCTTCATTATTTCACAGCTCAAGCACACATATCTGTGCAAACTTTCCCAAACCACTCTGTAAATATGCTTCCATTGTTAAGCCATAAAGTCCACCTGTTGAGATGAGAGAGCTGTTCAATCTGTACGCCGATTCACTCTTTGGCCTCTCAACTGAGAATCCCAACTGGGATAGTAATTCTTCTGCTTTAAATAAATTGTGAGGGTGACAAATTACGGCTGCCTCTGTGAAATTTTGTAGTCAGAAAAAATGCAATTTTAAACTACATTCCTTTAAAAATATTTAAATAAGCAATACAATTAGTCAAGCACTTACATTTTATTAGCAATAGCAAGTAAAATTAATAAGTAAATTCAATGAAAAATGATTATGTGTCACAGTATATGGTTTTTACATTGACATTTCACATAATCTGACTTTGCTGAGAGGAGAAATCACTCATCTGTTAAAATTACTTTTTAAAAGCTGTCAAAATTGAAAAACCTGCTGTCAAAAATATGATGAGAAAAGTTTAAAAATGGTAAAGTATGTTGACTTAGACAAAAAATATTACCTTTAAACTAGAAAACTTGAATGTTGTATCATTATCCTCTATATAGACTAAAATGTTATGTTTTATCCTAAACTGGTCATTTTCCCCTTTCAGATTTATGTTTAGCATTTGAATTTTATTTGATCATCAATATGAATGAAGCCACTTTAATTGCTACACTGCAGTAGAGTGTGGATAGCTGTGCATTTATTTTTAATTTTTTCTGTGAATTTTTATACTTAGAAAATGTATAGGCTTAACAGTTCTGAAGAGTGAAACCCTCTGTATAGCCAGGCCTTCATTTTACAAAGTGTTGGGCATGGGTGGAGCCTTTTTTAAGTCAGTAGGGCTATGGAGGAGAGCAGAAGATCAATCTGTGCAAAGTAGTTTCCAGGTCCTGACTCCAGAGAACAGGTTCAGTATGAACAATCAAAGCCAAAGCTGGAGTCCCAGAATGACTCAGCTGTGACCTAGAGGGGCAGTCTCTAGGCACAAGGTGGTAATTTATTCTCCATGCCTCTTCAGTCATTGGCTTCTTTGTTGAGACTCCCAACAAGTATGTCAATTAACACCATTAATTTAACTCTAATATTGTAAAAGCAAAATACAAAATTACAAAGCTACAACATAAAATCGTAATGAAATAGAAACAAGATGAAACAAGTATGAAGTAAGATTTGACTAAGAAATACAGAAGGACATTACTCAAGGATCATGTCTCATTTTTATCAGATGATGCTGCAGCAAATTCTGTCTGAATAATAACCTCTGCATGTGTAACTCACACACTCAGGGCTTATCTAGACTACTAGGAACAGTCGAAAGTGGAGCTTTCAAAAGTGAAACTAGTTTAGACGCGGCTTTTTCAGCCCCCCCCCTTGTCGAAAAGCTGCACAAACCTCCTCTTTCAACTGTTCCTGTTAGTCTAGATAAGCTCCTGGGCTATGTCTACACTGGTGCAATCTTGTGCCAGAGATATGAAAATGAGGCTAAGCGTGGACTACCGCTGAGCCTCATTTGCATATCTAATGAGCCACCATTTTTGCAGAAGAGGCTCTTGCGCCAGAAGGAGCATCTACACTGCCCCTTCTTGCGCAAAAAAAACCCCTCTTGAGCAATGCCATTATTCCTGAAAATAATCAGCGTAGCGGCATTGCTCAAGAGCCTCTTCCGCAAAATGGCGGCTCATTAGATATGCAAATGAGGCTCGGAGATATTCCACGCTTAGTCTTATTTGCATATCTCTGGCGCAAGATCGTGCCAGTTTAGACATAGCCCTGATGTGGTTCTCTGTCTCATTCAGTAGCACCTAGACAACAATAACAGTTAAGAACAAGAGATCTGTACAGCATGGGCAAAGAGGCAGCTGGCTTTTAGCGCAAAGGATAGAGGCTCCCATGCTGAGGTCCCTGGTTCAAATCCTCCTGGTGGCTGTTAGAAGTGGGGGCTGGTCTGGGATCTCAACTGGGTCTCTGAAACTTGGACAGGCTTCCTCACCTAGAGGAAGTATGTATTCAACACACCTATAGGGCTATGTCAACACTGGCAGTTTTTCAGAAGAGGAAATGCAAATCTCGTGCTCATTTACAAATTTCGTGCTCTCATTTGCATATTCTTTTCCAATCCTTTTTGTGGAAGAAGTTTTTGCAATAAAAAAGCCCAGAGAAAATGGGGCCATTTTTCAGAAAAACCCCATTTTGTGCAAGCTCCCTTATTCCTCAGGTTGACAGGATCTTGCACAAAAACAGGTTTTTTACAACAAAGGGCCCCATCTATCTAGGGCTTTTTATCGCAAAAACCTCTGCAGCAAAAAGGATAGAAAGAGAATACGCAAATGAGACCGCGAGATTTGCAAGTGAGTGCTCCGTTTGCATTTTCTTTTCTGAAAAACTGCCGAAGTGTACACATAGCCCTAGCATGTTTCACTGTCCTATGCAGTGGCACCAGGGCCGGACGGAAGCATGAGCAAGCTGGGCAGCTGCCCAGGGCACCAATCGATGAGGGGCGCCTGATGGCAGCTGTAAGGGGTGCATGGCGTCCCTTACAGCTGCCATCAGGAGCTACGCACCCGACTCCCGCAGCGCCAGCCCCGTGGTGCCGGCCAGCAGTGCCCTTCCCCCCATGGCTGCGGGGCCCTGAACTGCCCGGCGCACATGCCAGCAGCGCTGGCTGGGCCAGGCCGGGCAGTTCAGGCGCCGTACACCCTGAGGGTGGGCCCCGGGCTGTGCTCCAGTGGCTGTGGCTGGCATGCACATGCGCCGTGTGCCCCGGGGGGCAAGCCCGCTCACCCTGGGGGGATGGGCCTGTGCCCCACGGGTGGGTCCGTGCATGCGCCCTGCACGGCGCCGCGCGCCCAGGCCCAGGGTGCCAAAAGGGCTCACCTGAATGGCACCTAGACCACAGCTAAGAACAAGAGACCTCTACAGCATGGGCTGAGAGCCAGCTGGCTTTTAGCTCAATGGATAGAGGCTCCAGAGGTCCCAGGTTCAAATCAGGTTATACATGCAAATGAAGGAATTCTCTGAGAGAGAATGAGCATTCCACTGACCTTTGGGAGTGTGGATGGGGGAATTGTCATCTCATTGACCTGTAGGGAAACCAGCCAAAGACCCATACCAGAAAAATGCAAGGATTATGCATTGATGATGCAAGGCAAACAAAGTTCAGTAGTTCATGATTTAACAGTGCTTAGTTCTATGCACTAGCATTGCATTTTGGCATCAGGTATGTGTGATTGCAGCACTTTTTGCCAGTACTGGGGGCTTGTGAAATGATGGGAATGGAAAGATAAAACCATTGTTTTATAGTACCATCCAGTGCCATACAATCTGATTGCAGCATGGAAATTCAGCTGGAAGAGAAGACAGCTTGAAGCAGTATTCATCAGTTTCTGATTTCTCCAAGAAGTTGCTAGTGAGTAGCAACAGTGGGACCTAGCCAACATCAGTATGATTCTAGCATGATCTGTGGTGCCAGGAGGAAAAGAGTCTAATAGAAACTAAGGGTAAGAGAAACATGTGGATCATTCCAGCTTCTACAGACCTAGTAGATCTTTCCTCTTCTAGGTTGGGAGGTGATAAAACCTTTACAAAATTGTATAATCTTTCAGAATTTACCTAAGGTATGACAAGTCACCTGACTCATTCTGAAACTGGTTTTGGATCTTGGAGGGATGGGGGTGGGGGGAGAATATGGCAGAACTGCTCTCCTCCTTGGAACAAGAGAGACTAAATCCTTGTTATGTTGACCTTAACTGGATTTGTAGCACAATACCAATGCATGCAAAATAACTCTGTGAAGGCTATACGGGCCTGAACTTATCAAGTGATGATTTTAGGTTAGTATTCAGAGAAATCAGGTGCCCAACTTACATCCACAGTGTGACAATATCTTGTGCTGCCAGTAAACCATCAGGCCCACAAGTGTTCACTTTTCCAGAGCAGAGAAACAAATTAAGCCCCAGTCAAGATCTATAGTACCTCTATGGAAACCGAACAAAGTATTGCAGGATCATTTATACCTGCTGCTATTTTCATCCCACTTATGTGTTTTAGGTAAAACAGTTTTTAGAGTGGCAAGTTTATTATCATCAAGGAACTTGCAGAAACTCATCAACACTAGTGCATCAAATAAATAATTTTACAGAAAGAAATGAAAGGTAGCTATAGTTGAAAAAATCTCAAAAGCAATGTAAAATGTGTAGGTAAAATTCAATAAATTGACCATCATTCTGATTCACAGTAATGTCTTATAAACTCTCTTTTGTACAGCACTCAGCAAACTGTTGGGGGTACCCAACAGATAATAAATGACACTCCTATCTATTGTAAATAGCAATTTAAGATGTTACGAAAGCAAAGTGAAGATATCAAAAGTCAGGAAATATGAAAGTTAATGCTGAATTCATAACCTAGACTCTTGTTTGCATATGCACATTACAGTACAGTTTTTATAGCTGTAATGACATGTGCATGGGTGTACATAGTGTTCCCCTCCCTCCCCAAGCATTCAGAAATCATATGTCAGGCCCCAAAAACTATGAATTTGCCTTGAGTACCATGAGATTTTTTTTAAAGAAGGACAAAATTATTTGCCTGTGGGTTTCTTTCCAAGCCTTCCTTCACAACCAGGAGGACTAGAAATGTGGTTATTTAAAAAATGAAAGCTGAGATTCATGACTCCAGAAGCTGCATTTGAGGTAAAACAGCAAATTACCATGAGATTCGTAATAAAGTCCCAAGAGTTGGCAATGGTGTAAGAGTTCAGTTTTTCTAGTTGCCATTCCCAGTATTGTTGACATTATCCTAGAGACTGACTCTCTTCTTAAAGTTTAAAAGGTGTGTTCAATTGTATAGGTTCTGCTTGTCTGGTAGAAATGGGAGAATTCAAATCTGTACTCATCACATGTTATCATCATATTTACTTCTACGTGATGGAGATTGGATACTGTTTAAAATAAACCACAATAATTCTGTTTTCTTTAAGAAGAGGCATCTATCTGCATTTTCTTGTTAACCCAGCCCAGATGTTGATAAATTGGCATAATTAAAAACAAGAGTTTTATACTATTAGTATGAAGTGCAAGGATTTGGCAAAAAAAGGATAGTTTGGTGTAAAGCCAACAGAGATTTATGTGAAGTCTGACCAGACTTGCTTAATGTTTAAAGTGAGATTGAATTGACCCAAAGGACATCTAAGCCTGTAAATGCCTGATCCTGAGCTCCTGCAAGTCAATGGCAAAGCTCTGATTAACTTCATAGATTCAAGGCTCAAGCTATAAATTAATATAACCTACTAGAGAGTATATTGTAAATGCATTTCTTAAAGCTAGTTCACCCCACTCTACAAAATGATCATATTTTGCTTTAGCACTAACCAGAGGTTACAACAGATAAACACAGAAGAGGAAGTTCTCGCCCCCACCTGGCCAGGAAGAGGAGCAGCAGACTCCATCTCTGCTTTCAGCAGAGACAAAACAGCTGCAGTCCTCCCTGCACCTTCTGTATTTAAGCACCTGGAATTTTTTATACACCCTATTGAAATATTACCCCCAATGTTTAAAATCTGCAGATCTCTTAAAGTTATAGGATAGGCAAGCCAGACAGCTAGCACATTGATTTAGGCTTTGATTAAAATATTTTTATTTATTTCATATAAGATTTCACCTCTTAAGTTGTGATGGAGTTCAGTGACACACAAAGTACATAATCTCCCCATATGTTCCACTCTTCCAGGCTTGAAATCATGAACTTTTGTATAGGACCAAATGTTGGCTGTGAATTATTCCTGGCTCAGGCTTATGAAAGGAAAGAAAGAGGACAATCCTCTTTGGTATCTCGCTTAAGAGGAAATCAACAAGAGGAGAGCCTTTTGGTCAGGATGAATACTCTGGCATTTGAGAAAGTCATGTGAATGAAGCATTTCTGAAACATGTCCTCACTGCTAAATGTTTTGAACAAATGGAACAAGAAATTATAATTCCCCCTATCAAAAATCTGAAGAGGGAGGGAATATTTTTGCTATGTGCAAGCTGAATCAAGTTAATGAGGCATCTAACATTGCAAAAAGAGCGTTGTCTATAAATAAATCCAGTCTGATTGGGATATATTAGTCTTCTGATAACGTTCTATAGCCTACAGATGCTTTGAATAGAATGTATATGTGTGCAAATACATGGACCTATAGGAGTTACTGTTTTCCAAGTCCAAGTCCATCATAGATATTAAAGTGATTTTCATAATTAAACATTGAAAAAAACCTAAACCCTCACTTCTGTGCCCAGCCAGAAGAGGTGAGCTTAGTAACCTGGGCAGGAGCCTGGGGGATTTGGGGGAAGAATTGCACACACAATCACAGCAGCTGAACATCAGTGTAGACTCTCAGCAGAGGATAATTCATTCAACTGCTTGAAGTAACAAGTTCTTGAAAGCACTAAAGGATTCATGCAGTTGAAGATCATTTAGCCCCTACTATGTACATATCTGCCCCTCACACAGGAAGTGTCACAGCCCATCATTGAGCTATCCGAGGTGAAGGTAGCACCATTTGTGCCACAATAATCTAGACCAGCAGTTCTCAAACTGTGGCTCAGGTCACAGTTCCATTTTAATGGGGTCACAGGGTTGATTTTGACTTGCTGGGGTGCAGGGCAGAAGCCCAATTGGCATCACCCAAGGCCAAAGCTAAAGACTGATTACAGGTCCCTGACTGGGTCTGAAGCCCTTGGGCTTCAGCTTTAGACCTCTTCCCAGCCTGGGGGATTGGGCTTTGGCCTCTTTCACTCGGGGCATTGAGGCTTGTGCAGGCTCAGGCATCAGACCCCACTACCTGGAGTCATGTAGTAATTTTTGTTGTCAGAAGGGGATCACAGCGCAGTGAAGTTTGAAACTCCTTGCTTTAGATGGTGAGGTGAATGTTGCGTCTTGGATGCAGAATCAGCAGGTCCTGTGGAGGGAAATGGTTCTTTTGGGGATGGAGCAGAGTGTTTGGATGGTCCACACCAAACACTGATGGTGGAGGGAATACGAATTTCAGGGAGGTTGATAGAAAGGGTAGTGAGTTTAAATGGGAAATCTGGTTAGGATATTAAACTTGATTTTCACAGAAGACAAGCTTTTGGAAGTGCTTCCTCTGAGTTATTCTGTGAGCATTTATCACCCATACAAGCTGAGA